>NC_052535.1:33542393-33842988 GCF_016699485.2 Gallus gallus | reverse complement strand
AGTCAAAAACTAGAACTTCCTCATCTAAGAGAAAGATAACCTAAATTACTTTTCCAAAGGAAAAAAAAAAAAGACTATACATACTATTTAATTTTTCAAAGGACATTAGGAATAAACGTTCAACTGTACCTGCATAGGACCTGGAATGCAAGACAAAACTCTTTCTATGTTTTCAGAATTCACATCGACATCATTTACAGCAACTAGAGCATCTCCTGGAAATAAAAGAGATAAAAGCATAAATTAGAGGCTATTACAGTACAAAGCCAAACAATGGTGTTTTAAAAATGAATATGGCATCCAATTATAAATGACTTACTGCATTTAAATAGATGACATCTACTTGCAACATTTATTATACTTAGAAACAGCAGTCTATTACTTGAATGCTCTGAAGTCCTTACTGCCATGCTTGTATTGCTTCACAAAAATAACTGGCAAAGCCTTTTCCCTCTATCCAGGTTTCAGTCCATCCTATTGCTTCATTCTTCCTGTATGCACTTGACAAGTTCCAGGCCATTATTTACAGAAGAGGTTTCAAGCATTAGCTGAAGGAGAACCTCACCGTCCCTTCCCCCTTTCTCTTAGAAGTAGTGTTAGCATTTCCCATGAACCTCAATAACTCAGCTTAGTTCAGTAAACTGGCAGAATATCATCCCAGGTAGATATTTTTTGAATCCTAGATGTTCTAAATAAGCTCTTGAGTTAACAGAAAGGAAAAAAAAGGACTGAATAGACAGTATCTGATAGACTTCGGCCGCCGTCATGTCACAGTGGTGAGCAGTTAGCTTGGCTGATCATCTTGTGAAACGTCACTGATCTTCTTTAGAATCACAGCTACTTCATTTCATGCCTACACCTCCTTGGTCTCTCAAGCCACACCACAGTTTAGTGCTCTCCCTTCTTTCTCACGTCTTGCCCCATTCTGAGCTTCTTAGTCCTCTTCATATTTTTATCTGCCAGTTCCTCGTGCCTAATGACATCTTGCATTTACTAAAATCAAGCTCTTTTCCCATTACTAAAAATATATTTGAAAAGCAGGATCCCACAGAAAGTCTTGAACTGCAGACAGAAAGGGATTAAAAAATTAAGGGCACAGAACAAAGCAAAAAGAACTGAATTAAAACTTACAAACTTAAAATCTACACTCAACTATAAGATAGAAATTCTACTTTGATTTTTGTATTTCAAGCAAAGGAAAATATTGTAGAGGTATTAATAATTAATAACAACTTCTGCCTTATTCCCCTCAAGCAGATAAAATGTTTAACAAAGGAGTGTGCAAGAAAGACGAGATAAATCAGTGAAAGTGAAAAAAATTTCTCCTTTGAAGGACTTCTTTTTTCAAGTATGAGCAGCTCTCTCCCTAATCTCTGCGATTTTAGATGCATAGCACAGTAAAGTTTTGACCTAGTGAATCATCACCACAGAAACAACTCAAAGATAGGATAGTTGAAAGTTACAACAGCATTTAAAAGCAAGTAGAGGAGCCCAAGCCAGAGTCCTAGGACTCGACAGCTAGCAACCAAGAATGGAGCACTCAGGCAGCACTAATAGAATAAATAATTATCATCAGAACTCCTAGCTTCTTTGTTGAAGAACACCGTGGTACCATGTATTTAAGATCATCACTCACAAATACAAAAGAAAACTTAAGTTGTTCCTGTACTAATCTGGAGCACTATTAAAACAAAAAATTGTTTGTATACTTTTTGTTCTGTCAGGGAAATGATGAATTCTACTGTGAAGACAAAGTGTGGGCATCTGATCGTCTGCTCCACAAGGGCGTTCAAACCAACTGCGTACACTTAGTGAAGATATATGAACCTTAGCACTTAAAAGGAATGTTTTTGGACCACATTTAATGCGGTAGAATACACAAATACTCTTTGAAAGAAAATCCATCAGTATTTACACGCTTTATACTCAAAGCGTTCCATTTATTTGACATCTAATGTACGTCTGTAAAACTTTCATTGGAGAGATAAATATTTATTCCACTCAATTTGTAAAAATGTAATCACATGCCATAAATGGAACAGCTTTCCAGAAGACACTGCCAAAGCAGTCCCATAAGGCTACCTTCATTTTGCCAGAAAATGTAGTATCACTATGGAAGAACTGCAAATTGACATCAACTAAGAGAAACTACACCCATCAGTACTGACTTTTCAGAACGGGAATGGTGGGGCTCCTGGCCTTTTCTTTTCACCAAACCAAACAGAATTCAGTGAACAGAGACTATTAAGTAACAGAATGAAAGCCACTACTAGCACAATAGTAAGTATGTAAAATTATGAACATGGAGCACATTAAAGCAGAACACAGCCACAAGATCTATCCAGTGTGGTAATTAATGACAGTAAAAGTTTATATATGCAAGTATTCCGTTGTTAATACTGCTTCCAACATTTTCTTTGAGAAATGTTTCTTTCCCTTTAAAGGTGTGAACAACTTAAAAGTGAGAGTGACTCAGGTTGTTAGATATTAAATCTATCAATAAGACTGTGTGCAAAATACAAAATCCAACTTCACTCATATTTTATCAATTTACATTAAATAAAGTAAAAGAACCGAACGGCAGTGTTTCTTAAACTCAGTAGTTTGCAGTTAAGTCAGTTTTCACAGACTAAAACATAGCTGAATGACATGCAGAAAGACATTTAGCTAGAAGAGAGAAAAGTTGTAAGGATGACACTGCAAGTACATTTTTCAATCATTTTGTGCTTTACAAAGTAGGTAAAAAAAACTAAAAAACACAATTGACTTTCCTTAACTACGCAGATTGAATTGAATGTTTCCATTTTTGCTAGTAGACATATACAAGAAGCACACATTTCTATGAGATGTTCTTTTCAAACTTGCTATAGAAAAACAAAATTTTTTAGCTTTTTCATTAATACAGTTGCAAATACAAATTATGCTGTATAATAAAATACTATGTAGAATAGCACTTGACCTGCTCTTATTGGCTTGCATTCTGTAAGTCCCTTAGCTCATAACTGTCTGGCTTGAAAGACACGAGATGAAGAACATTAAGACAAGGTCTCGTTTCCATTTTTAGAGAGATTTTGAGCAACTGCACTTGAAGAAACATCTTTTTCTTCTTCTGACAGCTCCTGGATATCAAACTTTGAGTCAATAAAAATATAGAAAAACACATATCCTTCTCTTGAAGGAATACAATAAGCTATTCATGTGTGTGTGTTCAATAAGAATGAATAATCAAGTTTTGAGTTATATCATGTGTTACAAAAACTTACTCCTTGTCCACAACTATTAGATGCCCATATACTTCTGAACACAGTGCCAAACAGAACTAAGTTTTACTAAAGTGATGGAACTGACATAAAAGACAGTCAAGAATTTGTTCCTATTTTCTTCATTCAGCCTTTTCACTTTTACCTCAGTAGAAAACACTTCTCGCCCACTGTTATCTAAGAACGTATTTGATCTCAAACACGTGGCGTGAAAGTGATTGATACATTTTTTCCCATCTAAAGAAGATGAGGTTTAGAAAAGTCTCAGGACTGCTGGCATCCCTAAAATATTTCTCTCAGGACAGATGGTCACTTTGTCCCACAAGGCACAGGTTTTATTAAATATTGGTTCCATACAGCTAAACCTACACACACCATTTCTACAGGGGGTAATGGCTGATGAGTGAATGCTACTTCCATGCTGTGATGGCAAATGAACATTTTAATCTGAATTAAAAATCAGAGCCATGCCATCCACATGGGAGAGGAATTAGACTTTTTTTTTTTTAATTTCACGTAATTTCCTCTGTTCTTACAATGGCTCAGTAGAAGTACTTATAAATGTTCACATATTCCCTTCCAAAAAAGGCAAAGCGTGGAACATATTCTACTGCAGAAAGCCAGTTCAATTACTTGTTTTATATGTTAGCAGGCTGCTTTGACCCAAACCAATGCTGTTATGCCTCAAGAGGAGATTAAAAGAACATAAACGACATCCCAAACTCCACAGTGAGAGCACAGCAAAGCTTACGCAAGCTCTGTATTTCTATCTCGTGTGCTTAACATCTCTACATTGGAGAGGCTTTTCAACAATACACCATATATGGCAATTTCCCATGGAAAATCTCAAACTCTTACAGTATTGTGGTTCTTTCAAGAACATTCTTCTGACAGAACTCTTAGCTTGTAGCAGATGACAAAAAGCAACAACCACCACCACCATTATTTACCTCAACTGTCAGAAGATGACTGCAAGCTGCTTATGTAAATACATTATTGTTTTAAACAATCAGTTCATGCTCTGCTCTGCTTTCCAGTGACAACTGCCTGTTTTACCAATCTGTGATCAATTGCTGAATAACGACGTTATGCACAGGACTTGAACTTCGGACCTCCAACAATGATTATCTATGTTTTTACTATTCAAATGAAAGGAGAAAAGATTACTACTTAAACATTTCTTCATTCAGAGGAAATCAATAACCCTCCCACATAACACCAAGAGAATTAATAAAGACCCACAAAAAACCTCTTGCCGGTAAAGGGGGTTGGGATCTGCACCCTTCAACTGATGCCTGTAACAGTAGCCTCCATCTTCTACACGGTTGGTCAGAATTGGATAATTACAGCCCATGTTTACTATCTTCCAGAAACAATCCCTTCCCCTTGGTAGTTCTTACACCTTTTGGACAGCTGAACCCACTGATCAGATGAGAGAATTCATGCACAACATTCAAATGCTCGGTGGCAAGTGCAATAATAATGGAAAATGATTTCCAAGAGGGTAAGGCGAAAGAGCTTTTCTGCATTTCCAGTGTCACTGGAATTACTTTTCCATTCATACCACAGTAAAGATGGTCATCATCAGCATTTACAGAAAGTATCCCCTGCTGTGAATTGGATAGGTTTCAGTTTGGAGGGGAGAGGAAATCAAATTATAATGGCATTTCCTATTATAACCCTTATTTCCCTGGATCTAACAGTGAGTATTCAGTGGAGCTTTCTGTCTTTGAAGATGCATTCAAAGATTTAACCATAAAGTTTTACACAGCAGAATGGGCTTTGCATATTGTTAATAATAAATGCATGTAAGAGAAATTATTCCAAAAAAAAAACCAAAAAAAAACACCAAAAGACCCTTAAGGTCCATCAGATAAAGGCAACAGTATTTCTTAACCCAAATGGAAGTGATGGCAAGAATTTTAAAAGCAATGAGGTTTTTTTATTTGATAATTTAAGACTGATGGACTTTTAAATATAAAAGCAAAACAAACCAACAACATTAGAAAGAATTGAAAAAAAAAAAGAGTCCCATCTTTTTACAGAGGTAAAGCAGCAGCTTCTTAGCCTAGAAAACTTATATTCATATGGTCAGTGGCCGCATCCTGCTCAGTTGATAAAATATAGCAACAAGAATTATGACTTCTGTACCCAATCTTAAAAAAGTAAAGCATACTCCACAAATAATAAACAGATGTTTTATCTTTTAATGTTTGATGCTGTAAAGGATACACGTATCAGAATCAGTTGAAGAAGCCATCAGAGGAAAGTGATTATTTATTGGGAAAAAAAAAGCAGTTATTTCTACTAAAAACGTAAAAGCAATAACAGCTTTTTAACTGGACATTCAAAGTAAAAAAATCTCAGCCTCCCTCATGACTCAGCCTTAGCAGCCACTTCAGTGGCAACCATACTTACTGCTGACAAATAACTAAGTTGCTAAGGAATTTGTGAAGTAACCAGTAACTCTGTTATTATTCACCGTATCACAAACACGAATCGTTAGGTGGAAAAAACATAAAGATCTAGAGCGCTCAAATTCTAAGGTTGGAGAGGCAGACTGTGCTACTGGGCACCCCTGCCAGGATGTGGGGAGCTGTGTGCTGTAGCAGTGACCTGTGTGGAAGGCCATGAACCATCTCCTCCCACTCACAGCTCTCTGAAGACAGTGCAGTAACTCACTGCCCCAGCTAGGGCAGCCACTGGCACTTCTGCCCAAGTATTTAAGAGTGCAGCTGTCACTGCAGGAAGGGCTGGGGCCCGCAGAGGACTCATTCCTTGAAAGCTTATGGCGTGTGGAAGAGTTATGATGCAGCAAAGGAAAACAAGAAGCAAGGGGTAGCAGAAGGAAGGCACCACACATACAATCCCAGCCTCTCACCCCATTCATTACCTTTCTGAAGAGATGGAGATGCGCAGTTACCATACGGTAAGAACAGGGGGGCTGAGATGAGGGAGAGGAGAGGTGTTTGAGGACAAAGAAGGTGGGCAAAATGCACTTTCTAAATTGTTATTAATTTTCTGTTCTGTTTCTGTCTTCTCAATACTGGAATGACTTCAAATTTTATGTTAATTGCCAACAGATCAAATTCAGTAACAACCTGCTAAGCCAAAACTGCCTGCAACACCCACTGCAAGCTGGTCACCAGAAAACCCACGGTATACCACTTTAAGGCATGGCTTTTAAAAGGGAAAATATACTTGGCATTCTCCTAAAAACAAGGAGCAAAGAAACAAAAACACTAATATAGAAATGGTCTGCATCACCCACTGCAGGTCATTAAAATATTAATATTTAAAAAGATAATCAGGAACAGGCTAAGATCTGTGCATGTGAAAGTCAATGGAGATGAACAAAGTCATACCCAAACCAGCCAGCCGGCATCATGCTATGTTGATCAGGTTTTAGACTGACCACATATACTTCACTGTGTTTCCACAGTTCTGAACAGAATTCCTAAAACTTACAAGCAAAGCTCTATTGACTTTTCTCCTGAACGTTCTATGTAACTTCAGCTCCTGTGAGGAGCTCTGAAGAGGCCCTCTACTGAACTACAGTTGTTTCTAAGTCAGGCTTTGGGTGTATAATGTAACACTCATCGCCCAAAGTACAACACAGAGACAGTAAGCCAAGCAGTTTTTCTGACAGAATCAAAATTATTTTTACTGTATATCTTTATGCTGACAGCACTGAAATCTAAACGCCTGATTTATGCAAAGCTCTGTTTGTAGACACCACATAAAAATTTTAGAGTACTCAGTGTTCACTGTAATGTGTAATTTTCATATAAAAATACTTTCAAATTATATATTTTATACTGTTGGCACAGAATACAGCTCATTTTCCCAACTGAAAGCTGAATAACTGTAATATGCTTGAAAATACTTCTTTCCAACATCCCAAACCAAAGCACTATTGGTTGTCAGCCCTACGACACATGAAATTGCTGGACTTTTTAGATTAACTTAAATGTTTTTCTATTTAAGACAAGACAAAGCAAAAAAAACCAAAATTGTGCTCATTAGCTCAAGGAAACACTGAGTGCTGCATATAATGTAGCACTGTCACTGAGAAGGTTAGCATTTTCTCTTGGATTTGGTATGTGCCCACGTTGTTCTGACTTCACAGCTGCTCTTACAAACAGGTGGTTACATACAGATTTGTGTCCCAAAATTAACTTACAGGTTATAAATACCCAGCTTTACACTAATTAGATTAAATACCATTAAGCACAGTAAGATCAAGCTGAAACTCTCTTCATCCTCCCCCTTATTCTTCATCCCTCACTTCTTGACTGATCAGTTCTTTCTGGTAACATTTGAAAGTTATCCAATTTTCTCTCTGGAGTATTCTTTAGCAATGTACTGAAAACCTATTCTAGAAGAATGAGCTAGTCAGAGCATGATTTGCATTTTAACACAAACAACAGTGGAATTTCAAAGCACTCATGCTGAGTCTGTGGGATTTGTGCTACTACAGCATTAAGATTTTCATGATCTTTTAACCAAAATCATCTCTTTGCTTGCTCCTTACTAGAGAGCAACTTCAAGGGCAATTAACCATCTTCCACCCCTTGCAGACATAAGCTAGCTGTCTCACATTTACAGTCTCCAAGGTTGGGAGCTCATGAGTACTAAGTCATTTATTTCAGTGGCCTCTTGATGCTGGAAATGGGAGCACGTGCATCTGCTCCTTCACTGCTGGCCAGGAAAGTTCATTCCTGTATGTTATTCAAGCTCTGGTGCCTGTCAGGCCTTCTGTGATCCGGTTTAACTCAGCACACCAGCAAGAACTAGATGAACAGTTTTTGTTCTGGGTTTGTTTCTTGCCAGGTTACTTAGCTGCATTGCCTTAGGTCTGGAAAGAGCCAAACCAACACAAAAGAGCTGCTCTGCTGGCTCACTGCCTTCTCATTCTGCAGCTGAGAGGCCTGCTGATCACAACTGCTGAAGAAGCTCTTCTCATTGCTAGACAGAAGAACAACTAAACAAGGCTGTGCACAGACAAAATCTAAAAAATATATATTTACTCCATGTGTTTTTTTGTTTGTTTGTTTGTTTTGTGTGTTTCTCAAAATCCATACAAAGCACATTGTAAGAAGAGTGGTAGAAAAGAATAAAAACAAAATACAGTATTTGGCACACTCAAGTTTTTCCACAGGCAGTTATCTACAGAGTAAATTCTGCATTGAATTAAAGATGTGAGGCAGTACTTATTTTTCCTAAGTTGAAGATGCTTGCTCCTTGTAGGCTAAAGGGACAATCATCTCCTTAATGCCTTCTGGTTTATGTCACATATTCTTAAAACAACTGATATAATCACATTGAATAGGTGACAAAACACCAAATGCAGTGACATTTACTTAAAATAGTACCTCAGCAATTTCCAAAATAGTAGTTGTAAGCGTTACTTACATCTTGTGCATATTCAAGGCAGCTGCCTCTCCAAAATAAAATAAAATAAAAATACTCATTTTAAAAGAAGAGCGTGTTCACTTGATTAACTTACCAATCAATATTTGGCCTGTTTTCATTGCTGAACCGCCAGGCACCAAGCCATGTACTACAAGCTTCTCTTCACTGATTCCTCTGGTGACCTTATCCTTCTTGCCTTGTTTTTCTGCTCTTCTGCTGCTCCACGAAGACTGATGGAGAATTCCTACCAAGGCCTCTAGCAGCCTGTGCTGCTCATCTTCTCCAGCATTCCCCAACAGTTTTCTGGGATTTACATAAACATAGATATCTTTGTACTTCTGCTGTATTTCACCCATTTTCTGAGTGGAGTGGTGTTTCAGTATGGAAGTTGGACCACTGGAGCGCACGTTACAGCTTCCACTTCCTTTCTTACTAGAATGCTTTGGTAAAAGATTCTTCTTCTTTAAGATTTTTGTCAGTTTCTTCAGTTCATACTTTCTTTCTTTTCGTGATCCCTCCTGAATAACTTCCGCTTCATTTTCACGAAATCTGACATGATTCACCGATGGTATTTCTGGACAGGCGTTCTGAAGTAAAGTTTCTTCTTCACTTTCACTCATTTCTAAATAAAATAGCTCCCCATTTTTCTGCACACCATCCAACCATTCAGGCTCAAGGTCACTGGGAAACAAAGAAGAACAATCAGTGATAGTTCTGATAAGAAAGACTGCTCTGCAAGTGACATCTACTTACTTCAAGCAGGGAAAGTATATGGAGGGTACAAGGCAAAAAAGTATGTAATCTCCTGAATATTAAAAGCTTATCGCTTTAAGTTTGCCACGGGAACAGGAACTCTTCCAGGACAAATGACAGCTTTGGGAAGGAAACATTAAAAGAGATTCTTCAAATGCCTTCCAGCCATTGCAAAAAGCACTGCTACTAACTTCTGTGGAAGCAAGCAAAAACAAAATGTTTCTTTCATATCCAAGTTTTAATTAGTAATTACATTCATGAGCATGATGGTGCTTTGTCTTAGAGAAACAATGGCATCCTACTTGTTCTCTCCCATTATTTTTCCCTTAACACATTTGAAAGTTGGACTGTACTGAAACCTCACTGAAAGACAAGAATAGCGGTTTTAAATCATCTTAAAATAACAAGGAGAAAAAACAAAGTGAAATCAACGTAACACTTTTGAAGACACGTTCAAAATAGCACACTCAGATGTGCACGCAAAAATAGAAAACAAAAAAGTACAGAGGCAGCACTGCTACAGGAAGAGTTGTAGCAGCTGGAGTGGATCACTAAGTCGCTAGCATCAAGATGCTGCAAAGAAAAGGCAGTGCAACCACAGGATGGATTAGCAGGAGTGCCGTCTGCAAGGCATAGAAAGTTTCTGTCCTAGTTTGGCAATGGCGATGTGTCAACCACGTCCAGTTTTGGATCTTATAGTCTAAAAGAGACGTAATAACTGGAACAGGCCCAGAGCACAGAGACAAATACAAAGTAGTTTATAAACATCTCTTAAATGGAAAGAGACTGAAGGAAATCGCACTCTTTTGGCTGGGGGGAAAAAAAAAAGAAGATAGCCGAGGAGGCAACAGGCCAAACTGTCCACTCCACAGCTCCAAGATGAACCTCAGAGTGCTGTCACAGGAGCGTGTGGATCAGCAACCAAAGTAGGGAAAGTCACCAGTGATTTCATTTACCGGAACATTTAAGGTAAATATCAGAAAGCTTCTGATTTCACACACGTACAAGTCAGTATTAGCAGGCTTTGTGAAGAACTTCTAAGATACTCTACATGGCAGATTCTCATAAACAGCCAAGAGCAGCTCGGGCTGGCCTCAGGGCAGCCAGATCTCTCCTCCTACCAACCTGAGACTGCACTGATAGCAACCAAACAAGGAAAACCGCAATGGAGACATACGTAATCACATCAATAACTGAGTAAAGTTAGCATGCATTCATAAATCTCACACTAGAAGTAGATCATTTGACTAAACAGAGGAAGAAAGTTTTGTTTAAAACTAGCCTGAGCACACAACTTGAATAGAGCAACAATTAGAAGACACAGATAAATGACACAGCTGAGCAAAGGACATTATAAAGACACCACACCACAGCAGCCTTAGGGGCTCAGAGGGAAGGTCCGGCTGGAAAAAAAAGCACACAAAACGCCCATAGAGATCCTGCTCTCCGCCTAGAACTAGAGGGACTCAGGGGCGTGCAAGGATGCTGCAGGCAGGGACAAGTGTCATGAACGTCGCATTTATTCACTCTTGCCCAAAACGATGCCCGCCAACGCTCAGCCCATCCGCGCTCCCTGCGGGCTGCACCCCGCCCCGCCCTTACTCGGAGCTGGCGGACAGCGAGGTGCTGTCCGAGCCGCTCTCGCTGCCGGTGTCCGCGCACCCCGTGCTGCCACCCTGCAGCGGCTCCACACCCACAGCTACTCCGCTCGCGCCGTCCCCCTCGGACGCCATGACTCTCCCTGCTCGCCCGCACGTGACCGGCGCCGCGCCCTCTGATTGGCGGTCCCGCCCGGCACCAAGGAGACGGGGGAAGCGCGTGGCAGCGCCGCGCGCGAGAGTTAACGGTCGCGGCCCCGCCTGTGAGGGCCCCGCCAACGGGCGGGAAGCGTTAGTGCGACCTCGGGCTGGAAGGGTCGCTCTCGTCCGTGCTCGGGCTCCACGGAGCAAGAGAGGCTTGGAAGCGCCCAGCCTCCTCCGTTACTCCCTCAGCACCAGCATCTGAATCTCAGTGGACTTCTGAGCATCTTTCAGTGGGTCAGCGCTGAAAACGTAATGGAGAATAGACCGTGTGGTTGTCTGATACAAAGGCCTCAGCAACAGACCCATAAAAGAGACTCTTGATGGAACCACAGTCCCGGGCTGAGCTCCAAAGCATTGCTTATAATCAAAAACTTATCTGGAGAAAGAAACTCCAATTAAAAACTGATTTTCTCCATCAAACCATTAGCAGCAGAATACATCCCATCATCGTTTAAAGAAACACAAGAAATGAAGATGGCTTCTTAGCTTAGGACAGCAGGTAAGTGAGGGAGAAAGGGCAGGGCCGCAAGGCACAGCCAAACCAGCTACGTGTTTTGGCCCCTGAAAGCAATCAATGCACAGTAGAGAGATAGAAAAACAAAAAGTGACTCCGTTTTCAGGGCTTTAATTATTCACATGCATGAAAAACAAGACCCGTGGCAGCCCTGCAGGCAACTCTCTGTGTAGCTGTGTCAGTAAACCTATCAAGACACGCATGGTGAATAAGGGAAGGGATGGAGAATAATTGTTGGAACATTTTTAACGTGTTGGATTTAATCTCTGCTCAGTGGGATGCTTGCACAGCCTCAGCAGTGAGGTTTTATAGCGCTGGAGTATTTTGCAAGAGTTGCAGAATTCTGGTATGAGAGTCCTGTGTTTCAAACTGTCTTAGGGAAGCATTTGTTGATCAATGCGATTTCAAGTGAATTAACAAACAGGAACAGTTCGGACTTGTATCCCAGTGATTCAGCTTCACCTAGAGTAGTTAGAAATACCTACATCAAACGTTATGGTTGTTCTGAAATGCCTGTTGAAAAGCTTGTTTTGAGGAAATGTTACTGCTGTGTGGGTTTTCTGAATACATAACTATCCAAAGGAAGAGAGAAACATTCCCTACCTAAAGAAAAAAAGAGGCAAGTTTGTTCCAGTATGATTTTACTCAAGTTAGAACAAGACATGGTGGAAAGAGTGGAAAGAATTAACCAAGCTGGCAAAAACCACTTTATGCAGAGTATATAATTCATGCATGGTAGATAATTCTTAAAATAAATCAGAGCCTTGTTTCCCATTGCCAGAATGCAAGCTATGCACCAACTTTTGTCTTTTCTATTGCTTCCAGAAAAACAGGTGGAAAAAATGTTTTAGAAGTACTCAACTTCCCAAACAATTTACTGCGTAAAAAACAGAATCTGCATAAACAACATTTCCCAAAGAGCCTGATGAGCTATGATTTTCTAGAAGGAATACTGCCGGAGGTACAAATTTAAAAGAGGTAGATAAGATACAGTCCTGTGCACCCCAATTCCACTGCTATTTGCAAGCACTTTTAATACAGTGAATAGCACGCTGAAGTGTTTCTGTAGAGAAGTTGCAGCCTATGCTAACGGTCCTTTCACTTATGTCAAATTTCACTAAGTTCAAGCGTTGGTTAATTGTTTCCAGTTGTTTGCTCAATAAGTGAGAAACAGGCTCTCCAAAAAGTGGATGCAGTCTTACACCACTTGCTGTTTTAGAGATAAACTTATCACGGAGGAAAGGATGCTGGAAGATTTTAGTTCAGCAACATAGTTGGGAATCGTGTATTCTTCTGAAATGAATGTGGGGTTTTGGTGCTGTGGGAACAACTAAAAATTGAAAGATTTATCTCACGCAGCAGGATTTTATTTGAGTGAAGAAACTTTTTCCCCCACACAGTCCTGCTTAAGAAAGCATCCCATCATTTCTTGGGCATAAATATTAGGAAAAGCCTTGAAACAATTTGTCTTCTGGTAGATCCTTTAAGCTTAGTCCAATTGGTTGGGCTGATGCTTCTCACAAAGGCACCCTTAACCCTTCTGCAATCAGTTGCTGTTATTGACAAGCAGACAGTCAAAATTTGCCACAGGACATCACTGGCACCACCACTACTACTTGCTTTTACTGAACAACTGGTTAAAGGACATTTAAAAGGGAATAATTAAAGGAGTAAAGAATTAAGAGTGCTTTTTAACAGTCTTTTGCCTGAAGGTTTTTCTGGAGGAATTAACTCTTATGTTTGGAAATTCACTTCAGAAAAAGAAATCCTTGTTTCTTTCTGGCTTAACGTTGTGCTTCAAGATGTGTCGTGCTCTAAAAATAAGTCTACTTTGATCCACATTTGTGTTCAGGAGTAGATTGCAGTTAAAAGGGGATAGTGCATAGGACATACCAATGAGGTATACCAGTCCTTTCTAATGAAGGAGGAAAAAAGGCATACAACTCAATTTTGGTCTGCCTGAAGGGATTCTTATCATCTCCTATTCTAACCGCTATCCATGTACTTGAAAATTTCAACTACTAACATTTTTTCAGTGTTACACATCAACAACTGATTTTTCCACCCTGATGAAGGAATGAGGCTGGAGTTGCAGTCTTTTCTAGCAGTTAGCTGTAAGAGCACAGGAAAAATTAGGATTTCTGTTTGCAGCTACTCTAATTTGCCCTGCTGGGTTTTGTATAGTTACTCCAAGCTTTAGCAGTTTTCCCAGGACTCACGATTCACTGACAGTATGTCAGACTGGTTTCACTGATTCACATTCAGGAAGGCGTGCTGGGCCTGAATCATGGATGTGGCTGTGCAACATTCAACTCAAGGCTGAAAATGGGGGCAGCATTAGTTCTTTGGTATACAGGAGCAAATCACTGCTCCATTCACCACGAGGGAACTCTGTCTGACACTTAGGAGCATCCAGTTTATGCCTGTGAAGTGCCAATACACTTTCCAAGCTACCTCTGTGACCAAAAGAACTGAAATTTTGTAAGAAAACAAATCAGTACCGAATAAATAAAATTGACTGTTCTTTGTTTTGTTAAAGCTCCTGCATCCCCTTCCTTCTATGCAATTGTTAAAACAAATCACAAACAGTATTTCAGAAGGTTAAGAGTTCCCATTAGCATGGAAAGCAGCTGTAATTTCAAATAAGACTTTTCCTACTGTTTTTACTTCAGTTGAAACCTACAAGCTTTTTTAGCATCACCTGCTGCACACAGCAGACACATCAACATGCAAATATTGCATGTATCAATGAGTACCTGATTGCACTGAAATTACACTGATGTAAGCAGTACCAGTGGGCAGCGTATTTAATCCAATTTAAAACGAGATGTTTCTTTATCAAGTCGCTAACAAATGCATTCACAGGATTTCAGATACTAGAGGATCCCTGGTAGTACACAGGCAAGTTCTTTGCTTACAGAGCTGCTGCAGAGAGCAGCGTAGGAACAGGCCAATTCGAGCACCCTGCTTGCTGCAATCACTGCTTTCATCCTCAGGCATTTCAAGCAACTATTCATTCCGTTGGGTGCTTTCAGCTGGAGGGAAGCTGAGCTAATAATCAGTTCCCATAGCAATATCTGTTGGGAGCTGGCACTGGGAGAGAGACCACTTCTTTACAGTGGGAAATCAATCAACACAGCCGAGAAAATACTTGAGGAAACGTGTACTTCTCAGAGCAGATGCGCTTCTGTTGAGTACCACTGAACGGGATGGTGCTTTCCTTGTACCGCTAAGCACGAAGGAGGTGGCACTGAGGGCGGCTCTCAGAGCGCCGCAGACGGCCGATCGGGTAAGGTATTATCGGTACGATTTCTTTGTGGTGGAATACCGTGGGACGTTGCACGTTAGGGATGAGGAAGGCAGGGATAGAGCAGGCAGCGCTTCTCCTGCACGTTCATTAACGATTGTCCACCTCAGGTTTGTTCACGAGTTAAGTTTTTCCTTCTCTCCTTGAAGGAGCGCTCCCAGCGCTCACGGAACCGATCCAACAGCTTCTGTCACCTCGATCTCTGAACCCGCGTCAGACGCCGCGCTCTCCCACAGCTCCCGCAGAGCCGGGCGCTGGGCGCGCTGCCCCACCTGCCTGCCGAGGGGCCGCGGGAGCCCGAGCTCCCGGAGAAGGCGAGGGTAGACGCGGGCTCGGCCCGTTTCATTTCCTGCCTCGGCAACAAAAGGCCGCCGCGAGGAGCCCCTCCGCAGAGCCGGGGGCTCGGGCCCCACCGCTGCCTGCCCCTCTCTCGCTCCGAGCCGGGCTGCGCCGAGGGGCCCGCTCCCCGCCACAGCCTCCCGAGCCCGGCGAGGAAGCCGCAAAGCCCCCCGCCGCCGAGCCTCGGAGAGACGGCACGGCGCCCGCCTCCCGCCCCCGTCCCGCCGCTGACCTGTGCAGCAGAACGCTCTGCACCGAGTCCAGGTCCTCCAGGTTCCTGGTGACGGGCCGCGGGATGCTGTACCTGCCCGCAGCGAACATCGCGCCCGCCCGCGGCCCCCTCATCGCCCGCCTCGCGGCACCGGGGACTGCGGGCGGGAGGCAGCGGGCAGGTGGGAACCCTTCAAGCCGCCCGCCTCCGCCGCCCCGCCCGTCCAGCCCCCGAATCCGCCGCGGGGCGGGGGAAGCGCGGCCCGCGCCGAGGGGCGGGGGCGGTCGGGCAGAGCTGGGCCGCCGCCAAGGCGCTGGGACCTACTGACGCCTGTCCCGTCCCGGATCCTCACCTGCGGGAAGCGGCTCTCAGAAAACGGTGGTCTATCGTAGTAGATTCGGTGGGATACTTCCAAACTGGAAGCCGTAGGACTCTTTGTCCCAGAGCCTCCCCGCGGGGTGAAAAAACCTTTTATCCCCACTTGTTTTCCTGTTGATTAAAGCCACTGAATTATCCAGTTGATTCTCTTTCCTTAGGTATCAGTGCTAAAAATGTCAATCTCACAAAATCTAACCCAGCCTTTGCCCTCCCTCAGCCCCCCCCCCCCCCCCCAAAAAAAAAATATATATATATAAAACATACAAGTCCTTCCAGATGAGGAGAGAGTTGCAGGGCCCTGTAACAATTTCCTGTCTGACACAGTGCACTGGCTGAATGGAGATGTGTGACCCAAATCTCTGCTGTTCTTATTTCTTACCTGTGCATAGCCATCATTTGTGCTCTGTTCCCAAACACAGGGAGGTCAGGTTTCTGTGATGCTTTAGTTGGACGGGTCATCTCCTCTGGATTTCTTCTATAAGCAATTTAAGATCACTAGCTAGTAAGATCTTGCAATCAGTTATTGAAAATAGAGGGTTTAGTTTCTCAATTAGTATGTTTGAGATAACTTCATTTTTGTCTTACTATAGTTGTTTTCTCCAAGGACCATTAGGAGGAGGACTGCTGTATAATACAAAATGAGTAACAAATTGGAAGCCATCGGATGTTTTATCACCCAAATCCATGGAGTTTTGGCCGCTACCTCAAACAAAAGTTCCAAGCTTTCTGAAGACTTTGCCTTAAAGAGGCAGTGGCAACATCTCAATCTAGAGAGAGTCATTTTAGGACTAGCAGGTATCCATGAATAGGAATAGAATTCTCTGGGCATCTTTTCTTTTTTTCTTTATTTATTTATTATTATTTTTTTTAATACCAGCTAAAATTCATAAGGGAAGGGCAATCTCCTCAAAATCCTGCTGCATTCAGAGATGTGGGAACTACCCACAGCCAAATTGCTGTGTCCAAGTTTGGCAACAGCAACAGTACTATCCAGGATTACAACTTTAAAACTTCTTTATGTTGCCATGTTCTATAGCACCAGGGCCGTGGTGCTAGGGAAGCTGAGAGTGTATCAGAATTTTGGGTCTAAGATGCAGTGACTGAAGGAGCTTTGGATGTGCAGTCTCTAAATAATCATAATGTTTCTGCAGCAGACACTGTGAGAAGAACTTTCTGCAATACCACACTGTTACAGCTAGTAAGATTAGCCCAGTGGAATGGCAAAGAGACAAACAGAAAGAATGCTCACCTGTCTCCAAAGATCTAGGCTCATAGGGGAAAAACTCCACAAGAGAGCAATCTCCAACCAGAGATCCTTCCCTAGCAGCAGTCAACCCTTAAATGGGGTCTAAGAGAGGTGCAGCCGGGCTCCACCCCTTCTGGTCACACAGGTGAATTGCCTTCACCTGTGCTTCCAGGGCTGAGCTGGTCCTTTCACCAGGTGATCAACGAGTGGTTCAGGCTGTGACTCAACAGTTCCCATACACTACACCTTAATTTGGAAGTAATGTGATTGTCTTGTCCCCTGAGAAGCTGCTCAGGCACAATCCATATTTCTGGGTGACTACATCAATGGGCAACACGTGATGTGAAACTTGGAGGTGTTTCACCTGCAAATGTTCTTAGAAGTACAGATCAGGTGGCAGGGTTAGAAATTTTTCTCCTATTCACAGATAGAGCTACTTTTGTGTCCTCACAGTGTGTCTGCTATAGTAAATGAGACTTGTGAAAGTGGGAAAGAGAAAACAGATCATTTTAAGCTGAACTGGAAAAGTGAAAAGCAAAGTTGGTGCTGCTGAAAGTAGCATCAGTTAATAAAAAAATATTTTGTAACTTGAAATAATCAGCCTTCAGCAGCTTAACATCTGACAGCAGCATGATTAAGAGCCAGAGCTGCTAGCAGTGTATATTAGTCTCAGGCAAATGAGAAGCAGAAATCCCTGCACATTCATACTGAGATTATAAAGGTTAGTCTAGAATTTAACAGACCTGGGACTTGAACAGCTAATCTGGAGCACTGGATTCCCATCAGTCCTTTATATGTGGTTATGAGCACAGCATTACGTAACAGCAGCAGAGCAGTAAGCGGCAGAGATTTACTTTGATATATTCATTTTTTGTTGGTACTGTTTTTATACCTGAGGGAGCAGTGATGTTTAATTTGGTACACAGTAGTGTTGTGTTTTCCAATTTGCTTAGAGCAATGCAAAATTCATTTCTAGGGCTGGAGTTTGCTTGTAGAGAACAAGAAAACCAAACGTTACCATCAAAACCCCACGGCATCGCCAGAAGGCCTTTCCAGGATATCTGTCATTTTTCCTTTGTCCTCGTGATCCTTCTCACAGGAGATCACTTTTTTTTTTCTGGTGTTACTTACAACCACCTATTGCTGACCTTCATGATAATATCATCTGGTGCTAATATTTTTACCTGAGCTTAAAATTGATTGTGAAAACCTGCATTAGAATTGCTTACAACTCACCAAAAAAGCATTTAAGCATTAAAAAAAAGAGAGCTGAAATGGAAAAAAAAAAAAAAAAAGGGGGGGGGGGGAGGGGAGGGGGCATGTAGATTATGAAATGACAGATACTTCAGTATCTTGTTGTTGATAAACAGAAAAAATAGAGTGTTTTTCTAGATATTAATTACAACTTTATCACATTTAATGTAGCTAAGCTCAATATTTGCAGATAACTGGAAAAAGGAAAAGGGGGCAGAAATTCAACAGTGATACAATGAATACATTCAAGCTGTACAGTTTTTTCCCCTGAATACGTTTATGTTCCCTTTGCTGCACATGAGCTTCTAAAGTTAAAAGAGAGTTCTGTGCTGGAAGGATTAATTCTCAAAGCAACTTCTACAAATCCACCAGCCTTTGACATTTACAAGAATTATTTTAGTAGAGTCAGAGATTGGAGGTTCCCTGGAATATGAAGTATTGTTTTATTGTATTTTCAGCAAAATTTTAGCATGTGTACAATATGCCACAGAAGATTAAGGTCATCTTTACATCGGAGGTTTGTCAGTTCTGGTATTTAATTATGTATTAAGAATGTGGTGTTACAGTGTTTTTTGAATCAAGGGAAATTCATGCAACTAGAGAAAGATTAAAAAGTTCTGCAATGCAAAGAAACAAAAGCATTAAGGATGTTAAGCCTGTTAAAAACAGAGCAATGACAACAGAAATGAATTTTAGCAGGCACCCTGGCATGCAAAATAATTGCAGCATGCCTGGGCTCCTCTTCCATCTGTGCACTTTTCCTGCCAGTTGAGCTGCCTTATGAAGGCCCTTTGGCTGTGTTAAAGAGCTCTTCTGGTGCTTCTTATGTAAAAGAAATAGCAAAGTATTTTGATGCTCTGTTTATGACAGAGATCTCTTTCTGACACTGTAGTGTTTTTATAGTTTTTTTCTTAAATAAGTAGTTGGTCTCTTAGTTATGAAACAATCTCCTGTAGGGTCGGTCTCAGAAGTCCTTGGATCATCACACTTTTTTTGGAAAAGACAAAAAAAGCTACTTTTGCAATATTGCAACACCCTCCTTGAGTTGGCTAGTAAGTTTTAGTGTGCCTGGGGATCAAACACTGATCTGCTTTCATTACCTATGTGAGGTAAAAATCAGCTTATCATTACTTTGTGCTTATCATTCACCACTTATATCATTAGCCATGAGTTGTTAGCTCTGTGTGGATAGCTGAAATCTTTTGGAAAAGTATTCCATCATTCCACTGAATTTAGAGAATGAAATATTAGATAATTATCAATGAGTTCTACATATATTTCACTTTCCCACTCCTCACGAGTCAGCATGTACTAGCCCAATAGCCCAATATACTGCAAAGTTGCCAACTGGGCTGCTGTTGGCTGCAGACCCAGGATGGGATGTGTATGAATCTTGCATGAAGGTCAGTCAACTGTAACTCCATTTGATTAAAACAAAAGTTTTGACAAGACTGTAAGGGATCTGATTGAAATTAGTAGTGCTAAGCAAGTAGGATTGGTCTCTCCTGGTTTATATTTGCCCTTAGCATTTTTTGTCCTGGCGATACATTCATAGGAAAAGCCATTATTTCAGTTCAGTCATGCCTACGAGTGAAGAATGTGGTACTTTACTGCACTCAGCTCAGAAACTAAGGGCTGTTGGAAATTGCTGGTTGAGCACAAGGTTACTTTCCTGGCTATTGCATCCTTCCTCATGTCTTTCCTTATGAAGCCACTCCTGTAACAGACAGCAGAGCAGGCACTGTGAATGTGTCCTACCAGCTGCAATTCATAGTCCAGCGTATTAACTTAAGCCCCTGTCTACTTCCATTTATTTTGTTATGCCAAGCTATAAACTGGGGCAGCTCAGTGTCAAGTTCACATCTCGTATTTCATTAAGCTATGGTAAATGAACAGATCCAGGAATAATGAACCAGAGACCACATTTTCTGCTCATCTGAAAATACAGAGATTTGACAGCCTACAGATTTTTTTTTTTCATCTGACAGGGTCATATGTGTTTTCCTTTTTACTTATAAATTGAAAATTGCTTATATTTGGACATGGTGGGCAAGCAGGCACTATACATTACCACAAAGGATGAAAACCAATAAGGAAACCGGTCAGTTAACACTGTGTCATTCAGTGTTGTGTTATATTGCCTTTTCTGGTAAATGGATTCCTTACCAAATGTGCTTCTACTGTATTAAAACCACAGATAGTTCCGAATGTAGTTTTTGTTTTTCATAGCTGTGACCTCTAACAGATGAATATGTATAAATTCTGCAGTTCTGTGTGGGAGCTTTCTTCAAGCCTATGTTGGCTTGTTTCCAGTATTGCTTGGTCTTCTGCTGATTATTACTGGATAATGACAGCAATTTTGTCGGGTGGATATTTGTTTTCAGATGACAGGATAGGTTATTGCTCACGAGAAGATGTGTACTTAGGCTGCTACCGCCTGTTGCTGTGTTTAAAAGACTGAACTGTGGCACGGGTGAGTTTTCATCGAATCATAGAATGAATTATAGATTCACAGAATGGCTTGGGTTGGAAGGGAACTTAAGGCTTGCCCCGTTACAACCCCTGCCATGGGCAGGGCTGTCACCCACCAGTTCAGGCTGCCTGGGACCCCATCCAACCTGGTCTTGAGCGCCTCCAAGGATAGGGCACCACAGCTTCTCTAAGCAGCTGTGCCAGTACGTCACCACCCTCTGAGTAAAGAATTCCTTCTAACACCTTGTCTAAATCACTATCAGACTACATCACCTAGTCATATTACTATCAGACTGTGTAAAAAGTCACTCTCCAGGACCATGTAAAAAGCAGCTTTGCATTCTGCTGCCTCCATTCCACAATCAGCATAATTGATAATCTGCAGAGTGTAAGATAGCATCACTCAGCTCACATCAGTGTATCATTTACTCTCAGCAAAGACCTAAAAATCAATATAAATGAAATCAATATGTTGCAAAGACTGATAAAATATAACAAGGAAAATTATAGAAAACAAATTCAATACCCAGCCCATAATTCCCAAATTTGCTTGTACATTTTGTGTGCTATTTCACAACCAGTGCTTTTGGATTCAGCTGATTTTTCTTGCTTGAAGAGGCATAGGTAGCTTTTTTGTTTTGGACTCAACAATTTATATAGTCAGATGAATCATGAGCTAAGTTGAATTATTTTTTAAACTAAAAATTTTTAAAGTTTTCTTACCAGGTCTACTGACAATCATCTACTTCTTAAAAATATGAACACATAAGGCAAAGAGCAGTCCCAGAAATGGCTTATAGCTTGAGAAAATAGGTACTTTTCTCTCCAGCTCACATTTAATCAGAGCTTAATTAATATTTTAGTAGTTCATACGATTTTTTAAAAAGCAGAATAGCACCACCTGGTGCTGAGCAAAGTTGTTGTGAACTGGGAATAACTGCTCTACTGCTAAACTACTGCCTTTCACAAACAATTTCTGGTCAAATCAAGGATGTTACATTATTGCTATCTCTATCGTTAATGCTTCCTGGCCCTCTTTCTTATAGGCATTTTTTTCTAAATCTTTATCCATTATTTACCAATATTAGGGACTTATAAAAGTAAGTTATTGTAGATTAAACATTCTAGACACGTGAAAAGTTACTGATTAAAATCTTATTTCTGGTCTTTTCTCCATCTAGTATACATATGAGGAGGATGAGCTAAAACTTTTCACTTATTTCTGGGCTTCCTCAGGGTCCTTGGAAGGAAAAGCATGATTGAGATTAAGACCTGCATCCTGAAAGGACTTTAGATGCCTGAAAACTGTCAAAATCAATGGGAATTGCCTGAGGATGTATCCCTAAGAGTTCAGTTAAGGATTCAATCTCTAGATATATATATATATATTTCAAATAAGAGAATTAAAGATAGTATCTAGGTTGGTTTTGTTGTTGTTGTTGTTTTGTCATGCATTTCCTGCTTGTTATTTATGCAATCCTCAATTATCTTGACCATAAGAAGTACCAAAAAACCCCCTTGTATGTGGCAGCCTAGTGGAAACACTGAATTCCATCTCCAATCTTCTAGCTACCTAGAATTATAGAGCTTAGGTTTTAGTCTCCAAATGTGCCATCAATTCTAAGGCTTTCTGATTCTGCAGATTGCACAAATCATGTAAGGAAACCAACATCTCATCATTACAATTGTCCCTGTCCTACAAAGTTTAGCTGTATTTTCCCTTACCTGCCTTGCCCTTAAACAGTAAATAAACCCACTTGGGAAAAATACTGAGCCTAATTTTCTTCCTGCTGAACATAGTGGATGACAAACTGCCACAAAATGTTACATACTGGCAAAAAGGTTAACTTGTTTCGACTGCTATTTTCTCCGAAGAACGTGAAAGAACAAGTAGGTTTTTTATCTGCTTGAAGTTTTTTTCCCCTTTGTCTGTGTTGCAGTTTACCATTTCTTCCTCCTCAATGGCCAAGAATAATATTATGGTCCATTTGTTCCATGAAGCTCACTTTGTATGTCACCATTATGCTCTTTTTAAAAAATGACTTGCATATAATTTTTTGTAAAATGACAAAATAATTTTAATAAAAGCAGTATATTCTGTATTGTACAGCTCATGAAGGATGCTCAGCTTTGCCTGTAACGAGGTTTTGAACTTAGCAGTCCAGTAGTGGTGCTAGCACCTGTTGGCCAGTGGGATGGGTAGGACTAATGTGACCAGAGTGGTGTGGAACCAGAGAGGAGAGGATGCACTGGCAGGAATACCCTATGATAGAGGTATTATGTCCCTGTTAGGACAGTAGGGCCTGTTGTCTTCTGCCTGTCCTGACTATCTAACTTATATCCATGAATGTGTGAACATCCTCAGGTATGGAACTACGTAGGTGTTTGACAAATACTTGGTACTTCTCTAAGCTGAACAGCTCTGAAGAGTAGTCCATCTCTTGATGTGTTGAGATATTGTATATGAATTCAGGCAAGTATTGAGCTCATTTTCTCGTCCTTCAAATTAAAATACTTTCTTATGAGATAACTGTATTTTGTTAGGTTGAGGCACTCAGGAGTTTTTGTTGGTTGTTGCCATGTAAAGCTACAGAAAACAATGATATTCACAAACAAAGTTTCTAAATATAAGCTGTTTAATACTGTCCCCTCTCAAGTGCAAAAGCAATTTGCTAGTAAGTTTTGATGGTTGTTTTATGATTCCAGTGGAGATATTTTGTGAACAAAATAACCAACAATTGATCCTCGAGTATATACTGGACAATTTTCAGGAAATTACTGAAGAAGTAAATTGATATTTATGGATACAATATGAAGATCTGTACTACACAGGGATCCCAGGGAGTTCCAAGATTCTGCCTTTCTAGAACCTGTTCTCATTTCTTTGTGTTCCATCTGCTATAGTTTAATGGCAGCCTCTCACATCCCCACTTCTTTCCACCAGTAGCCTGAATTGTCTGTATGCTAGAGCCTGGAGGAAATTTTGGCTAAGTAAATAACACTTAAACTGCCTCAGTGATGTAGCCATGCACCTGTGAGTGGCCAGAAATAACATCCTGGAGGAATAAGAACCATTCCATTATGTGAATTATTGAAGAAGTAGCCAGAAAACTTATTTATCTATCTCACAGCCTTCTTCCTATCCACAGATGTCAAAAGCCTATCTTCCAAAGTCTTTTGCTTCACTTCTGACAGCCTTTGTGGGGCAGCTGTACTTGTTAGTGTCCGTGTCTGGGGTGCATACAAACATGAAGTGTGGAGGCCATGTAATGACTACATCACCAGTCTCCATATTTAATTCACGAAGACTTACAAAAAGCTAAAAAGAAAATCTCTACGTCCAATATTATGGATCAGATCTTGAACTCAAGACTGTAAAATTTTATTTAAATGGCCACTTATGTTCAAATTTGCTGTGTCACAGTAGCAGACATTTTACCACAATTAAAAATCATAGAATCACAGAATCATAGAATCACTAAGGTTGGAAAAGACCCACAGAATCATCCAGTCCAATCATTCGCCCTTCACCAATGGTTCTTGAATGGAGCTGTTTGGGACAGAATGCTCTCTTTTACTGCAAATGTAATCAAATTATCATGCTACTTCAGTTGCTTCTAATATCTGGAATCTCACCTATTTGTCTTCTATCTTATCAAGGACCTTTGATCTGAGATGGCCTCTTTCTACTTTGATTCCTTCCACTTGTTCATCCTCATTCAGCACATAGAATCATACAGCTGATGGGAGACTGCAGCACTACAGGGACAGGGCTATCTAATCCTGGGCCCAAAGCCTCTGGAAATTCTTGCACTGGCAGCGGATAGTGTCACATCACAGCTACCTTCTCATCACATGCCTTAGGTGCTTGTAGGTACAAGCACTTATCAGTCATGTTTCTTGTGCAGGCATATGCTGAATGCATGGATTTACCAATAAACCAAGTCTTACAGTTTGAGAAAGAAGTTGAAGTCCTGCTATGCACTGCTTTAATTTTAAACACTGAAGTCATCCCACAGCCTCTCTCAGCTGAAGACAGTTTTACTTGATCTTCTCTGCTTCATAATAGGGCTGTATTTGCAATGGTTTTGTTTTCAGTATCAACAGAGGGTCTTAAAAATCCAATTAAACAGCTATGCTTATGTCCTTTCACTGACTATAGATTCCAATTCTCAAGTAAGAAACACTAGGGGGCCTTAAAAATCCTGTGCACAGAAGTCTGATAACTCCACGGTGCTCTTCTGTGCAATCTTCTCAACGGAAATAGTATATAAAAGATTACTAGTGTTGTGGGAAAAGCTGTGAAGGCCACCTGCAGACTGAGAAACAGCTTCTAGCATGATTGTTTTGACCAGCAAGCACTTACGTCATGCACAGTACAAACCATCATGATTGAAGTTGCACATTAATTTCTCAGAAAAAGGAAGGAAAACGAGATTAGGTAGATCCATTTCTGAAAGTGGCATTTTGTCACTTTGATCTGGTCAGCTAGGATTACATACGCCAGGATATCTCTGGCCTAGCAAATGATATATATTTTTATTCCCCATGCACTGTACAAACTCAATTTAAAACTTAACAGATTTACTGATAATTTCACTAGCAGCTGTTTTAAGTGAGTTCTGAACTCAATGTTTTTGTCATAGAGAGAGAAGCAAAGTAAAGACAGGAAGTATGCACAAAGGGGGATTTTAGGAATAGCTTGGAATTCATTTGTCAGTGATAGGAGAACTTGCAAGATGTTTCGTTGATTTTCTTGCAAAAAAATGTGGGCTCTTCAGAATTTCCCATGTCCTGTAATACATGTCATTGATCTTTCTTCCTGGAAAGAATATTGCAGAGAAAATTCCAAGGATGCAAAAGTTCCCGAGACACAGCTGTGCACATGAAATACAGCAGAGAAATGCCTTTGAGGAGAGAGGTTACTTACCTTTTCCTATCCCTTTATTCCTTTTACATGTTTGTATGTATCTGTAATATGGCAGATGCCCAAAAGGGTATTTATTCTTTAGAAAAGCACAGATCCTGACACACGGACAGACAGCAGTATGAAATGGTGCAAGGAAAGGCCACTTCCTCTTGCTTCTCTGATTCTTTCCAGTTTTGCAAACCTATGCTGAGCTATGCACCATCACAGGCCAAGGATCTGTCCATATTTTTAGCCTTTATTGTGCTTTGATCTGTAAGTAGCTCTGTGATACTTTATACCCAAATATTTTTTTGTGACCAAAATTGATGAAATCTGTCTTTTTTTTTTCTTTTGTCATTTTGCATATTATTATGCTCCCCAGCTCCTTTAGCATTGTTTGTCACAACTGAACAGTGCTCAAGTGCCCTACCACATCAAGAAAAAGTCATTACTCATTTTTATGTCTCTGAGTTTTCTTTTGGAAAAATGAGTGGAAATGAAGTGCATGTTATACAAAGCTAGCACACATGCAGAGAGATAAAATCCAACTCTAGTGAAAATTATTCTGTCCCATGATCTAAAAAGAGCCCCAGAAAAGACATATTCCCATTGGAGAACTGGAACACGTAGTAGCTAGAAATCCTACGAATCATGTCCTGAAATAAGAAAGCAAGATGATGCTTCTTTTCCAAAAGGGAATCATTGTCCATTGCTACTTCAAAGCCTCTGTGCAAATTCCAGTGTAGAATCCCAGCATTAGAATCATAGTATTAGATTTGCACATATAGTAATAGTGGCTTAGGATGTGCTTTTACAAACAGAAAATAAATTGTTTGAGGATCTGAATTGTGTTCCATGGCCAAAATACAGATGTGCTTTTGGAAAAATTATGTTTTGTAAGAAAAAAAATTAAAACCCGAAGGAAATTGAATTCTTCTATCACTAGGCTAATGTTGCAAATTCACTTTCAACATACCTGACCAAAAAAAAAAAAAAAAAAAAAAAAAAAAAAAAGCAAAAAAGTGAAATACAACTACTTCTGAGAACACGGGTGGCAAAGTTACTGCATTGTGTATTTGTCTGATAATAACAAGCATAAAGAACAACTTCTGGCAAGGGGGAACATCAAATGGACTTTCTCTTTCTGTCACAAGCCCTAGGGCTTATAAAAATAACAGAAACTTGCACGAATCACAAATGGTCAATGAAAACTTTAAAGCTGTGGTTACACAGAAATATCTCAAGAAATTATAGAAAATCTGCAGAGGATGCTTACAAATGAAAGAGCTCTCCAGTGGACCAGCATCAAATCTGTAGTCCCCAGTTCAGCCTGCTGCTAACAGCTTGTTTTTACTTAAAGCATACTTCTGGGAGTTGACACTATTGATTTCACTGGAACAGTTACATCATGTGATTTGGAAGTGTTTCTGCTCAGGGTTGCAGATTCTTCTTTTGCTACTGGCTGGTAAGGCTGGGGACTTAGGTGCAAAGCTCAGCCCTGATGAGATGGAACTTAATAAATGAGAGATCTTGAGGCACTGGAGCATGAAATGTGCCCCTGCTGAACTGGAAATATGTGTCTTAAAAGCTTGTTTTCTTTACAAACTGAAATACTTCTCTGTTCTTAATCACTTGTAGCTAGCAGCTTGTGCAACTAATCAGTCCTTAACCATTCTGCACTTCAGACAGCAGTGAATGATACCATCTTTTTTCTCACTATGGCTAATGAGAACATCTTAAGTTAGCAGAATGATGCATGCCTTAATCCACAACCTTCAGCTTCCAAATGACATTAAGTGTTAATAGCTACCATACCACTGAAAACTAAGAGTCAGTACATCTGTCATAGAATCATTAAGGTTTGAAAAGACCACTAAGATTGTCCAGTCCAGTCATCAGCTGATCACCACCACAACCATTGAACCATGTCCCTAAGTGCCACGTCCACATGTTTCTTGAGCACCTCCAGGGACGATGACTTCACCACCTTCCTGGGCAGCCTGTTCCAATGTCTTATCACTCTTCTGGAGAAGAGGTTTTTCTTGGTATCAAACCTGAACCTGCCCGAATCCTCACCTGTTAATCTGGAATAGAAAAGAGTCCAACTTTGAACTGTAATATCTGACAGCTGACAGTGCCCAAGCCACTTCAACTTGTCTTTATCGTGAGCTCTCTTAAGTACAAGTGGTTTATATGGAGAAAAATTCAGCTGTGTTACAGCAGAGCATGCTTTTAATTTAAAAGAACAAGCCAAAATAATACCAATGCATTCCAGAAATATCTATAAAGGCAGAACTAATGCTGCTCTGTTTTTATTAATATCCAGTTATGTCAAGATGTATAACAGGCCTTCACGATGATAATGAATCAGTGAAAGGTTTTCAACAAAAGTTGTACTGTAACTTAGCATTATGTTTTCTGATTGGTAACTGATGAAGTCATACTACAGATTTACTGGACACTGCTGGAAGGGCAAGATGCAACCATACTGTTTGTATTATGCACTAGTTTCCTACCTACAGTAAACTAATTATTTTTGTTCTGCAGTATTATCTGAAACATTTTGAGTGTTCTGACTCATATTACCTGTGGACATGCTTTAAAAAAACACTTCTAACATAATATTAAGTAATTTAAAATACAAACACATTATAAGTCTTGTGATCATACTGTCTCTTTCATCTTTCATTGTTTTGACAAGTATCACAGTGGTGCTGTGCATACTGTTGGATATTAATGTTTTGAAACATCCTGCTTAATTTTATTGGAGATAAATGTTCCAAACAGAGAGGAATAACCAAAGATCTGTGGTTCTTTGGAATAACCAAAGATCAGCTGGTCAATGCAACTAAACTTGGAAAACTGGCTTCTAAGCTTGAAGGTCTGCCGTACGTGAAGAAAGAAATTAAACTTCATATTTCTTCAGTTCCATAAGTAGAATTGTGTAATCCATGTATGTTTTTAAAGAGTGGATCAGAATCTGGACAGACAGTAGGGCTCAAAAGGATTTTTCCGATTTCATCCTAAGCATTGAGGAGTGAGAGAACAAATTCAGGTTGTTCTTTTTCCTCCCGAAAGAACATTAATATACCAGCAGGTTACTTTTCAGAATCCACTGAAACATGGATATGCCCTAGACAACATCCTGTAGGGCTACAGACAGCTCCCTGGAGGGAGAGTGTGGAAATAAAGTAACATGTTTTTTTCTGGCTCAGACACTGTCACAACACTGTACAGGACTGTAAAACTGAATTCTCACTCTGGTTAAGAGATGGACTTGCAGCTAGCTAGTGACTAGTGAAACTGAACTGTAACAATCTTGTGAAGGCCTCAGAACAAAAACTGTATTGTAACACTCTTGTGGAGTGGTGCAAAACAAACACATGTTGTGCTCAAGCTCAAAGGAAGTCAGGAGATAGTCCTCTTGCTTAATGTGGCCACTGGTGTTCCCCCTGCCAACCACTACCACTATGCAAGGGGAGAAGCACAGCCAGTATGGTATATACATGGCATGTAATACTGGGCACTCTCCACCTGGCAATGGCTTTTGGCCCAATTGGAAGGAATCATCGTATGGCATCAAAAGGAATTGCCAGTCCCACAGGTGGTGGCTCATGGCCACACCACATCCTCAACCAACCCAGAAGAACAAGGAGGTGGACAAACCCTCAGGACATCAAGAGATATGCAGTGGTGACTTGCTTTTCTTTTTTTTCTTTTCTTTTTTTTTTTCCCCAGCCCCTCTCATTCTCTTATTCTCCTTTCTTTCTTCTTCTTCTTCTTTTTTTTTTCCCCATGCTCTCTCCCAAGTTTTAATAAATTAAGGCACACTCTTGCTCAGTTAACACTTCGACTGTGTTCCAAGTTTTAATTCAAAGGGATTGGGATCAATATAACAAACCACAACATGCTTTGGCTTGCAACAGAGAGCATGAAGGATTGCACTCTCACTGGTTGAAGAGATTCTGCAAAGGCTCAGGAATTGTCTCTGGAGGGAAACACAGTTGGATCTCTTCCTCAGAAGGGGCCTATAGTAACAATAGGGTGCTATTGACTGAAGGCTGGAAAATGCTAGCATTACCATTTTACTACATAAAAACATCATATTGCGCAATTTGAGAATATAGATAGAGCTCTCATACATATGCAGAAAGAAGTAGGCATACATTGTTCTTTCTGTTGCTCAGAGAAGAACCTTGCCCAGCACTCAGCTCCATCAACCAGAGAGAGAGGGGAATGGGAGCTTTGTACTGCAGCAAAACTTAATATCACATAAATAAAAAAAAAAGCAAGCTTACTTCCAAAAAAGGAGGGAGATCCCGGTAACAAAAAAACCAGAGAGCTCTCCTGTGGTTAACTCCAAGTACATACAAGCTGATCTCATAACCTGCAAAGGATACATATGGGCAAGTCAGTCCACTGCTTTAAAAACAAAAATTGTTATGCAAATCATTAAAGAAAAGGCAACGGGCAACAAGAATGTGGGTTGTTTCTTGGTTTAGGTGGAAACTGCACTCAGGAGACCTTTTTACGTGATGCCCTTGCAGGATATATGGCATTTTGCTAAATGGGAAGAAACAAACTTTCAGGAGAGAATAGAGGCCAAATGAATTCAAACCATTTATTATGACAGAGGACAGACTACTAGTCAGCCTAGGTCAAGTCATGGCTGTAAAGTGTGGCCAAACTCCACCTCTGCTCTTCCATGCCATCCATCTCTCAGCAAGGCCACTTAATCATATGATTTTCTTCATCATGTGGTTTTAAATGTGCTGGTTCCATTTTTATTTTAGAGCTTACCTCTAACTACCTGAACTCTTTTCCTTCTCATTGCTCTCTCCTCTACTTTCTTTCATGCTCTTCCTCTGCCCATCAGAATCTCATTTTATTGCATGCCTGGTCTTAATTAGAGAGATCTTTAGAATAACTTTTTCTTGGCAAGCATTTTCAAGACTGTCTTCTTATAAATGAAGTTCTTTTGTCACAGGGTCTGCTTCCATAGTATCAACACAGAGTAAACAAGGCAAAATAAAACCCCAGGACTCGTGGAGAAGCTGACTGCCCATGGTCTGGATGGGTGTATGCTCCGCTGGGTGAAGCACTGGCTGGATGGCCGGGCCCAAAGAGTCGTGGTCAATGGAGTTGAATCCAGTTGGCGGCCGGTCACGAGTGGTGTCCCCCAAGGCTCAGTGCTGGGGCCACTTCTGTTTAATATCTTCATTAATGATCTTGATGAGGGGATTGAGTGCACCCTCAGTAAGTTTGCAGACGACACCAAGCTGGGAGGGAGCGTTGATCTGCCAGAGGGGAGAAGGGCACTACAGAGGGACCTGGATAGACTGGATTGATGGGCCAAGGTTAATGGTATGAGTTTCAATAGGGCCAAGTGTCAGGTCCTGAATTTTGGTCACAACAACCCCAGGCAACCCTACAGGCTTGGGAAGGTGTGGCTGGAAAGCTGCCTGATGGAAAGGGACCTTGGTGTACTATTGGACAGTTGGCTGAATATGAGCCAGAAGTGTGACCAGGTGGCCAAGAAGGCCAATGGCATCCTGGCTTGTATCAGGAACGGTGTGGTGAGCAGGACTAGGGAAGGAATCCTGCCCCTGTACTCGGCATTGTTGAGGCCTCACCTTGAGTACTGTGTTCAGTTTTGGGCACCTCAGTACAAGAAGGACATGGAGGTACTGGAGCAGGTCCAGAGAAGGGCAACGAGGCTAGTGAAGGGCTTGGAAAATCAGCCCTATGAGGAGAGGCTGAGGGAGCTGGGGCTGTTTAGTCTGGGGAAGAGGAGGCTGAAGGGAGACCTTATTACTCTCTTCCAGTACCTGAAAGGTGTTTACAGTGAGAGCGGGGTAGGTCTCTTCTCACCGGTGACAGGTGAGAAGACAAGGGGAAATGGCCTCAAGTTGCGCCAAGGTAAGTTTAGGTTGGATGTTAGGAAACACTTCTTTACAGAAAGGGTGGTTAAACACTGGAATAGGCTCCCCAGGGAGGTGGTTGAGTCACCATCCCTGGATGTGTTTAAGAGCCATTCGGATGTGGTGCTCAGAGATAATTTAGCAGAGGGTTGTTAGAGTTAGGGTACTATGGTTAGGCTGCGGTTGGACATGATGATCTTTGAGGTCCTTTCCAACCTGAGTAATTCTATGATTCTATGAAAAACACAGGGTTTTTGGTTGAGGACAGGGTTTTTGGTTTTTCCCGGCACTCATAGAGTGCTTGCAAGCCCCTAGCATCCCCACCATCCTATAGTGACAAGTTACCCAGATTTAACTGCATGATATACAAGAAGGCATTTCCTTAGGCTTGCTTTTAACTTGTTCATCAACCTGGTTTCTCCTCTTACAAAACGTATTCCTCATCCCTGACCAGGCTGTAGACTTAAAATCTCTGTAGACCTAAAATCTCCCTCTTGGAAAACTAGTTGTATGAGGCTGAGTTGATGTGGTACCAGATGGCTCATTAATGGACCACAAGACATTCCTGCAGGCCAACAAACTGCTTAAGGAACTCACCTTTCTGCTCCCTGGCACCCACAGCTGTACAGGTGACTGACATATTCCTTTCAACATTGTCTCATCATGAAAAAACCTGTCCTACAGAAATTTTTCCTAATCCCCAAAATATGTCTGTATTGATAAGCATGACCAGTTAGAGGATACACAACAATGCAGATCTGTTTCTCTCTTATTTTAACTCTCGTTCTAACTCGCCCGTAGCTACTCTGCCCAGCGTTGGCAGCTGTGCACCCACGAGGCTGAGAAAGCAGTGCTCAGGCTGGTGGTTGGCGTGCACCACCTAGCGATGGCTGCAGGCTGACACAGCTCCTCTTTTCCTTCTGGTGCATCCTCAGGGATTATGACTAAGTCTATTTGGAAATCGGAGTACTCTTATAAGCTGCAGTGCGATTGTAGAGCAGATGAAGGGGAAAGGTGAATTCAGTAAAAACTTCCTATGTTAACTTCATTTTTATGACAGTGAAGAAAGGTGAACTATTTCCATCTTTCAGTTCTGAGATACCACTTCTCTGCCATTTGGATTCCTAACTTCATTGGCCCTGATCCTCTGAAATCTTGCAAAGTAGCTCAGTCCATTTCATAGAGACTGAAAAGTTATCTAAGGCTTGCTTTTTAAAGAGAAGAAGTCAGGTTGTTACAGGAGCAGAGCTGAAGACCAGAGGGTAGATCACTCTTTATGTAACAGTGCTGCAGTTACTCAAGCTTGGCAAAGCAGAAGGACTGCTGCCAGTCAACATCTTGGAAGAAGCCAAGTCAAATATTCACTTTCTTTGACCACCTTAAAGCAGAGCTTCTGCTTCTCACATTACATTACATTTCTCTCTCATGTTAGCCATGTCCTCACCCAGCATCAGCTTTCCTTTTCAAACAGCCTTTGAAGTGACAGAGAGCACCTGGAATTTTAACAGTGAGCACTTTGAAATTTGTCTTTTCAGTGAACAGTCTGCTCCTCCCTCCTTTTCCTTCCTTCCCAAGGTGATTCAGTACACACTTACTAGATTAGATAACCTTTCATTCTTTGCCACTCTCTTTTGTGGAACTTCTCCTGGTTGTTCATACTTTCTTGGTAGTTAAGACTATTTGCCATCATGCAACACATTTAACTACTTATGATACTAAGAATAATGCATCCTTTGGCTTCTTCTCCCCACCCATTTTTCCTGGGCTACCCATTAAATAGCTTGCAAACATGGTCAAATACAACTTCCGCAAAGCCTATAGCTTTCCCTAGGCTCTTAGCTATTAGAAACAATATTCATTGGCTTGCCATAGTGCTGTGGTTTAACCTGACAGGTAGCTCAACACCACATAACCATTCTCTCACTCTCCCCCTTCCCAGTGGGATCAGGGAGAGAATTAAAAAACATAGAACTTGTGAGTTGAGATAATACTATTTACTAAGAGGGAGAAAAAGAAAAGGATAATAGTTATGACTAAACATATATAAATGTATATAAGAAATGATGCACAAGTAGTTGCTCACCACCCCTAAACTGATCCCCAGCTAGATCCCCAAGCATTGGAGGAGAACCAGATGAGCTCCCACTCCCTTTGAAACTCCTTCTGCATGATGCTATATGGCATGGAATATCCCTTTGGTCACTTAAGACAGATATCCTAATTCTATTACCTCCCAGCTCCTTGGATCCTTCGCTGCAAATGGCCTTGGCTCTACACAACACTGTTTAGCAGGCAACTATAAACACTGGTGTGTTACCAACATTTTTTTCCTAGAACCAAAACATAGCATCATATCAGACACTGTGAAGAAAACAGTTCAATTCCAGTGCAAACTAATACACATGGATATTGTGTTGCCATAATTGCTGTTTCCTCTCATCCTCTGCCTTTCTATCTTTACCCCCCAGCTCCACACAAATGTTGTCAAGGAAGACACTACTCTGAGACATGTAAGAATGTGAGCATTATCAACACCTCCGAGTCAATGAGGTCCCCTTTACAGTCCTGTGACTTCTTTCCAGGGGAGAATGGCTGTGGGTGAGAAGACAAACACAGTCAGATAGCATAGCTCAGACTCAATAAAGTTATCCCTGGCCAGGAAAGTCTTAAAATTTAGCAACACTGAGTAATCTTGATGCATCCTAGTTCATTTGACAGTAAGAATAAGCTGTTTGGAGAGGAACATAATTTTGTTAACTTTTGGGAAATACACCATTGTGGTCCTAACTCGAGCATCTGCACATTGCTAACCACAAACTACTGATGATCTGTATCTAAACAGTTCTTCAGTTACTGCTCATATTGTTCTTTTCCTTGAGACTTCACTGTTCCATTGTTTCAAACAGCTGCTTCAACACAGCTGTGATTACCCAGTGACTACCCACTATTTTTCTTGTGCAATTACATTATTTTTTTCAATGAAGGGAAGTGGGCAATGTTGGCACGTGTTTGACACCAGACATAGCACTGGGAACAATCTATTTGAGAGCAGTAGAGTTCATGGTCACCATAAGACAAAGTCATCCCTGTGTTTGGAAGTTAACTTCATTTCAGTCCTTTTAAGTACTCTTTACCAGAACATTTCAAAGCAGACTTATTTCCATTAATGGTGCAGGGCAGTATTAAAATCCTGAATGCTTGCTCTTGCCAGGAGTTCTATATAGGGTAATATCTGCTGCTCGGCTCCACCAGAACTGAAAATGCAATGACAACTCATAAGCATTGTATATATGAGCTAAAAGTTTGTATGTGCCAGGCTAGTCTGAGAACTAGCAGATCTACTTATGATGCTCTTGGTTCTACCATCCATTAATCCATGGAAACAAGTGGTGTTAGGCACTGGTGCTGATGACTTATACACTCTTGGGCATAGTGCCTAGAATCGTATTTGTGAAGTTATTCAGGGCAGGTAGCTACTAGTTTTACTGAGTGTAGATACCCCAACAACTCTCCGAAGTAAATCCTCTACTTTTTATGTGCTTAAAGTTACCTGATGCTACCATGCCTGAGAGGTTGGTTTTAAGACAGCAACTTAAATTAGAAAGACTGATAAGGAAAGAATCCAGTTTTTGTTGCTTGTGCTGATCCCACGTCACAAACAGACTCTGCATCTAGAAGCTGATTAACAGTATGGCAAATTTGTGTAGATGTTACAAGTACTTCTGGAAACTCCAATTAGCTTGAACAGTGATGCAACATGCATATGAAATCCTTCAAAGTCACAACACACTTTGGACCAAGTGTTTAACCATACAGTGCTAAAACACATCTCTGGTCAGTAACATGTTTTAAGAGAAAGATTACTTTGGTAGGATAACCACAAGCCAAGTTCACTTCTGGCAGTCAGTGCAACAATCTAAGTTGTTTCATTGAAACTGAAGTAATCTTTTTGTCCTAGGATCTAAGATAATGAAGTATCACAGAGCCAGCACAATTTGATTTTGATCTTTGTACAACCTCACCTTCGAGCTCTGGGAAAAAAATACTCTTCCAATGTTTGTGTTTTACAACTATTTTCTGCTCAGCTCTGTTGCTAAGTGGAAGGAATGGACTTACAGGTCTTCATAGTGGCAATAAAATCTTAATTCAGTTCCAGCTCTCTTTCTCTCTGAGGCCAGGAGATGGAAGCAGTGCTCTATCAGATCTATCAAACCATCTCAGCATCCCTAAAGCAAAATAAACACAAGGTAGAAGAGAAGGTCAGAGATCTTTAAACTTTTCAAAAAGACTTTCCAGCAGTTGCCTTCCTTAGAGAGAAATATCAGCATATAAATAGAACTAAACCTTCATCAAAACAGCCTTCTGTTCTCCAAAAGCACATATTTATCCAGATCCTTTTCAGCATCACCTGCTTCTCTTAAAGACCATACTCTGCCACCTCACAGCTCAGGAGTTCCCTGGTCTGGGCTACCAGCTCTCACCAAGAAACCTGAGTCTCTCTACTACTAACAAACAACAAAGAAGCCTTAAGTAGTGTCCCATACCCTTCTGTCACACTACCCTATGTATTTTCCAGGAACATACATATACAAATACACCCTGCAAGTGGCATTAAGTTACATCCAGCAGGAGTAATCTCAGCACGTTTGGAATAAGCAGTTCCCTAGCTCCAGCAGTGCTGAGCTCTAACTGCCATCAGAGCATAGAGTATTCACTTCGGAGTCATGAGTCCAACAGCAAGGTGCAGGAAAAAGGGATGTACCAACCAGGAGGACAAACAGGGAAACACAGGCTGCCACAGCATAAGAAAGGCAGCAGCTTCTCTAGTGTGATCACGCTGCCAAGCAGAGAAAGATTGGTAGTAGCAACCAGTCCCTGTAGAGACCATCAGGTAGACGTGCAAGAACAAAGCAGCTCCAAAGGCAAGTAAGCCAGGCCTAACAGAGAACAAAGCTGGCTCCAACACCTCTACAGCACATATCCCAGGAAGGGAAGCTCAGACTTGGGCTTCTGTAGAGCTTTGAGCCATGGCCAGAGACTACAAGAGTGAAGACGCCCAAGAGAGTGGGAAGGAGAGCAATTAGGACGTATTAGCCCTTATCAGCCCTACCAGTTGGCTCTCCTCTATCTGATTTGAGTCAAGGATATTACCACTGGTGCCCTACATGATGTAAGAGACAGCAGACAGCTCATTTTTTGAAGTTGCTTGCATTTCCTCTGAGAAAAGAGTTGCCTCAAACATTTTAGTCATGTTTCTGCATTCATTCTTCACTCTTAAATGTGTTTTGTAGTGGCTGAACTAAACTGGCTGCTTCACTTAAGCAATTCTTTGACTCCCACTCTCTTTAAATTTACTAAGGGTAATGAGGTGAGAAAACTGGGGCTTGTAATCATCCTTGTCATTCCACGTGGCACAGCTGTGCTATGGCTGAGAAAATAGCACTAGTGTTGCAGATGCTGGAACTTAGGCCAGAAACTGTGTTGGGATCCCCTTGCTTTTACCACATATGTTGCTCTTTGAGGCTTTCAGAGGGGTTTTCTGAGTGAGAAGCTGAATACTGGAAGAAGACAAGGCAGAATATAAAAATTCTGCCCTTTTGAGAGGGGCTAGATAGCTTTGTTGTTGTGTCTTAGATTAGCTATAGGATTGTAGAGATATATATGTTAAGAAAGAACTGTGTGTGTGCTAATTGTGGAGGGAAAGAAAAAGTGTATTAAATGTATTAACAAACATCTAGACTGGGTTGGGGTGAAGCGAGGTCTTTGTAGCACATTTGATTACCCATCTTGGTAAAAATTCTTTGTGTGAGTGAAAGTCCTCATCTTCATGTTCTGATTGGAATTGATTACATGTAAAATTAAGCATCTTTCTGGTATTAGGGCTCCTTTGGTGGTTATCTCTTTGGTGCTAAAATAGACACTAGCAGCCCTACCAGTGATGACATTAAAATCATCACACTTCATGCTTCACAGATGAAAAGGTTAAACCTTTTGCTAATGAAAGGTGATACTGCAACATAACCACTCTACTTCAAGAGGTTGATCTTTCCAGGAAGCCTCAAAAAGTTTCAGCCTTTTTATCCTTCAGATCAGTGCAGGTGTGATGTACAGCACAGGGTGGTTCTGAGTGTTTGGGTGGACAATGGGTTGGCCATGAGCCAGCAGTGTGCCTTAGTGGACAAGAAGGCCAACATGACCCTGGAGTGCATTAAAAAGAGCATGGCTAGCAGATCAAGGGAACCCCTTCTATTCTTTTCTCATGAGGCCACACCTGGAGTACTGTGTCCAGTTCTGTGCTCCTTCAGTTCAAGACAGGGAACTTCTTGAGGGAGTAGAGTGAGGGGTCACAAAGATGATGAGGGGCCTGGAGCATCTTCCTTTTGAGGGAAGGCTGAGAGACCTGGGACAGTTCAGCCTGGAGGGGAGAAGACTGAGGGGAGATCTTGTCAATGCCTATAAATATCTAAAAGCCAGGTCTCAAGAGAATGGGGCCAGGTTCTTTCCAGTGATGCCCATTAACAGAACAAGGGGCAATGGGCACAAACTGGAACACAGGAATTTCCATACAAACACGAGGATAAACTTCTTTACTGCAAGGGTGAGAGAACACTGGATCAGGCTGCCCAGAGAGGCTGTGAGTCTCCTTCTGTGCAGATACGTAAAACCCTCCTGGATGGTTTCCTGTGCAGCCTACTCCAGTGAACTTGCTTCAGCAGGGGTGTTGGACTGGAAGTTCTGTGGAGGTCCCTACCAACTCCTACAGTTTCGTGACTCTTTATCTTACTTAAATAATATAACATGAAAACAGTGGGATGAGCGATGAGGTTAGGAGGCTTGGGTAGAAGCTGGTCTGCTCCTTACCTGGCCCCAGCCTCAGCACATGTGGTAGCCATCAGCCAAGCTGGCTCTAGCTGAGTAGATCACAGTAGGCAATTACTGAGTATTTGGGCATTAGCTGTGGTATGGGAGCTGCAATTTTGACTCTAGGGCCGTGTTCTGATTTTTGAGCTGTATGGATTGTTTTTCATACATCATGGTATACAAAAATGGTGTCATTGTTTCTTCCTTACCCTCCAGCGAGTTCTTCTTGCAGGTGTCCTCTTCTAAATTCTGCCCTGTTGCTTGCAAACGATGCCCCAAAAGCCAACAGAACCTCATACTTCCCTTTCCTTTGTTCAACTTTCCAGGACCTTCCAATTTTTCAAATTCATCTCAAACATCCCTGGGAGCAGCATACATTGCTTGTGGTCAGCAGCACAGATACCACCTCCTTGGAGACGGCATGGGTCAGTGAGCCTTTCCTGCTTTGGTGCCCTTCCTCAGCATGGCTAACATAGATGAGGAATGCTTCAAAAAATGAGAGGTAAAAAGTGATCGGGGCTGTTTATCTTTTATTATAAATTTAGTATGAATGACCAATGGAAAAGTCACAATGGAGTACCAAGACCGTTTATCAAAATTTTAGCAGCATTTAAACAGTAAGAGATTCCCAAACCTCTTCCAGACACCCCTTGCCCTTTGCCTCCCACCCACCAAACAGTAACCGTCACCCAAATGTGCTTCCCGAAGCTGTGCAGGGATTTAGCTCACCACCTCCTGCATCAAGTCCCCTGAGCTGCCATGAGGAATTGCATCCCAAGCACTAGCCACCAACAGCCAAAGCTCCCAGCCACGAAAGTCGGGCTTGAGTGGGTTTTGTGGCCCAGCAGCCACGCCAGGCAGCCCCACTCTTGTACCAGAAGGCAGGCAGACATGGCTCACTGGACAGAGACAGAGAAGACTGATGGTCTGTGCTGGCACTGGACTGATGGCAGGGCAACGGGGCCAGGACTTGAGGGAAAGGTGGAAAGTAAGCAGTGAGACACTTCACAAAACAAAGTCAGTGGACTTCCAGCTAGCGTGGACAACAGTGTTCTGCCTACTAAGCAACAAGAACAAGTAGAATAAACTTTTTTGTGTGCTTTTTTGTTTTCTTTTGTTTTCGGTTACATTAAGATGGGAAGAGCCTGGCTGTTGGTAGCTTGGTGAAAATAGTGCTAAATTAGAGGTGAGGAAACACAACACACACCCACACGTGTAGACAAAAATGTATTACTGGCAAGCTATTCCCCTGCTTCTTTGGTACTTCCTAAACTTTCTTATCCAAAATATATAAGGGAAATGCACCGTTTAAGAGTTACTGTTTGTAAGTATTTACAAAGCCATAACCATTATGCTATGATACACCAAGATCAATATGATATGAACAGTTATCTTATGAAAAGCACTTTATGCACATTTTGTTCCAGTATCTTATTAGCTTTAAAAAAATTCATGTGTTATGCAGTCCTGTACCTCGCTTCTTATATCAAATGGACAATAACATTTCCTAATCCATACTTCTCTTCAAAAGATTAAAAAATTGCCACCAAAATGATACACTATGTACAATTTTTTTTTCTAAATATTAAATTCTAGGCAATTATTTTCACCCCACTAATAATATAACTTAGGTATTGTTACCTACTATATGCATATATATTTATTTAATACATAAGAAATGGCACCACATCACCATGTCACCAATATGATACATTGTTATGTACAGTAGATAAGAAGTTAGATATGGAAGATGGATTCTCTCCGACCGGTCCTTTCATGGGAACGCTTCTCTCCTTGATGCTAGCTTGGCTACTTCCCCTGTTTGCGGCTCTTCAGACGTAAGGCAGGATACCATACATCAGCAGTGCCATTACCCCAGCACTAAACAAGCCAGCCACTGGGACAGTCACAAACCAGGCCAGGAAGATATTGCGAAAGAGGCGCCAGTCAACAGCTTTCTTGGAGCGGATCCAGCCGACGGCCACCACAGAGCCCACCTTGTAAGCGTGGGAGGAGAGAGAAAGGAGAGATGTGAGGGGTATGTCCCAGTTCCCGCACCATGTCTACACCAATGCCAGTCAGCTGATACCAGGCGATGCTCAAAACCGGCGCAGTGAGATATAGAGCTTCTGGTGATGATGACTGCCCTCAGTCAAGCCCTCCACAGAAAGTCAGCCTTTCTAGACCAGCCACCAAGCAAAGCACCCGGAGCTAAGATCCTCCCTGCAGATGAACACATCAGCTTGATGCTAGGGGGCATGCAAACTACAGGAATATCAAGAAGCTTGGTTTCAGATGGGGAATGGGTAAATTGCCAAAATATCCTCTCAGACACTAACAGGGCATCTGAGGAGATTAGTGTTTTCAGAGATAAAACACGCTGCAGCAAAGGTAAAGCTACTATCTATCATTTATTCCTTCAAATGTGTTTTCAGCTCATGAACTTGGCTGTAAACCCTGCATATTATTATGGCCACTCTGCCACTAACAAAACTATGTAGACTCATACAAGTCTATTCAAAGCAGATAGTAAAAGCAGCAAGGGATGTGGAAAGAATATTCAGTTTTGAAGGAACTGGAACTCCAATACACAACCAGGCTTATGCTCCCCTCCTGCAGACTGAAATGCCATCCCTGCTTCCTCTTCCTCGTTCATTTTCTTAATGGGAGTATTAGTCCCTATCTATAGACTACAAGCAACTGATGTGTGGAGCCAGGGAAATTATAAATGCTGGAGTGTGAGAGGAGAGGATATCTGATCCACATCTTTGTTAATACCTACATAACTTCTAACTGCTGCCTAACCTCTCTTTTTAGAGGTAAGAGTGCTTTGTTGACAACCCTATCACTCGTATCACTGAGTCAAATGCTCCTGTGACAGAACAAGGAAAAACTAAACTTGATGTTCTGGGACTTGAAAGGCCTTGGTTTAAAGAAAGCATGAGATATCCTCATAGAGGAGTGGACCCAGCGCTTTGAAGGTCAGCTTCAAGACTGTGAAATTAGCTGAAGGACCGTGCTTTACAGGAGGTATACATCTGAGGGAATAAAACTAACAGATTGTTTTGTTTTGTCTGTAGGTTAACATGATCCAATAAGGAAATTTGCTAGATAATATTTAATCTGAATACACCAGGACTGGACAATGCGCTAGGCTGTGCTTAGCTGGGGGGACCACGAGGCCTGTCTGTATGTGGCTTTCAGGAATCTCGAGAAAAAGCAGCACCTTGTCCAGCTAAGAGAAACTCCCAGCTTCTGAACATCTCAGTTGCTAATCCAGGGAAACAGTGCTTTTCCAGCTGCTCAGCTGTTAGGCTCTGCTTTACATTCTGCATGCTTTTAGCGCCAGTGTGACATGCTACAACAAGGAGTGTTTATTGAGCAAGCCTGAAATTTATGTATGGTAATCTCTGAGTCCTTCCTGAAATTTAAAAGGTATCAGCAATGATGGCATTGGTAATTTCTTTTAAACATCATTAAAGTTTAGTTGATTAATAATAATTCAGATGGACTAAAGGTTAGGAGAGTAGCTAAAACTTCGGTGTAGGGCAAATACACCTTCTGTGGAATTTCAGATGACATCTACTTCGAGATTGGTTTGAAACCAGTGCAGTTTGCCTTCAGTATGCTCTGCTTAGAGCAGATCAACAGGAAATACAGGAATGTTTTTGTCTCTCCTGTTCCTGTGCAACGATGCATCAAAATAATACCCAAACTACCATAACTCTGTTAATAGCAACACAGAGTGTTTACAACACCCTAAATAGTAACAGCAAAATAGACCTGGCAGTGTGACTTCAACGAAGTTGCTTTTGCACAGAAAAAGCACCTACCTCCTGCACTCTGTTTTTCTCAGTGTGCTACAGCTGAGAAGCACCTGTTTGTAGATCTCACATTTTACAGTAAACAACAGGCACTGTGTGTGAGACCCAGCACTAACTACTTGCCTACCTGGGCAGCAAAAGGGGGAGGCATGCATTCAGAGTTTACTGGCTTTTCCATGTTAAACCTCAAGACAGGCTGAACAGGTGAAATCATGTTTCTGCTGATTGAAAAAAAAAAGACACTTCTGTCTCAATCAGAGAAGCAATTGCTTCTCCGATGTGTCTGCAGCAAATTCCACAGGGAAAGATGGAGGAGCAGGCAATGCTGTCAGAGAGACATTTTCCCATGGAGTGAATGACAGATAATCATTCTCTTATGCCTTCACTGGCCCCCTGACCAATTGATCTCTCAACTCACAGTTTTGTTTTGCTGAAACACTGAGTTGGTGTAGTAGTGTGATGTTCTGGAACAGCCTAATCCTGTTAGGAGGTAGATTCTCCCATTAAGAACAACCTATATAATTATACATAGCAAGCTGCAGGTAGGAGGTGAATACTTAACCACATTAATTGCTTTTATGGAAGCATTTTTTAAAGAGTTAATGTGCCCTGCCCTTCAAAAAGACCAAGCCTTTGACTGTGTTGAGTCAATGAATATATTCTAACACAGCCCTCTCATTAGCTGATGGCTTCCAAGAAATTTTCCTTTTGCATTTAAAGTTGGGCTATTTGTCTGCACTAAAGTGTATTTTCTCTTTTCTGACTGCTGACTAGAAGTGCTGCAGGCACACAGTGCAGATAATCAAAGCTGCATTATTCTCCCTGGCAAATTCTTCATTGGGCATTTGACTTTGAGTCAGCTGAAAGGGAGGTGTTTTGGAGCTACCATTTTCACAAGTGGTTCACGTGTTACCAACTTTTTCCCTGCTCGAATCAGAGGAACCAGTTAGGCCAACAATGGGAAATGCGAACAGCCTTTCAGAACAGTCCAGGCTTGGCTACTGCTCAAAGGACTCTACAGCAGAAAGAATGAAATGATTTTGCAACTGTGGAGCTTTCTGAAGAAGTAGTTTTCACTAGAAAAGGCCAACTGAACTAATTCTGGGTGTTCTGTGAGATTTGTGGACTTTAAGATTCTTTCAATGCCAATGGTGAGTATGCCCAGTATCTTATTGCCTGCCGGCTGCGTTGCAGAGCAGTGAGCCCCAAAAACCTATGCTGGCAGAGCTGGGAGGGCTCCAAGGCCACCCAGATGCAGCAGTAAATCCCTCAGGATCTGGCCCTGCTAGGGCTTAGTGGTAAATCTCAAAGCAGAGTTCCTGGCAGCTCTGGCTTTCGGGATCCTCACCACACCCTACTGGAAGGTGACGCATACAGTCAGCTCTGAGTGCCCAGGAGTCCACGGGGAAGCAAAGGGAAGGCAGAAATTATATTGGACTCATGAAATTCCACTGTGTTCTTCTGCAGTGCAAATGTCCAAATGCTCTGCGATGTCTACATTCCGCTACACAGGTTTCCTCCTATAGCATGTGACGTAATTAAATTCTGCTCTTTACTAATCTTGTCCATACTTCAAGCTGGGCTTTTTTAATGTATGTATATATGTGTACATATGTTTATATATAAAATATCAAATTACAGAGACTGTATTCTGTGTTATAATGCACAAAAGTGAGGATGAATTGGTTTAATAGAAGAAAGAAATTATTAGCGTAAGGATGTAACGCTGTTTTTTTTATACAAGCAGCTCTAAACTACATGTAACCCGGATCACACAAACTACGAGCCTATGTTATTTTAAGAAGTCTATATTAGTTCAGTACGACGAGGCAAGGATCAAAGACATTCCAGACTTTTGTGCAATTACTTGTAACGCTGACTTTGCTCAGCTGAACCTGCTTTATACAGTCTTTGGTGTTTTGTCTGCACGGTGCATCGCGTAGTGAAGGCAATCTGCAGCAATCGGTATATCTCGTATTTTGTTATGGTTTGTCCTAGTGATGTGATTTACTGATGGGGTCACTGCAAACTCCAATACCTTGCAATGGGTGGAGCTTATTGGAATACCCACATTTGAGGCTACAAGTACCGTTAGCGCACACATTACTTCAATGCAAAATCCACTGTGAAGAAATAAAAAAAAGACAGATGGAAAACCTGTAGTACAAGAGTTATATGCAGGAAATCCCATGCCATGCACTTATCAAGAAAGTGAAGTATAAATGGTGAATGGTGCGCAGCCTCTGAACAAGGGAGAAACGCTACACGACCAGGTTCGAATGGCACCTTTGGAGGAAACCAGGCTTTTCACTGCCAGATGCCCCTACAATTGTTTGCTTTAAATTGAGGTCACGTGTTGGTAAGCAATGTTTTTCTTTAACCACAGCTAAAGTAGTTCACGCTCTGGTGGCTGCCATGCCCAATTGCAACAGCTTTACCATGACAACATCAATGCAATATGTGGAATCTTGATTATTTTTTTTTAAAGGGCTGTTTTCCCTTTGCCACACTTCCTTTGCCATTATCCACTATCGCCAAAAACGTGCCATTATCCACTGGTCTGAGCAGCATAGTTTAAGATGAATAGTCCAGACTGCCCTGACTGCAGTCGCTCGGCGAAGGCATACCTTGCAGTGTGTAGTACTGACAGGAAGTCCAACATTGGAAGCTACCACAACTGTGAACGCCGAAGCCAACTCAATAGTGAATCCACTGCAGGAAGCATAAGAAAACACTTCACAATCACTCTTTGCATCAGCTCGGACTGATACCACGTGCGGTGTGCCAAAGTCTTACCTGTGTCTTCTTCAACCGTTTATCTCCAACTGATTTTTGTCATACAAATAAAGAGAACAAGGAACTGCTGAATAATGGAAACAGTATGGGCTAGTCACCTGCAGTAACTGGTGGCATGGCTCATTGCGTCAGGAGCTTTTGCTATGTTATGCTGCAGTGAATCATGCCTAATTAGTGATTTGGTTAAGCACCAGTAGAGGTCTAATACGTACCAAGGACAAAAATTACTGTAATGAATACATAGGTTTTAAATAGTCTGAAGCGCACCAGGAAAGCCACTGTAACCTCACAATTTCCACATACACCTTGTGCCATGTTAGTCAGGTCATCAGCAGAAGACTCTGTTCACATAGACCTTCACACCTCAAACTCACTCTGTATTAGTTTACAAGCATACACATATTTTTTTATTTTCTCTTTCTTTCTCTTTTTTTTTCACCCTTCCTTTCTTTCTCTTCTTTCTCATTTTTTTAGAAAGACACAGAAATCAAAGCCAGGTTATCATTAAAGCACAGCAAAACCAGCAAACAAAGTACTGCTACAGCAGTTTCTCAGACTGGCTCGCACACAAACATCAACCAGCATAATGACAACTGAGCACCTACCTTGAGGGTGTGATTGGAGTGAGGTCTTTACCCATGGTCTGGATAACTCTTCTGCCCCAGACCCAGAGACCCACACAGATCCCAACCCCTCCATAAAACAGCAGCCAGACAGGAGTTGATGCTTCTTGCATGACAGCACCTTGTTCATAGATTAGCCAGAGCGCAACAAGGGGACCAATTGCGTTACTGGAAAAAACAAAAGAACATCACCAAAGTTATAAAAAATGTAGGTAATTGCCTTAAAAAGGAATTTTTTGTGCTTGATTTTCCTTCATCGTGTGTGCAGAACTGCTGACCCTACAGGCAACACTCTTCTTCACTTGTGAGGACTGCAGCAGTGGACTCTTATCATGTTGCTTTTTCAGATGTCACTTCACCACTGACAACTATACCAAGCACTGCAAACAATTCACCTTTAATAAATCATTTCCAGAAATGTCAGAGTTGGTAATATCTTACATGCCTGTTCTGAGAAAAAAACCGCATTCTCAGCGTCACACTGAAGTTAACTAAAAGTTCACCACTTCAAGAGCTCTGCATCTGTAAAATTCAAGAATTAAATAATCTTTTGTCAAAGAGGGAAATTAATGAATAATTCTAGAGAATTTTAGAGAAGATGTAGATATTATCTAGTCTGATAACCTGCAACTTTTAGAGATATGATAAGAATGCAGCTGGGAAGGTGACTAAGTCCTCTCCAAATGGACTGCATAACTGATTAGGCTGGATCAGAGAGAACTGCTTGGTGACATCGAGCTGGCATATGCTCATTTCGCTATCCTGCTGCTGCTGCCTAGAAATCCATGGAAATTCACTGACACTGAAGTCCCCACTCCAAAGGCATGCCACTGGATATTGGTGCCTTACTCATGCTCCAGTTCGTGGAGGAAGACTTCTGACTACACTTATTCTGAAAAAACACATTATGTTTCTGAGAATGAGAGCAGAAGAACTCGGAAGCTGGCATCCAGTTATTGTAGATATTTAAAGACCAAAAAGCAGATAAAAACTTTGACAGTACATTACACTAAAACCAAGATTGCCCTGCGGAGTAGCATTTAGCACAAATTGTAAAAGCATGGAGAGCAAGGCAGTATTGTAATTAAGTCTAAATAACAAAAAGAAGAGCAGTGCAAACCTGCCCAATGTCATTCAAAAAGTTTGAATAGGAACAGGAAGCTCCCCTCTTTGTAAATTGGTAACAGAGAGCCGGTTGTGGTGAATGACACATGCAGCACCAACAGCTATGCTCGACCTACCTCAATTTAGCTGCTGGTCTTGCTCCAAAGCACACATTGGAACAGGGGACGTTTTTAACGTCAATTGTTGAGCAAAGCAAGCCACTGCACCCTACAGTCAATCATTTAGTTGAATCTCATCTTTACTGGAGAAGAGGTTGCACACTAACAGCCAAGTCCTCAGTACTGCCAGCACAGCATGTCTGAGCAACACAACACCTCCTTCTTCCCTTCTCATGGTCTGGCAAGGCAAGGCAAACGAAAGTGCTTGAAAACACTCTCTGGTACAAAAAGGAATGAATAAATCTTAAAGATTTTGAGAAAAGTGCTGGAAATAAATTAGTGAGCTAACATGAATAATAAAATCCAGTGGGTTTGAAGACACTAGAATGAAGAACTAAATACTCTTTAAATAAAGAGTGAATTCCACTAACAAATATATCTTCACATTCTGCTCCATCTCAGTACCTGAATATACATTTGATCTGTTGAATTTTGTGAATGCATAAGTACAGTCATGCTTTAGTGCCTGAATGCAAGAATTGCTTTGTCTGGAAGGTAGAAAAGGTACATGAACAAAGCATTTCTATTATATTTAAGTTGACTTGCAACTTCTTGGCCACCGTTTGCAGGTGCAGATTAAATTGCATATTTTAATGCCTTACTGTGCATGAAACATAATGCATTGTGCCTTCAACTAATGGTTGCTAAAGGCAGCTGAGGATGAGAGTAATTAAAACACTGATCAGATAAGTAAAGGGAAAACTGATTTTCCCTTGTTATAATGGTGAATGACATAGGGACAACCTTTCTGTTGAAAATAACAAGTACCTTTGGAGCAAGCCCAGGCACTGATTCCTGACTGTTCTGAAGAGATTATGCATGGATATTTGTCAGTCCTAATGTAAATGGGAAGAGAGAAAAGGCTTCAAAAACAACAGCAGAAAATGATGGTCTTTTGTACCAAAATCCAGTTTTAATTATTTGCAAATGCTACAACTCTGTGAAGCAACTAATCCTAATCCTCAAAGAAAAGCTTATTTTCTTATTGTGGCAAGAGAGGGCAAGGCAAAACTCCACTGACTTGTACCTAGCTATGGAGGATCAAAGTGGATAATGTTGCCAAACAGATCGGAGGAGATCATATCAAACACAGATGGCAGCACTTCTGATACCATCCCTGGATGGAAAGAAAGCAGAGGAGCACTGGACCAATGTATATTGAGAAGTCAAAAAGGTAATTAACTGCATTGTCATACATGGGTATCTACACCTCTGGGTAATTGTTTACACCAGAGGGACATTTTTCCTCTCCCTGTATTGTTTTCAATACAGCTTAAACATTCAATTCCTAGGAACAACTGTATCTTCCAGACTGAATACCTGCAAGAGGCTACCATCAAGCAGCAAACTGGCAGTGGTGTGGAGCCGGGATCTCCAATGTACTACCTGCGTGGCTTCTGGGTTTGTTCAGCAGGTCCAGTCCTAGGGACTTGTGGTATCAGTGCTTCCTGTGCCACGTGGGGAACATCTCTAGAAGAAGCCATCAGCCTTGTCCCACCACAAAACTGCCAAAAAGTTATCAATGAACAAATTTGATTCACAAACTGTTGAGATTAGGATCTTGGTAAAGCGTGTGTCAGCTTCAAGACATTGCCATTACCATGTGTAACCAGCCATCCTTGGGACTACGAAGAGTTCATCAGTGGAAGACAACCAGTCCCAACAGGAGAGTAAGAGAGAGATAACACATCAGTAAAAGGTAGTTAAAGACTTTGTTTTAAGACCTCCTGTGGTGAACAGATGTCTCCTGCAGCTGAGTGACTAAGCAGTTGAACCACGATATGGACTATGCTAGGATGTGGTTTGCAAAATATTTCTCACTAGTTCTGTCTCATTTGACTCAAGATATGATCAGAAGGAAAGCAGACCTAAAATCTTCCAAGCGTTTGACCAAGACTCATTTCACAAGTAATCTGAAGTTGTGATTTTCTCTTACCCTCCCATGGCAGTTCTTTCACTCGCTTTAACTAATGCGTATTTGTGCTGGAGGTCCCATCTGGGAAAGTCTTATTCACAGTAGCTTAGAGGGAGAAGATAAGAGAAAAAAGAAAAAGGCCTGAGGTAGTCAGCAAGTGGGTCTGGACCCCTATCTGCTTCTATCTCTTTGTAAAACTGCCATTAGGTTCCTATGCAACTGGAATGCTTTGGAGCACATTACTGCACAACTTAGTTTTGCATCTAAAAGTCAAGATAACACGGCCCCTGTTGGGGTGCTACTTTAGTTTCCTATATCTACAAATCAATGTCATAATATGCATTTTTCCGTGGAGCACAAGAGGATTCCAATGCAAGTTAATTTTATGCTGAATTTATAACACATTATGGCAAGGGAGGCCCAGCTCCTGAGTCTGCCATGAAGCATGCTCTCCATGCCCAGTTTTTACTATTTCTGCTGGTCTTGGCTGCGTGAGAGGTGCCAAGCTGCCTGCCGCCTGCAGATGCATGATCCAGAACTAGCAGACACCTACAGCAGCACTTGAGCTCACAGACACGTGTCAATGTGGCACAGTCAAGCAGCTTGGACCGTTTCTGCAGTGCTTGCTGATCCTCCTGGTTATCTTCTAGCTTTCTCAACTAACATAAATTGGCATGACTTCTCTTTTCCTGCTCATTTGTGCCAGTTGAAAATCTGTCCCAGAGCATTTATAAAACTGTTGTGAAAGACAACGCTTGACAGTTCATCTGAACTATAAATAGAGTTGGCTTCGCCTCTCCCCTGAGAGACAGATAGTATTACCACCAATAACAAAAAACATTCAGCTGTCATGAGACAGGCTTAGAAATTAACAGTTTGCCATGCAAACATACACGCACACATGCAAGTAGAGATTTTTAGGTACTTTTGGGTCACATGTCCAGTTCTTTGTCTATAGGAACAAAGATTACAACTTTTTTTTCTTAAGTAAAAAGTAAGATTTTTTCAGAAGTGAAAGAATACCATCAGTTGAGAACTCTTTAAATCACCAAAACTCACACAACTTGCCATAATTTTGTGAACTAGCAACACTATTTCCTAGCTACTTCTTATTTTAGTGATTTGCTCAAAAAGAAAATCTAATTTGAGTTGAATGCTAGACTGACTAAGCTTTCTGCTATGATCTGTAAGCTACAGCCTATGTGATGACCATACTTCGATTCTTTGCTACCTGAAAGTCAGATTGTGTTTTTGCCATTTTCTTAAGTTGACTGGAAGAAGTTTAGTGCACACACAACCACTGATTCAAACTCAACTATGCGCAAAATAACTGAGAAATCTATATTAAACTTCCAGTATTACACATACAGTTACAAACTTCCCATTCATTCAAGTATTTTGCAAAACAGGATTTCACAAATGACAGCAAACTTGCCCCTGAACTTCTCACTGGGAAATTAAGTGGGATGATAATTTTTTTTTCTATACTGCAGTCGTGCTCGGAGACATCACATAACTGAATAACACACCAAGGAAGGTTTGCCCGTGTGTTGTGCCATAAGCAAAAAACACATCCTAATCTCCAGAGATCTCAGATTATCAAGAAAGGGCTCTTGCTTTTAACCTACTTCCAAAAACCTATAGAATTGTGTATCATATTATGTGTACACACAATTGCGTGACAACAGTGTGTCATAGCTATGCCCCATGAAATGCAAACTTTGGGCATGTTTTGAGTCATGAAAACCACATATTTCTTACTGTAGCTCATCACTGTCCACTGTAAATGGTGGCCCTGAAACATAAGTCCCTGCAGGCTGCAGGAAAGGACAAAATACATTTCACCATTCACTGCAGCACAGGAATACACATTTCTGCCATTCCTACCTCTTGGTGAGGCAGGGTTGGTAAAGATACACAGGAAGAAATGCCTCTCCCCAAAAGGCATTGAGCTGCACCACCACTAGGGACAAGCCATCAAGCCATTCCCAAAAATGTCTGTGCTGCGTGATTCTGGCAAACGGAGAGATAATAGTTTATTTCTGCTCTTCCCTGACTGGCCTGTGTGGCAAGGAAGTGATGGCACAGCTATAGAGGCACTTCCTTGAGTAGTTCAAGACACAAGATCCAAACCTACTCAGGAGACCAGCTGCACTTTCAGGACATACTGCTATTGAAAACCGAAGAAATCAGATTTCAGGCTGCTCTCAGTAATAGTAACAGACAGATTTGCTTCCAAAATATTCTAAGTGATCTTGGCTGCAGCTCTCAGGGAGGAAATAAGAAATGTTCATTTTGTAATCTGGCCTCATTATAGCTCCTGTAGATCCCTTATTCAGAAAGGAAACTGAATCCCACTAAGCGCTCTGTGTGCAGTGAGATACTGACAATGTTCTGGCCCTTTGCTCCTTTCATTTCATTGCATTTATTCTGAGAAGAGGGGAAAAGGTGAGTCCCAGTGCTGATGGTGTGCTCTGACCCGTAACTCCAGTTAAGCCTGTAGGGAAGGGAAAGGAGAAGTTTCCTTCATCTATCTTTGGGCAAGCAGATATTTCCTAGTTTCACTCACATCACTTTGAATAACAATATATTCCCTATTTGGTAGAGATTCAGCTTCTAAGACATTGAAATAATTTTTAGAAATATACAAAATATTTTTACTCTAGATCTGAAATAGCTCTGAAATGCCCCTGGCTTTCAGGAAAAGGCTAACTCAGGCTTTGTTATGCAGCATCAGCCCTACAGCTTTGGTGGCTCTTCCCTTGTCTGCATCTATACAGTAACCACAGGCTGCTGCGGTTGTGGCACTGAACTGTGGATCACTGGGATTCCTGCTGAACAAACCTGTATTTACAGAAATACAGAAATGCGCTCGGTCCAGCACAACCATAGGTGCACATAATCCCTGATGACCAACAAAGCCTAGCTTCTCTGGAAAGCTGGCTCTGAACAAGCGTTTAGGAAGCTGGCAGCTCTCCCCGTGTCACGCTCCTGGCCCAGGTTTTTTTTTTCCACCCTGCCCTTTTTATTCTCCCGTTGCCCTTGCAATGACCTGACGTGCTCCCTTTGTGCTCAGATGCTGAGCCAGTGTGACCTGCTCGCTCAGCACCGCTGATTAAGTCCAACAACAACATTTTTTCAGAGGGTCTGTCCCAACGCATTTCATTGGGATTTTAAATTCTTTAGATTTCATTCAGCCCATGTGCACCAGAGTGTCACAAGGCTCTGGGCCCGGCTCAGTTAGTCCTGGCCCTGGAAGAGCTCCAGCATCCCCAACACCATGCATATGAGTATTGCGGCAGGAAGGGATGGTCTGAACAGAGCAGGCAGCCAAATAAGGAGTCACCGTGGCTCCCTGCTCCTTTTAACATACAGCTGGCTTGGCAAGGATCCCTGTGGCCATTGGCCATAACTCCAGAGACAAACATCAATGCCCAGAGATAGCAATCGCTAACTCTGCTGATAGGTATCGCTGTGACGCTGAATGGCAGAGATGAGCTCTGAAGAAACTAGGGTCTAGCTACCCTTATGCTGAGTTACTTCCGCAGTCAAATGCAAACTACTGATTCAGCTCTCCCAGGTCCAGGGGAAAGGACTGCAGAATGACACAAGGAAAATTCACATAGGATTTTTTTGCCCACTACACTGCTATCCAAACCATATGAGGCACCTCTGCCCCATCAGAGCACTATCATGGCTAACATGGCTTGAAAACATTTAACCACCTGCAAGTTGCACTTGTTCTATTAGCTTTTAATTTGTCTCTCTTTGCTCCTCTCATCTGCTCCTGACCCTCCCTAGGATAACAGCAAACAGCCTGACGGAAAATAAGCAGAAAAGACGCGAGGAGGGATAGCTCTGAGACAAGAAAGGAGAATGGAGAAGGCAAATCCAAAGAAAAAGCTCTGGATGAAGTAGGTGCTGCCCTGAACATAGGAGGGAGGAGCTTAAAACCAAATGCAGAAGCAAGCAGGATTTTAATGTCAGGATTCAAGGATGAGGAAGAATATGGAAGCAGCAGCAGCGCTCAAAATGAGCAGAAGGGGGAGGAATGAGGAAGGCAGGAGAAAAAATAGCAGAGCTCGATGGAAGACAGGTTGTCAAGACTTGCTTTCACACAGAAACATGGACAGAAAGCCATGCTACTCGTGAGGTTCTGCTCCCTTATTTTTAAAATTACACACTGCCTCCTAAGCTCTGCAGACATTTATGTAATATGTAGAGGAGTCAAAAGCCCAGTAAGAAATCTTCTGCTCTGCTAGACATGCAGACAGGTAAAATATCTGTGCTACACAGTCAACAGGGTAGAAATCTGCATTTCCAGACCATTTTATTAACATTTTTGTCTTTAGTTACCACGAGTTAGCTGGAACTCAGTAAATCTTCAAGAATGGAACCACTTGCAAACTGGGGTAAGATCTTAGATCCATGACCGTCTTCTTGTGTTTTTAGCAGCTCTGACAAAATGAAGCTAACTTGTTCTTTAGTTTTGCAATTACATGAATTCAACTTATAAGCGATCTCAGAATGAAATGTATTTAATAAAAACACATGCCTACTAGCAAGTCTGGGAGGATCACACTGACAGAAGTACAGCTCTGTAAAACATTAAAAAATATGAATTTTCAGGAAAGTATATTGCCAAGGCAACAAGCCAGTCCAAGTGGGGAATTCTGGGGCAACTATGCTATTGGCACAACAGAGCATCACCAAACAGGGTCTGAACTTTGTCTTTCATCCTGTCCAGCTCCTACTGACTACCAACAGGGACTTTATAGCAGCCTACTGGTACTTAAAGAGGGGCAGGAAAGCTGGGGAAGGATTCTTTATGAGGGAGTGTAGTGATAGGACGAAGGCTTTCGGCTAAAAGATGGTAGACTGAGATGAGACATTAGGAATAAATTCTTTCCTCAGGGTGGTGAGGCTCTGGAACACACTGGCCAGAGAAAGTGTGGATGCCCCATCCCTGGTGGTCAGTTCCAGGTTGGATGGGGCTTTGAGCAATCTGATACAGAGGCAAGTGTCCCTACTCATGGCAGCAGGGCTGGAAGTAGGTCATCTTTAAGGTCTCTTTCAACCCAAATCATTCTATGATTCTATGATAACTCAAAATTTGATTTTTGAATGGACTGCATCCTTGCAGTTCACTTCTAATAATTTCTACTACCTTCATCTGTTGACAGAAAAGGCAAGCACTGCTTGCAGGAACATGTCAGTCCTTGAGGAATACCTATAGACATCAGTTAGAGAGCACACGAGTGTCACAGGTACTTACTGTTGTAGAGTGCAAACTTCCCACAATGGTCTTTCCCCAGAAGAGAGACAAAGGAAAGCCATTCATTTGCTATGAAAGTTAGAAGCTCAGCTCATGATCTGACACAAGAGAAATCTTGACATAGCCAAGTGCTGCCTCCTTGGCTTGACCTAGTGAACGCACTGTGCTTGATTTTGACAGGGTCCCTCAACAAGGGCCCTTACAGAAAATAAGCTGTCATGAGATGACAGGAAAGGCTCTCTTAGGGATTAATAACCAGCTAAAAGGGAGCAAGAAAAAAGCAGAAATGGTGAGTAAATCTATTCAAATAGCACTTCAGCTCTTTACAAATGACAAAGGGGCTTCACAAGTTATTACAAAAGGACCAGGGAATGAAACAAGGAATACAAGTGCCAGATCCATACCCTGCGTGGGCATGTCTCTTCTCCCTTCAGTCTCAAAAAGGCAAACTGGAGGAGATGCAGAAAATGCAGCAGGAAAAGGACAGCTCCCATATAAGCAACAGTTAAACAGACAACAAATTTTCAGCATGGGCAAAGAAACAAACAGGGCTCAGACAGTAATGGGACAAAGTCCTGGAATAGAAAGCCATCAAAGCAGAGCTGCAGACAAAAAGCTCTGAGGCAAGCAGCCTCTCAGCTGGGAGAAGGAATACATGAGAAGAAATATTAGTACTGTTTGCTCTTCCTCATATGGTCCTCCTGTTGGCACCTGCCGTTGGCCACTGCCAGAGCTTGGGTACACTCCTCCATTGGCCTTTGCTCCTGTTCAGAGTGCTTGAGCACAAGTCCTGATCAGTGGGAAACATCCAAGTGAAAAGAAAGTCACAATGCTGCCCTCTGATCCAGAGGGAAGACATCATCACATGAAGGCATCCTTCTCAGAGCCAGATCCCTGTAATGAAGAGAGCAGTAGCAAGAGTGAGGACAAGAAGGCTCTTCAGAAAGCATTATTCTGAATTCCCAGGACACTGGATGGATGGGGAGAGCGGAGACATGTTTTTAAGTGTTTTTGAGATGAGCCGTGAGTTAAATTGGGTGGCTGACAACAGCTAGGAGCAATAACTGTTCTCCTTGCTGTGTGGGACAGTGTTTGCACAGATGCCTAAGGAGGGCTATGAAAGCTATGATTGCTGTAAAGCCCTGTTGCAAATGTTGAAACTGACACCAGTAACTCACATCTAAAACTGTGAGGGCTCAGCAAGAAGGGGACTTGAGATGGCCCAAGCTTAACTGCTGCTTCTATAGTCAGTCCCTCTTAGCATGCTGTCACAGGGGATCCCTGCGGGGACATTACCACATAGAACAGTGCAGGCCTGGGAAAGAGGCAGTTCAGCCCAATCCTAAAGGAAAAAATTTTCCCATAGGAAAAGCATGCAAACCACCCTTCACCCACTGAGAGGGCAGGGTGCAGCATGTCCATGCAGATGAAGCAACACTGTAAGCAGATGAGCAATTGAGGAAGGCATAAAATGCTCCACCCTGAGTCTACTTCCTGAGTCCTTTGGTCAAAAGTCGTGTATGTCATGGAGTAAAAAAAAACAGGGAAAGAGGTGGGCAAAAGAGTAAAGAGACACTGCCTCTCTGTAAGGGTATTTTTCTGACAGGATATGATCAGGCAGTGGATGGCAAAAAGATGCAAATAAACAATTTCTAAGGCCAATTCCAAGATTTTGTCAGCTGAGTCAATACAAACAGGAGGTAAGACTCTCAGAGGATGATCCTTCTTCTTTATTACTTGAAAATTATGTTAATGCCACAGGCTTTGAAGACAGATATTCTTAAGCCAAATGACTGAGAGATGAACTGACTGGCTCTTCTGTCAGAAAAAGGAGTAATTCAGCAGTGATAGCAGCTCTGGATAAAGCTCCTGTGTATCAGAACCACATCAGGAGACGGGAATCTTCTAACCGAGCACTGAGGAGGTCTGCCCCAGCTCATGTCGCCTCCTTGCACAAGGCACAGGAACATGCCCAGGGATCCTCAGGGTTAGCTCCCTTTAGTTTGGTAAGAGAGCTATGCCAGGTGGAGAAGTTGTGCGTGTAGTTTATAAACTTCAAAATAACATCAAGGCTTGTTAGAATTTCTGGGGTATTTAGTGGTATACCGACTCACATAGTCCTTTACCCTCTTTGTGCCTGGAAAACTCAAAGCAAAAGGAACTTCATAAAGGCTGCGGGAATCCAAAGAAAGCCATTCTTCATACACCTCTTTCCGCCACATGATATGATGAGAGAAGAAATTCATCTAATTACAAAAATAGCCTAAACCTGTCACTTGCTGTTGGTAGCCATTGTTGTAGTTAAAATAGACTATGAACTCTGTAGGACAGCGACTGTCTTGTTTGTTTTTAGAGTGGCCAGCATGCCAGGGCACTGATCTCTGTGGGACTCTCAGTGCTTAAGCCTGAATTAGCCTAGCTACTACACAGTTATTTAGCTGAGAAAAGACAAGATGTTACCACTGAGAAGAAGCTATAGACCTAGCAGCCAAACTTGTAAAAAGCATTGTGGACATCAGCATAACAATCTTTGAAAATACAATGCAGATTAACATCTGCCTGCAGAAATAAGTTTTCTGACCAGCTATGAAACTTTGCTCCAAGCACTCAAATTATAAAATTGCTGGTTTGTGCAATCTCACCCTCTTACCTGACATCATTCCCTCCGTGGGCAAAGGATCCGAAACAGGCTGTTAAGATCTGGAGGAAGTGGAAAAGCAGATGGACCTGAGACGTGTCCTTCTCTTCCTTGTCCTCTTCCACAGGATCTTCTGGGGGCCTGTTAGGATCTGCGAGTTCAGAGGCCAACTTCATTTCCACTCCACCCTCCTCCGCCTCAATTTCTGCCTCAGCCACTGCGTTGCAATAGCTGGAGTAGCTGTCATAGCGAACTCGTTTCTTAGAGTAGGACACTGTGTCTCCTACTAACTTCTCACTGTCCTCAGGAGTTGATGTATCTGCTGCCTTAAATGAGGAATGCACAGGCATGCCACAGATAGCAGCTGTATAACAAGTATAACTATTGTTGCGTCGTAACAGTTTGTAGTTGTTTTCTTGAGCAGGCTTCTCATCAGTGGACCTGTCCAGGTGCATTTTGTGTAGCAAGTCTTTGTATAAACCTGAGTCTTTGTGCACAGTGTGATAGACATGGCCATCACTCCTCACCTGGCCATCAAAGCTGAAAGTGCCATTAGAGACAGGAGATTTCACGGAGGTGTGCGTCATAGAAAAGGCCCTTCCTAAAAACAGCAGAGATTTAGAGATGTTATTTCTATGAAATGCAATTTTGAAACCCCCTCCCACTTCACAAGATGAAAAAAACAAGAGGAAATGGCTAGAAAAAAGCCATCACAGGGTATGGGACAAAGAAGGCCGATTTACAATACATGCTTTGAATGAATGAAGAGTTAATCTACTGCAAAATAAATTCTCCCATCAAAAGTTGGGATTGCATCAAAAATATATTAAAACAAAACAAAACAAAACACATCTGTTCCAGCATTGGGTCTTCTACAAACATGTGGGAGGGCCTGCAGTAAGTCATTTTAGGGCCTGCCACTAAAATGTGATATTTGAAGTCCAAGTCCTCTAGTTTTTTGAAAACTCGGTTATGTAAAAATTCCTTATCTGTAAAGTAAGCTCTTTTCTAAGGTTTTCTTTACTTTGAATATGTGTAAGTATGTCAGGAAAGGTGGTCTTTCTGCAATTTGATATGGAATATGAAGCCACATTTCAAAAACACCTATATTTAAAAACATTTACACGACTCAAAAATAATTTATCAAAACAGAAAACAAAAAGCTCATGTTCTGCAAAAAATATTTCCTCAGCTACTCAAATATTTTATATACTTTATTTCTATCAACATAGTTATTCCTACCAGATACATTTCACATCAATGTCTGCTGTAGAACACATATCACAGCTAAGCCAATATTTCTGAAGAAACTCAAATTACCACCGTGAAACATTCAGAACTGTTTTATCTGGTTTTGAACTGGAAGCTCATGCTCAGAGAGCTTCCCACCTTAATTTCTTTGATTTTGTGAGAATCAGCTGAATACCTCAGGCATTTACTTACCAAATTACGGGGTTGCATAGACATTAGTAAAATGATATGAGAGTCAGCAGACTCCAAGTGGGTGGGAGAGGGGTGATGCCACCACATAGAACAGAAAGGGCTTTATGCACCAAGCATACCTCTGATGAATGTATGTTCAGAAAACAATGAGATTTTTCTAGCGGACATGCTCCAAATGCTCATACATTCGTCAACTAAAACGCAAATCTTTTCATCTCCCGCTAGTAATCTTTATGCTGCATTTAACCTTCAAACATCAGCTGTTTATGTTCTCTGTATTTTTCCACTGCTTAAAAGGATAGAAATATCATTAAGAACAGCAAGTAGGCAGGAAGGAAAGTAAGTTCTGCTTTCATAAAATGCACAGGCAGCCAAACAAAATGTAATTGTTTTCAGGCTCTCTAGAAAATGTCACTTGTAAATGAGAATCTTTCTCCACAAATGGCAAAGAGGGATTAGAGCTGAACATCCCAAACACAAACTTATCATTTATGATAGAGACTTATGTGCAGCAAAACATGCTATCAAAACAAGAAGACTGTCGTGTTATCTTAGTTTCTTACCATAAGGTACACGGGGATGGTTTCCATTTGCAATAGTATCTGATGCCCCAGCAGCTTCTGTTACTGAGCCAGTAAGGGGAACTGAGCTCTCATCAGATGCTTTGGCACCGGGAAGCTCTTTAAAGACTGATGTTTCTTCATCTTGAATTTTATCAAGACTTTCATCTGATATCCTTGACAGTGCAGCATCTTTCTTTAACCGGCCTAAAGAAATAACAGCACTGTAATTCTAAACTCAGCCTCTCTGTCACACTGCTTATGTTTCCACTGTTTGCATCAATGGAACAGATCCATGTGGATACAATAGCTTGGCTCTGTTTCTTACACATTATTTATTTCTAACACTTAGCTTTGTTAAATTCATCTGAGAAAATGGTAAAGCATTCTGTAACTCCACCAGCATAGGTGCCTGAAGTGAAACACCAAGCTGCTCATTAATTAATGAAACCTGAACCTTTTCTCTGATTTTGAAATGCTATATTTGCTGAAAGTAGCAAAGCAAACAAGTAAAACACTGTAAAAGTAAAAGCTGCGATCAGTCCAGCTCACTGTGAAGTTAGTCACTTGAAGATAATCATTCTGCCAGATTTTTCTCTTAAATATTTCCTTAACAAAACATAAAATGGATTATATTCCAGGATTTATTTTCCTGTTTCTGCTAGACTCTGGAAGGCATAAGCACTGCAATAGATTGCCTAAAGAGGTTTTGAATTTCTCCCACTGCAGGTTTTTAGGAGCAGGTTACATAAATACATGAGGAACAACTTCAGCACGCCCTGCCTGTGGGTGAGGACTAGACTAGATGACATTTCAAGGGCACTTCAGTTCTGAAATGAAACTCTCCACAATTTGAAATCACTCACATTTCATCAAGCAAGTACTTACTTTCTATTTTTCTCTTCATCCAGGGGCATACAAAAATCCAAACTAAGACAGCAAATACTAAGGACACGCCGAGTGATATTAGAGCAATAGCCCACATTGGCAGTACCAGTCCAAGTACTGTGAAGACAAAAGTAAAACCCAAGCAAACTGTAAATTAACTTGACTTATTTATCTCAAGCAGTGGAACAGCAGACTTGTGAAAGCCCATGTTTGCCATGTATTCAAACCCAACACGAATGAGCTGCTCATTTTTAACACGAATATGTCAGATACATGCAATATTCAAAGGTCTAGTTGACCTGCTAACATCTATGGGACCGATCCTCCAAGCAATTTGTTACCCCTCCGTGACCTCATTTCCAAAGAAGTCAGTGGCAAAACATCCATAGCATGGCTACAAAACTAGTTTGTCACTACTGTATATACTAATGCATGTTCAACTCTGTTAAGTATTTACCTGACCTCTGCTCTGGTCAATAAAGCCTGCTACTTAGCTTAATCTAAGTCATTATCTGCTTATAATAATAGCTTCATGTGGTACTTCTGAGCAGAGGCTCCAGTCCTGCCATGTGAAACCGTGCAAACAACTTGTACTCCTTTAAGATCACCTGGCTTCCATTCTCTCAAGGTCTCCTTGCTCTTATTCAATTAACCAGTGTGATCAGGCCCTTGATGAAGAAAGAGCCTGGACTCTGACCCTTCTGTCCCATCCATGCATGCTTATCTTGCAACTTCTGCTGTTGATTCATACTTGTTCATAAACGCTGCCAGGGTAGAGGCGATGGAGAATAGACATATGTTGTAAACATGTATTTTCTGAGTATCAAAAATGGAATCCCACCTTTTCACTCACACACTTTAGAGACTGCTAAGCTGAAACAGAAGGGACATTAAGATTCTTATTTCATTTATTTTGCTTAATGAGTCACTGCAGACTGCCTGACCTACTTCTGCAAAACAATTAGTCAGGAAATGTTGGTTATACAGCTGATTTACTGTGAAACATCCTGGATATCCATCCAATAAGGATTTTGACTTAAGAAAAAAGATTCCCTCAAAGCTTCCCTCAAATTATGCTTCCCTCAAAGTGGGAACTTTGCAAGCTTTTCATTAATTTCACTAATGCTACGGTATCAACCACAGTTTAACAAATGCATTTGTCTAGTACATTTAGTACAGCGTGTTTTAGAGAAAACAGATTCCCATTCAGAAAAGGTCACTTTCTAAACCTATTTTCTTAATTCAGGGGGCATGTTAAAGATTGGAGTCTCTTTCCAATTGTGTGATCATTCACTGCTCCAGGGCAACAATCTAATCCAAAGATAACGTTCAGTGACCAGACTCTTCAGTAATGTATTTGAGAGAATTGAACACTTTTTTCCCAAACTGTCTTACTGGAAGGTTATCTTTAAATACTCATTGCTTAAGTAAATTTAAACATGAACACATAAGTGCAAACATATAAACATATACATGCAAATAAAAGTATATAAATATAGAAACGTTAAAATATATAAATAGACAAAAATAAAAAGACAAATATAGTTAAAGTCATGAAAATGAGGTAGTATTTCTTTCTACTAAGTTGCAATGAAAACACAGCACACAAGAGAGAAGATGTATTAAATGCAGAAAATACTTTGGGCTCCTTATCGCTGAAGGGAAATAAAGAAGTAAATTTAATTAATAGGCTCTGTGCCAGATTCATCAGAACCATGACTCTGCTGGTTTCAGTGGAGCTTTAGCATTAGATGGAGTGCACACAGCCTACCAGACTGCTCTGGACCCTCCCTCCTTGCTCTATGTATTTGCACACTCAGATGTATGAAGCCGAAGCTGGCAGCTTGGTATTTCCCTTTCCTCTAAAAAGGGAATTGTTTTATAGCTGTGCCCATCTGCGCTAAACAGTGTTCATGGGGGAATCACAAAAACACAAGCACAAATAGAAGAGTGTGCAAGTACATGCTTTACTGTCATGGTTTTATAATTTTGTCCTGCCCTGATTAGCTCCTAATGAAAGAAGGAGCAATGCAGTGTTTACAGCTACCCAAGAGCACACTGGTGGAACACTGTTATACACAATGAATGCAACACCACAACTGCAGGAAACCTCCCAGCCATGCCTCTGGCTGCAGACAGCTTGCTCACCTGGTGCCCCCGTGTACATGATGGAAAACACGTTAATAGCAATGGTAGCAGCATAGAATACTGGAAGTGCGCGAAGACCATTGGGCACGGGGTCTTCCTGCAGAAAAATCAGGAAAAAAAGGAAGCATTAGCTAGGTTTTCCAACAGATTAATAAAAGCATGAACCAACATAACGAAAATACATCTTCCCAAGACAGTGCCAGGCACGTAGAGCCTTCAGGAGGATGGTGAGGAAAGGATGTTGACCTGGATGGCTGCAGTTGAACCTCCAGAGATGGTCTTGGCAAGGACCAGTATTTGGGGAAGCCTGACACTGTTCTTGGGCACCATGGGTTGTAGCTTCAGGTCTGCTGCAGACCTGTTGGTTGACCTGGAGGCAAGCTTCTTTCTGTGAGCATTTTACTTTGCAGGGGGCTGTCCTAGCTGCCAAACCAAGCACTTTAACTGAAGCAGGCATGTCACCATGCCTTGCTGCCCAGCACAGAACTCAGCAATGGACACAGCAGGCAAGCAGCTGTGCAGCCTTGTGCCCCTGGTGCTCACAAGCAGAGGCTCAGCTGACAGTGCTGAGGAAACGCACCATGCAATGTGTGGAAAAAGCCTTTGTGAAAAGAGAGCTTTGGCCTTTTGATGGGCTCTATGTAGCTGGGAAAAGCCTGATGAAGCCAAGGGTTGGCTGGTCAGATTTTCTTTCCTAAAGTCATGCAGAGACACGAGGGGTACGTGCACAAGGGCATGTTCATCTGATTTTGATGATTAATTTCACAAGTTGTGAAGTTTTTGAATGGGAACGTTTTCCCTATAGTATCTCACCCTTTATGCAGATAGAGTCATTTTAAATTCAAAGCTGTGTCCGCTCAAATTTGCCACCTGCTTTTATCACTGCTGTTTATTTACATCAGAACTAAGGAATGATGAAGCTGAGGTTACAGGTGGTGCTATTTATAGCAAAAGAATTAGTTCCTCGTCTATTTAAGTTCCCTGCATAACCACTAATATGGTATCCCTTATTTTAGGTCCTTGTCATGTGCCATACCACCTATTTTAGCAAGTTGAATAGTGTGAGAGAAATGAAAAGAGTAGATAAAAGTGGTCTGGTTTCCAGTCTCACCCCAGCTGGGTGGGAAGAAAGTCATCTTCCACACCAGAGATATATGGACCTCAAAGCTGACTGAGGTCACTAAAACCCATTGATTCAGGTTTCATGAAAATCTGGTAAATAAACAGATGCCCATCTTCTAATGTCTGATGCACAAGAAAACCAAAGCTTAAAACTTCTCTGAAATATTAATGAGAATATCTCCCAGTGAGAACTATTCTTTATGAATAACAGTTTGAATTGATACCATGAAGCTAAGTCAACACTGAAATATTTGTACTAATAAAACAGCAATGTCAAAGTATAATCTTTCAATGAAACAGAACATTCAATATTAATTAGCTTATGATGCACTCGCATAGCGCTTTCTAAGCCTCAAATATGTGTTTTGTTACTTAATCTGAGCTTTCAGAATTGCTAAGAGCAAACAGAGTTCCAATGGCTAGGTAAAGAACGACTGGTCTCCTATCCAAAAAGCAAGCCACAAGCTTTCAACTCTGTGGAAATGTCCACACTCAAATGACAGACCAGAACACAGCATTTGTAACAGGCACTCATTGTAACGATGGAATTTGTTTACCTTCTTTAGAATGAAGAATCTAATCAACACAAAAAGTACTCCAGACATCAAGCCGGACAACAGTGGGGAAATAAACCAAGAGGCAACTGTGTTGAAAAAAAAAAAAAAAAAGACAGAAAAGAACATGAAATATATAGTATAATATACTTGTATAATAGTCAAGAAGCTAGTAGTCAATGAACACTGCATTCAAAACTGTTCTTGTACAACTGGAATGTTTCGGATATTTACATACAACTGGCGCAGCTCAATTTCTACTGACACTCATGAAAGTCAAACTACTGTTAGGCACTATTAGAAACATCAGCCAAAAGATTTCCAAATAACTTTGCAAGTTTAGTTATCAAATTAATCAGGAAAAAATTATCTGAGCTGATGCAGAGTTGACCAACAGAATTACTACAATTACTACAACTACTTCCTGATCGCCGTAACTGTGAAGGGTGCAAGCAAGCGGCAAGTAACTGCATCTAGCAGGATGCCATGTGGCTCACAGGCTAAGAGTCTCAATTTCCAAAATGCCACAGAAGAACCAATTGCAGAAAACAATGCACATAGATTTTTTTGTGGGCAAGATTTGCAAATGTTCAGAGCTAATTTAACAAAAGTGGGTGGCAAAACTCCCACTGATTTCAATAAAACAGGATTAGGGCAAGGCGCTGGAAATCTCATCCAGAGTCACTTACTGTTTGTGACATGATTAACAGGTTGATTCTGCTGTCATTCTAAGCTCACTAAAAATTTCATTTTGCTTTCACAGAATTAAAAAAAAAAAAAATACACATTGCTAAAACTTCTTTAAAGCTTCTTTAAATTCCTGTGCTTTCAACCTTGAGTCCTTTTAATGCAGGATTCAGGATGTGACTTGGGTTACAAGGCTTCCAGAACAATACAGAAACCTTGACATCCCTGCTTGGTGGTGCTGATGGCAGCAGTGGGAGGCTGTGATGTAAACATATGCTGTGCACTCAGCTTTCACCTTCCTGGATCTGGTGGGTGGAGACACATGACTATGGGCATTCATACCGCTCAGAGTAAGAACAAGGTGGTGTGAGCTGCTACAAAAAAGCATTAGAAGAGGAGGAGTGTCACCTTGAAGCATGTCTGGGAGGCAAAATGTTTCCTCAGCTTACTGCTGGGAAAGCACAACTTGCACTTCACCTTTCTTCAGGGCTGGCCAGCAGATGCATTGCAGCCCTCAGGTGGAAAATAATTTAAAGAGGGAGTGCTGCCAGTACAAAGCATGCTTCCATGAAGGCTTCTGCAGTCAGTGCACACCTTTTCCCAGACCCTCCCACATAAAAGGGAATGGCAATTACCAATCTTGACAAGCTGCATCCACTGAACTCCCTGTGTGCCAATTGCAACGAGGGAAAATCCAATAGTAGCACCTACAATGCAATGGGTCCCCGATATTGGGAGTTTCAAGAAAGATGCAATCAGCTGCCAAACAGCAGAACCTGGAAAGTGAGGAAGGGGAAAAAGCATAAACTGTACACAACAATAGTAAAAGAAATGTCACACAGAAAATTCTCAATGACATACCCTTGTTCTTTCACAAGCACAGCCTACTCTCCACATGCACAAGAGAGATCTCCTAGAGATAATTTTGTTCCTTTTCTGACTCCAAAAGTAGATACTGTAGCAGTCTAATGGCATCTCTGAACACTGAATCTTATTTATGATTTTTTGTTACTAACAGCACAACGCTACACAACAGGACTGCTCTTTTTTGAAGGCTTTCACTATTTTTCACTACTGTTCATCAGACTGAACACACAAACAGCTCCAGGTATGCATCAAGCTTAGAAAACCTCATTCTCTAGAAGCAAACCTGGAAGCCTCCAAATAACCAGTGTCAGGAGCCAGCCATGGCTTCAGTGATGAGATACCCCAGCTGCTGAATTCAGATGCTACCAGAGAAAGGCTCAAATCCTGCCTCAGGGAGCTTTCATGCCTCTTCTCAGTGATGTGCAGCCACTATCCAGAGTTCTCTACAGGATAAATTGATTGAGGAGGGAGTGAAGATGCTCACTGTCTTCATTTGTAGCTCACTGCAGCACTGGAGAATTCAGGCTGTGGGCAAAAAGATCCCTAGCACCACAGAGAGGACCTTGTATTCAGTTTTGGTTCAACATTTTGATGGTTAGATTAGACCACAGCTGGACAGCAAGCCCAGCAGCATGCAGCTCCACACTGATTCCTTTTCATACCGCAGCACAAAAGCTCCCCTTCTCCTCTTGCAGTGGGGCTAGTGTGGCGACATCAAAATCATCTGAGCCATGACTCAAGTTTTCTGTTTATCTTGTTGAATATTAGAGAGCTCTTACTAATATCTCTTCTTCATCTTAAGACTTTGTGGTCTTGAGACAAAATCTTAATACGTTATGAAGCTCCAAGGTGACAGCAATCAAAACTCAATGAGAGATCCCATATTTTCAGGCTCATGCCATCAGTCTTCACAGATCTGAAGCAGACACAGGTGATAAAGCAAGGCTGCTGAACACACATTGTCACTCAAATCCCAGCCTCCGTCCTCAGTTACAACAAGGGAGGATGGTTTGAAGATCTTGAAATGGAGTCTGGATACTTAACAGCATTTAAAAGCACTGAAAAAGAGCTGTGATGAGGTTTTTCAGTTCCACAACACACACATGAAGAGGGGAGAGAGCAGGGAGCCAATTACTGATGCCTTCAGAAGTTGCACAAGGGCTCCAGTGCAAGGAACGCAGGGGTGATGCTCAAGATGAGGCATGGTGAAGGAATAGTCTTGAGAGCAGAGGCTGGTAGAGAAGACAGAGGGAAGGTACAGAGAAATGAAGAGAAGAATGAAAGGTATACTTATAAACAAGTCTCAGAGACTTGTTTGTCACTTCAAACAAGCCATTATATGGTCAAGTTTCTGCCTTATAAATACCAAACCACTCAGTCCTGCCAGATCAATCTGCTGGCATCATATGCACTGTGGAAGTCAACCAGGCTGTAAAACTGATCTTTCCTGGGGCAATATCCCAAAACAACTGGTAGTCCTACCGGTATTGGAAATTCTAGATTGATCAAGGAACACCTGCCCTTTCATTTTTTGGCCTTTCTTCCCATACACTGTAACAAAAATAAATACACTCTGAAACCTTTGACATGAACTTAAAAGAGTTCAGCAAGTGGAAGTGAGGTGAAAGGGAACACACATGGTAACATCTCTGAAGAGCCAAATGAACAAAGAGATAAGTCAGCCACAGACACATAACTGCACCAAAAAAAAAAGTCATTCTGAAAAACAGAGAAAATGCTTCCAAGTCACAGCTGCACTACATATGTGGAGAGACGGATGGGGTTTTTCATTGGGAAAGCAGGGAATATGGCACTATTTCTTATTTAATCAATCCAGAAAACAAACAGGAGGGAAAGTAGTGGAGGACTGATAGGTAGCCTAAGAAGAACAATGTGTAGTCTAAAGAAGTTAAAGCAAGCATGTTAGAGTACAGAAGAAAATATAAATTAAGCCAGAGCAGGACTTTCCGCTGGGGCTTGCAATGCCCTAAGGCAGACACCTAAACTATCAACATCAATCCTCAACTCCTCTCCAACGAAAAACGCATGTTTCCAACCTTGGCAAAACCAGCCCAGAAGCCAGAGGGCTCATTAGAGCTTGTCCTGGCCCACAGCATGAATGCTCCAGTATAAAAGCATGCTACAGCATCCCAAAAATAAGAGTCCCAAATATTCAAGCCGCCAAAAATCAACATTTGAGTAGGCTACAAATTACAAAATGCTACATTACAAAATGTAAATGCAGATTATGTCATCCCCAGACAATTCCAGTGCTCCTTGCTTCCTTCTTGCTGACCAGGTGGTTGCTCTGAAAATCCCCATCTGCTGTCTGAAAGCATCAAGAGATCTTCCAGTAACATCTTGAAAGAGGACACTGTGACTGTTGGTCTCCTCCATACAGCTGGCTTGTGGAAGCCTCATTGAAATTCAGAAGCTAACTCTGTTCATGGAAGCATGACCACAGCGCATAAGAGAACAGAGAGAAATGTGCAGAGGAAAAAGAGGGAAAGTAAATATACGGGAGAGAAAACACGGAGAAACTATTGTACATCCAGAGGAAAGCTGAAGGTGGATTTGAGGAAAAAAATGGAACCTGCAGTTGGTAATTTGTGCTTAATTCAGAGATTTAAAATGTGGGATTTATTCTTAATGCCCTTACTGGAGGAAGGGAATGCAGCCGGTCATGAAGTTCACACAGGCTTACGTAAACACACATGCAAATAAGTTATTTTCCTTGAGCCTCTGGCCAGTTGCCTCCACAGGGGGCATAGGGGACATAAAACATTGCCCAGACAGGATCAGGACATCATGAAGAGATACAGAAAGGGGAAAAGACTCATGCTCTGCAGGTGGTGGTCAGGAGATGTAGGTCACTTACGTCTCACACGGCGTGGGCTGCACTCAGGTGCAAGTCGGAAATGATGGAGCTATCTCAGGAAGAAAAGGGTAAATACTGCAAGCAGAATGACACTCCTCAGTCATCCCACAGCTTGAGGGCAAGAGCAGGAACCTGCAGCTGGCCTTGCAAAGCATCAAGACAGAGGAAGCAATGAAGATCAGGCGTGCTGAAGATGTTCCTTGCGGTTGCTTTGTATGAGACAGCAGCTAATCGGCTCTTCTTCCTCTTCACCAGGGAAGGCAGCCAGTCCTCTGGAGGCTCAGGTGTGGTGAAGGTCGAAGAGGAGCATCGCCCCTCTCACACACACCAAAATAACCTCAGTCCAGCCCAGAAAGTGGCAGTCTAAGCCCATCTTGGTCCATTAGAATTTTTTAAAAAGTGCAGAAACAGGGGAAAAAAATACATGTAGTAGATCTCTGTATGGAATCACCTATTTTTTGTGCAGGTTCTGTTTGAAAACTTTGGGGAGAGTGCTGCCTGCTTGCTGTATCCTGCCCTTTAAAAGCAGGTTTGCTGTTGATCCTTATGGGAGCTCTCCAAAAGCTCACAAAGCCTCTTGCATACAAACAAAGGAGAAATACCAGGGCTTAATGTTACTTACCTCAGAATATGCCACTTGTTCTGAACAGAGATTAATTTAACTGCAAACAAAAGTGTACAGAGTAGACTCAGAGGTACGCAGAACTGCTGCTGCTGGTTTGAGTTAGAAAAAGTAAAAATGCCTTTAATGTGTGACCATCTATCTTTATTGCTCCTTGAAGTTTTGTCATGGGGCAGGATTAAGCATATGATTAATTGCAATCAGTCAGCAAAACCACCAGTTTAAGCAAATATGCTTCATTTTCTTTCTTTTTTTTAAAAAAAAACTACTTATGCAATTGCTTTAATACTTATTCACTGTAAACCTTCTGCAGGATTTTCTCTGCAGTCACAAATGGTACGCTGACATATTTTCCATTTACCACAGTATAAATCTCCAAAGTTTTTTTTTTTTAGGTACTCTAGGAATACATATATACGATCCATTGCATTAAACATTTTTTCCTCTATTAGTTAAATAGCTGAATAGCTGGAAAATGAAAATGATTAGAAGTGTTACTAAAAAGTAGGAGCCTAAAAAGGGAATGCAAACCCCTCTATTTGCACAAAACCAGACGTTTGTCCAGAAGAAGGGGAGACGTAAATTTAATGAAAACGTTCACAGTGAGCAGGATGACAAACGTGCAGTGACTGCTACTCGGAAGAGGAAAGCATTACTTACCAACCATCGCGCTGACCTCTCCTGCCATCAGCAGCGGCACAGTGTCGTTGTACAGGTTAACATCGATTATACCTTTCCGAATCGTTTCTCCTACTTTTGCTCCCAGCAGTACCGAGCCAGTAGTTTCAAAAACTGAAGCCAAAATGCAAGCCTGGCGCAAAGTCACTACACCAGAGCCCACGGCAGTTCCAAAAGAATTGGCAACATCATTTGCACCCACTGAAAATGCTAAAATAAAAGCAATGATAAAACCCACAATGACCATCCACAGGTACTCCTCCATTGCCATCTTTCCCCAAAGCGTAGATCAGTTTCCCCTTTGCAAATAGTTAATAGTCAAGGCTGGAGGGAACCGTAACGGATTTGGAAAGCAGATTTCTTGTAAACAATGAGTTCTCTCTGGTAATGTTAGAATGTGAAGAAACTGCTAACTGCCGATTTTCACACTACTATAAATACTGTTCATTTGCCTGCGCTCAATCAGCAGTGAAGAACATTCCATATTTTGCTCCCAAACTGGTACAGCAGCGGTGTCCTGTCCTGCAGCAGAAAGAAAGAAAAGAAAATTAAAAAAAAAGAGGGAGTACTTTGCAGAGCCTGTCTCGGGGCGTGTTTTCTGTAGTAAACAGATGATTTGAATCCCCTAACGGGACCCTGCTTTGGCATGTGACTGTTCTAAATCATAAAGCAATTCAAAAAGGTTAAAATTAGGTCACCTCCAAAGCAACACGCTTCTTGTAGTATCACTGCCCGAGAAAACATTTTGATCGCTTTAAAAGGACTCAGAGAGCTTGGTGTTTTCTGTCGCATTTACCGAGCAGTGTGATAAACCCTCTTTCTAGGATTCATTTTGGCCCTTGGCACCAAGTGAACATATAGCACGTAGGACATACAGACTACACCACACAGCATGATTCCCAGCCGATGGGCATTGCCCAGCTCCGCTCCCCTCCGCAGAGCTATCCCATTTTACCAGTGCAATCCCCATTACCGGGGATGCACTCCTTTGGAAAATGATTTTGTCAATGAAATGTCACCAAAATACTCTCAAGTGCACTGATATTCATATATTGCTACTATCACATCCCAGGCAGTAAGAATATCATTTTCTTATAGCTTCTCAGCCACTGAATCAGCACAGTGATCACAATATTCCCATGTATTCCTATAGATCTACGTAAGTGTAGGGAAAAAAATTGACTGAGAAGTTTTAAGCTCTCTCCTCTTTTCTGTAGATAGTTACTAATTACTAATAAGCTTATTATACTCAAACCATTCTTATACATATATCTGAATATTTTTTGATGACTTTGGTTTTATGAAATCCTTTTTGAACTATGTCTTAGTCTTTAATTAGTTTAATCTGAAATGTGAGTGAGATCTTTAAACCAAAAATGCAGACAGAAAGGGGCTTTAAAAAATAAAAGCTTCACCAACCAAAAGGGTATATCTTGATCTCTACATCAGTAAGAAAGCCATTAAGTATATTTATATAAATCAAACTTAAAAACCACACTTCTACATTCAGCTGTCACCTAGCTCCCTTTGACTGCAATGAAATAGAGGCAGTTTGAAACCAAAGTATTTTTGAGAGTATGTAGGGAAAAATTACCGTTCACCAGATTTGGCTCTGATAGACTGTATGAATCCTTCATATATTTGCCCTCCAAGCTCTTTATCTCTAAATCAGCTGTCACAGGTGCAAAGCATTGCTGAACTCAAGCCTGTAAGGACTCACGGGTCCCATACGCATTAAGGACCAAGGTGGTTAAAGGCTGGAAGCAAGCATCAGCCTGGAGAAATGCATCTGCCTCTTCCATTGGCTGCTTGTCTTGTAGCAGTCATCTACATCTATGAAACCATCTTGTACCATCTTCCTACTTACACTCCAGGGAAGTGCCATTTTGAAGATGGTGAGGGGTCACGGGCATATTCAGCAAGAAATATCTGCCGGTGAACTGCATACCTTGGAAAAAGCATTTCAGAGACTTGGGAGAAGTCAGATGGCAAACACTGAGCCCAACTACTGCTCCCCCTCTTCAGCCTCATTCAACAAATCCACACACATGGTTTCAAAACCATGCTGAAGTTCTTTTGAATGCACTGAAGGCCTGCATTAGGAGGGAAGGAGGGTCTCCGCAGAGAACATCCAAAACCTCAGATATAATGAAGAAATTAAAAAAGAATGAGATTTTGTATATTCCTGAGATGCTGGATCATTGAGAACTACCACGACGGAAACATGACATCGATAATTAAGTGATCATTCCCTGAAAAACCCTAAAGTTTATGTCAAGGATTGACGTTTTATCCAAACATACATATTAAGGAGAAAAGATTTCTCTTTTTTCCTCCAGACTCCGCAGAGGCTGGGTGATTGTTGCTCCGGTCTTTTCCAGATATGGAGCAGACATCAACCCCTGAATGATTTGCACTCCAAAATAACATCTTGGAAGGTCTTAACTGCTGAAAACATTTGTATAAGGATTTTTATACTATGAGATAACATGTGAAAACGAAGCCCCAGTGCATTTTTCATGTTTGAAGACTTGTTGCCCATAATTCATGAGCACTCGGCCCTTGGAGTAGGAAAAGACTTGAAGAGGGAGAAAGGCTAACAATATTTGGAAGAATTGATTACAGCTAGAGCTTGTCTGCCTGAGAAGGAGGACTAAACTTGTGGTGTGCAACCAGGAGACACTGAGACATGCCAATGCCTATCCCATAGCCTGGGAGCCTTTCCCAGTCATCCTCATACTGAGAGCCTTGTTACATACCTTGCTTCAGATGGAACCACAACAGAAAACAAAATTACTCAAGATAAAGTGTTAACGAAGCAGTGGTTTGAACAGTTCAGCCTGCAAGGCATTCTGAGGACTGCCTCACTGTTGCCTGAGCTGAGGACTGTCGCTTCAAAATTCTCTGCAGAGAGCATAAGTGTGCAGGCATGGGGACAGGGAAACATTTTTCCTTACTCTTTTAGATTCACTCATTTTTATTTATGTATGTTGCATTTTTTGCTGAGAGATGAAGTGCTGCGCCAAGCTCCTTCCTTGATACTGGAGATTCATGATTAAATTCCTTACCCAACATGCATTTGTACAGCACCTTGCCAAGTTAGCCTCTGTACCTCAGCATCCTCTCCAGAAAATGGGAGAACTTGCCTGAAATGTGCATGCATCCACAAACACAATGGTTATGAGAGTCCCGTTTCCTTCAGACCCATGAGATGCTAGCAAATCCTTATTTCCAGCAGAGGTCTGTCTCCCATCCACTTACCAACCAACTTCCCAATTTTCTGTGGTGGCCCAATCTCTCGGATGAGGGAAAGCATGGGTATTGTGACATTCCCCACCACAGCAGTGCTCATAGGACAGCATTTATTCAATTCAGTTCATCCAGCTTGCATAGTGAACTGCTAAGTCACAAGGCTGCCTTTACAGCTTCCCTGGAGGATGAGATCCAGGTGGTCCCAAAGAAATGAAGGCTGAAAGTATGTGTGCTGAGGCAAAGAGCTCCAAAATCTCCTGGTGAAGGCCACAGACTCTCAAAGTGTGCTGGTGGGGCTCCTGGCAAAGGACTCAGAGGGACAGCTACAAGACAGCCATTCCTGGAATGCAATATGGGGAGGCAGGGATGCCTGCAGCAAGGTGCCACTGCGAGGATCAACACAGAAGTCTTCCTCCGAAGTCTTGACTCAATTTTACCAGGGCCAGAGCACGGCAGTAGCTATACCTTGTCTTTAACACATCTAAATCCAAGTGAAAAGAGGAAATGGAATGGGCACACTTAGAAACTAACATGCAGGCAGTGCTTGAACGGTGTTACTACTTTCTCCTTAAGTGAGTAGGAGATGTTAAAAGCTTAAAGAAAGAAATGGAAAGAAGGAAGAAAAAAATGGTCACATCTGCTCCTCTGTGAAAGTTTTCAGAAATGCAAAATATCCTGCAAAGTAGGCCAGTGACTAAATACAGACTAAATCTTGTAGCGTGCTTCTTTCTGGAGCCCAAAATACATCTGGCATGCTTGGGCACGCTGAGCTATGCCCCTCCTCACCTAATCTAGCCCATGAGCTGTGGTATTTTGAGTTGTTGCTGGGACAGAAAAGAAATGGGTAAAAACACCACACAGGAGAGTCTGACAGACCGGCGGCTTTGCATGACGTCTGGAAGTCTCCAGCCCATTTTGCCCTTTTCTATTTTCTTAATACGCCTCTGTGATGCCAAATGCAATTAAGCCTGATCTGCTCAGCACTGGGAGATCCTCAGCTTCACCTGTGGGACTGATGTCATCTCCCCAACCGGCTGCACCAGAGAGGCTACCCTGTCAGAGCACAGCGCCCTGCGGTGTGTGGCGAGGCCAGGCCTACAGGGCACAGGGCACCGGGCCCAGGCCACAGTGCACACCTCTGCGGGATGCTGCGATGCGTGCATGTAGAACGACATTGGGGCGAGTCTTCCGGCCACAGGAAGCTCATTTGGCATTAAAGGCAAAGTTTCTAGCTAACGTGGCCTTCTTCTCATCAATAATTAGTGTGACATTCTTGAGCCTCGTGAAGTGGGCAATTTCAGTGGACTTATTAACTTGCGCTTCAATGAGAAAAACCTGACTGTTGGAAATGCTAAGCACGTCCTCGCCAGCAGATGACCCAGACAGCCCCTGTGATGTTAGTTTGCCTCTTGCTGACCGTCTCCTCAGAGTTCCTCCTTCCCGGAGGAAAGGAGTAGAACGACAGCCAGGTGAGGGGCACCGCAGCTCATTCTGAGCGACAAGCAGATGGGCAGGAAAAGTCAGGAAGCGAGAAGCGGGAGATCATTTCAGGACATGTTTATATGTGGGCACTTACTAAGAGAGCTATTCTGGAAACTATTCACAATACACTTCCAAGCGTAGGCAAGGTTTTTTTGGTGAAAAATTAACAGGAAATTGGAAAGATGATGTTGTCAGTTCTTATTTTTTAGCCAAACAAATTGCTGCTGGAGAGAAAGCAAAATCACCTAACAACAGGGACAAATGGTTAAACAAATGCTAAGGACTAGGTTCAAAGTCTGAGGAAGCGATCCCAGTGCATTACCCACCAGCAGTCCAGCTGGGTGACAGAGAGGAACAAACAGAGACCCGATAAATGCTCTTTCATCTTCTCTCTCCTGAAAATTAGGAGAGAATCCACTGTGTTCACTTGAAACATTAAAATGTACATAAATCACACTGCATGCAACCCTTCTGCTCTCAGCAGCTGCCCCGTGCTGGAGTTTAAAGCTTCACCCTGCTACAGACAGGATGGGGATTCAGTGAATTCCCATTTTCAACTCTTGTTTTCGTGGTGGTGGTGTTTTTTCTGCTGTTGATCACATATGAGCAAAAAATCAAAAGACAGCAGCTAATGTAGCATTTCTAAAGACAACTATTACAAGTACTCCACTTTGCATTATGACAAGAGATACAGGGGAGGACAATTGCTTCTCCCCTGCAGTGCTCAAAAAAGCAAATATTTTGTTAGACTGCTGTGTTTAATTTGCACCGACAGGACCTTCACTTCTCATTACTGGTGGCTGAAAAGTCTGTCTCAAACATTTACCACACTGGGGCTTTCAGGAGTTTATTCCATCCCTCCCAAATTTCTGCATGCTGTTCTTTACATAAGATGCATTTGTCAGGCTTGCCACCTATGTATATAAGTGCAGGGATCTTCTAAATTCACAATAGCCCAGGCAATACAGCCTATGGGTACTAAATACAGCGCTGCACAGAAATCAGACCTGATTTCTAAGCAAAGTCCCTGACCGTTCACAGAAATAGTTCTTATCTTTTCTAGTTCCTGTTGGGGCCATAAGACTCATGAAGTATCTGCTTTAAGTTACTAATATTACATTTGTGATATGGAAGGTGATACAATTCGAGTCGTTTGAGACTAAGAACATCCCTATATGGCTCTAAATTACATGCACAGGACTTGTCACAAGGCCAAGCGTGATGCAAGTTTAATGCTCCAGGACACAAAAACCACTGATTTACTTTCAAAAATCAATTACCACATACTCAGAAGCAGTTTGGTATCTATCAGTTCCTATTCTAACGCAGTCACTATGTGTTTGTGCATACTTGGCACTACTACTCGATATGGAAACGGCATTGAAGTTCACTGTTTTCCAGGGGCTCCTATCAAGTTTAACATTGCAGAGAGGGACTGCCACCTTCAGCTCCCAAAACCTGCAGAGGATGCTATGTTTTGCTACACCCTAACAACCTCTGTTCCCACTACCGAAAGGCCAAAAATGCAGATAAAATATTCAGTGTGAGATCGTGTTGCCAAAAACATTCACTAAAGTGATAGAGAACAGTCATGCATAAGCAGCAATTCTGCAAACCAGCGCGGTAAGCTAGGCAAGGTATCAACAAGTCCTCATTCACCTGTTGATAAAGATATTTTTATGTACTGAAGAACAGTTTTATCTTTCAGTGCCAGAGCAAAGTCTTTCTAACATGCAAATAGCTTTTATGATTCTGCACAAGAGATTTCTAAGATCTGTTCAGAGAAAACAAACAAGTGCTTTGTGGATATTTAAACTACATTTTATAAAAGAAAGCCATGCACAGCAATCTTCATAACTCACCCAATACTTTAAAGTTGTTTCAAGAGAAACGGGAGCTAAGTTCTCCCAGCAACATGCCTTCCTGATTGTAAATAGAGGCTGAAGTCTAAAATAGATAGCCTATCATTCAGCACAGCCACATCTGAACATGCAAACCTCCAGAGGGTATAAAGAGTGCTGCGACTTACACAGGCAGTCCTTGGATAGAATTCCCTCCAGCACGGGGGAGCCCGCAAAGTCAGCTCTGAGAAGCATCAGCGCGAGTCCAGAGCCGTGTTCAGGAGGTGGAAATCTGCCTCCTCTTAAGCAAAGAATTCTGCTGGGGGTGGGCACTGATAAAACACAACACTGCGTCACAATTGCACTCGTTAGGCAAACCAATCCAAGGAAGCTCATATTAAAACAACAAAACGCTCTCTCTCTCTCTCTCTCTCTCTCTCTCTCTCTCTCTCTCTCTTTTTCCCCCCCCAAGCACAGGCATAGACCAGATAGTGAACTTCCTTTTTAAAAGAAAAATCTCTTACCACGAACAGAGACCACTGGGCATTCTGGGGTGATCGGGTGGGTTCTGAGAAGCCCCAGGTCTCCCCTTCGCAAGCACACTGAGCCTACGCTTAATGTAAATGGTGAAAGTGCATTTAGCAAGAAACTATGCACATCCAATTGAGGAAAGATGTTGCACGCTCGTTACTTTATCCATGTCAGTAGAGGTCTCACAGGCTACGCAGACTGCAGAAAGCTGAAGATGTGCACGAGTGTGGGCTGGAGCAATGCCTAAGCAAGCAACCTCACTTACGAAAGTTCAGCCTCGATTCACAGTCAAGATTCCTTGAACCACCTTCCTTGGAGTGGGAAGAAATTCTGCATGTATGTCAGGGCAAAAATAATGTTTGCCTAAAAGCACCTGGCTTAGCTTTATATAAAATATGTCCGTGAATACCATAGGGTACAATCAAACCATTTCATTCAGCAAAAAGGAATCGAAATCAAAACTTCACTGTTGTGGTTTAAAAACCTGATACACATATGCTTATTTCAAGGATAAACCAGGCTTCTGGTTTATAAGCAAATGGCATTTCAAACTTAACACTTTTACTAAACTTTTAGGTTTGACTCCATTTTGAATCACCCAAAGGCATGGCATCACATTCGAACACAACAAACCCAAATTTGCCATGTCCTCCACACTTGAGAAAAATCAAATCACCGATTTAAATCTGCAAACATAGAGTTGGAAACTTAATTCTTACCTCATCTGTTTTTTCTGAATAAATTAATTAATAAATATTATAAATAATAAATTAAGTCTGAATTAAGTCATCATATTACTTAACAGGGAAGTAAAGGATTTCCAAACTGAGCTCAGCTGCAGATCACTGTCAGGGATAATTTGGTAAATCTGAAAAGTGGTTTATATTTGTTAAAAAAACCTCACGTGGATTAGTAAACCTACATCATCTTCTACAGAGAATTAGGGCAAATCTCCAGCTAGAAATCTCTAATGCAGAAATGACATTAAAACTTTCCAATTAAAAAAAAAAAAAAGTGATAGATATCAGGCCAGGATTCCTTACAAGAAACGTTAACTCTTTACAGAAGGTCAACACCCAACTGCTATTAAACTCGCCCCAAGGTCCATAGCTTTTCGCACAGCTAAATCTCAGGTCTGGTTGTAGAGTCTCTCCTTTTCATGTTGTAATTGCTGGCAAACAAGCTCACCAGTTTTAGAAAAGTGACAGACTGGATTTCCCTTCTTCACAAAAGACACACATGTTGCCAATGAGAAGGTTAATCTTTTCCTGCAGATCTGAACACATCCTACTTTTTATCAATCCAAGTGAGAGCGAACCTGATTGTAAACATGAAGTCAGCTTGTATTTATAGGTCCAGATTCCACAGATTTAAGGAAGTGAATAAACAAACACTTGGAGTACTTATTTAGCTTTATACTGTAGAAAAACAAATAAAAAAAATACCTAAGAAAAAAAAAAACAGAACACAAAATATTATTTCATGTTCTGTTTATGGCTGACATGCTGTTGATGACTGGCACGGTGAAGCTCAGACACGAAGGATCAGAAGCAGATCCAGCACCCCTCCAGCTCACCCTAAACTATGGTTCATCCAGCGTGGAGTACCAGCCACAAGCGTGCAGATGCAGGTAGGAAGGCCTTCCAGAGGACACTCCTTGGCTGGGCTGCTTGGGAGGTACCTCCAACCATCCCCAAAGCCAAAGCTGCCATCCAACGCTGTGGGAACCATCTCAGACCCACACAGACAACAAAGTGGAACCCTTTGGGTGCCACTTCCCATGAGCCAGCCTGACCACAGCCGTGGTTTCTTGTTGACGTAAACTTCAGAGCAATTGCAAAGGATATAATAAACAGCACAGAAAAAGGAAATATCTTTCAAGCTTTTGTTCTGCTAAATCAGCATTGTGGACCTCAGGCATGGGAAAAGTCGATCCAAGAAAGGTTGATCATTAAAAAAAGTTACAATTTGGGATACCACTAAAGAAACGGGCAAAGGAAAATTTATACGACCACAAAATAAATGACGAGGATCGGCTTCTGGCAATGGTGGCACCAGCTGGGTTCCCACCAAAACAAATATTTGTAGAAATGATAAATATTACATATTCCAATCACAATCAGATATTGTAATTTTTTTTTTTTTTTCAATTGTAATTTACTCTGGAAAGTCCACAACTGAGAGATCCCTGTTTGATTCAACAGTTCCAGTGTAGGCAGATTTATATTCTGCTTTAAATAGACTAATAGGATGTGCTGATTGAAATAATCAATTTGCATTAGTTATTTCCTGAAAGATGCCAAGGTTCTTTTTTATCAGTAACTAAAGCAGCATTAATTGGCAACTTCAGGGCACCGTTACATCAAAAGTAACTGCCTTTTTTTTTTTTTTTTTTTTTTTTTTGCCATTCAGATGGGAAAGCCACATATTTATGCAGTTTGAGGTATTTTAAAATGCATACAGCTTGAGAAGAAAATAATGGGGGCTGGCTGTCGTTTTCTAGCATGAAAAACTGTAGGATTTGGAATCTGAATACCTGCAAGCTGTGTTTAGTCAGAAAAAGCAATGCAATAAAAACATCCAAAGGCTGCACAACGTTGATCCAGTTGCACTCTGATGTCTTAAATAAGGTTATCGACCAATTTTCGGACTTTGGCATACCTAATGGTACTCTAAAACTGGGAGCCACCTGCAGTTGGAACTCAGCACTTTTGATTTCCCTGTGTTTGTGCTGATCCTACTGTGCACCTCCAAATGACGAAGAGAAAATGAATAGGCGTAAAGGAGAGATGAAGGTGGATGGATGGCTCTGAATTTCTCCTCTGCAGATGCCAGACACTCCTGAGCAAAGCCACAATCACTGCTCGAGCTGGAATGAGCCTGCTCCGATCAACATCTGTGTACTCGCTTTTGCATTTTGGGTGGCAAGCTCCAACACATTCTGTAATCCATTAGAATAATCTCCAAACAGAAAGAGATATATCTGTACTTCACTGCGAGGAAAACAATCTCAGGACTGTCTGTAAAGCCTAATGTCATAGACATAAAAAAGCTGCTGGACATTCAGGGATGGATTGCCCTTTTTGCTCTGAGAAAGCAAAAAATTTGGGCAGGCTTTTTTATCAACTCCAAATTCTGTCATGTTGCCATGTGAAACTTTTTTGCAGCAAGCCCTTGGTCTCCCAGGGTGGACAGGCCATCCCAATGACAAGAATCCCATTTCCAGTGGCCAAGGTGAACTTGCTGTACTTACATTAACATGCAGGGAGAGCTGCCATACTGCAGTGTGACTCCACTTAAAGCCACCCATCATCTTTCAAGCAAGTAAGCCCTGGGAAAATGGAAAGGAGGAAGCCACAGCTGGAACTGCTGGAGGCCAAGCCTGGCCTGGAGGACGACAGAGGCTGGGAGAGTGAGGCTGACTCCAGCCATTGTCACAGAACAAGCCCGTGCTGAGCCAGCAGGACTTCAAAGGCAGCAAAACCATTCTGGAGAATGAAGGCTTTGGTCAAAGCTGATTCGAGCCCTGCTCCAGTTAACGCCAGGAACCAAATGGTCTTGTATCACCCCAACTCTGGCTGATTCACCGAGGCTGGGCTTACAACATCCATATTAAGTGCAAAGGAATGGGAGAACCGCTGCCATGCGTCTCCTGGGGCTTTATCAACTATCTCCCCTCCCCAGCCCCACCTCTAAAGTAAGCAACCAAGATGGACAACACACTTCTAAAAACCCTGGCTGCTGCTGACAACTCAAGTAGCATTATTTCAAATTACTAATCAACCTACATTAACTACATATAGAACACAAAATTTGCCTGTAAAATGTTAAAGACAATTTGGAAATTCAATGTTTTGCAAATTCAAATGCAAAGATCCCCTTGGTAAAAAGCCAGAATGAAGTTGCCAGAATTCAATAATGGGAATTTTCCGATAAAGGAAATGCGACACCTCAATCCCCAAATTAACTGCCATTCTCATTTTGTTTGGGGTTTCACTTGACTGCTGACATGTCTTCTCCCACTGAGCTACAAGAGAACTCTAAGGCTCCCCTGATGCCAATGACCCTCTCTCAAGAGGGAGGTGGAATGAGTAAGCAGTTATCAACACACCCAACCATCCTGACTGGCCCACGCTGGCATCCACCAAAACCAGCATGTCCACCATGACAGAAGATCAGGCACTGCTGAAATGAGCTAGCTGACTGCTAAAAGCAGGAAAGGACCAGTGATGGAATTATAAAGGTGGCAACACCGATGCAACCACTGAAAGCTGTGGCTATGGCTCCATGCTGTTCAAACAGTAGCCAGCTATGACACCTAGGAGCCTGGTGATGACATACACAGGGTTTAATACTGTCTGGAGACAGGTCCAAGCCACTTCTGTCACTTGAGAGAGCTCCCTCTTTACAGTTCAGTACATGCTGACCTGCCACCCAACATGTCTGTTTGCCCCCAAAGATCAACAGCTGCTGATCTCTGTTCTTCAGAGTCCTTATAGTGGTCCACTTCTACCTCTCACCACAGTGGAGAGACAAGATCCTTGCGGTCCAGCTATAAGAAAGAGTTAACACATGGGCTGCTTCACTGTAGGCTGGTGGTGCTGCTGGAGCAAACAGGTGGCTGACAGACCTGTCACGCTGGCTGGTAACTAAATCACTCCCGATGTGACATGCCAAAGAATGTCCCACGATTGGGTGCATGGCTTGGCAAACACCTGCAAAAGGGACTAACTAAGGGCATGCAGTGCTGTGAAGTAGGTCAAGCAAAGCCAGGCTTTACTCTCTGCAAAGGGTCGGTCTCCACCTCAGTGCTTTTCTGGTGCTAGATTAAGCGCTGAAAACAGGAAAAGTTGACATACAAATAAAATTAATATAGGGAGTTGGTCACGGACCTTGTTATCAAGAACACTCCCTCAGATGAGTGACTGCTGATGGAGAGATGACTCCATGTTTTATCTGAGGTTCTTCTAACCTGCAAGCAAGCCCTGGTAACATCAGTGTTTCTGCTGTGTCAGTCCAGTGCGCATGCCTTGGTGAAGCACATGGAATGGTTCTAAAGGCACAGGCAGGATAATGGGACATGCGCTGCCTCCAGTGAACTGACCAGAGCATTCATCTGCAGCAAGAGCTCGAACAGCTAAAATTTCTCCGCTTGCTGACCTACAAGCTATATAGAGAAAGTCATTAAGGTAGCAGAAGATATTTCCTTGAGTACATGGCACCAGCAAACAGTGCCAGTAACTGGTATGCCTCATCCTCTTAAAAAGGTGTTTATAGCTAAGCTGTGATGGCGATAATGATGCATTACAGCACCTCGATGGTTGCCCGAAGGAGGAAAGACAGCATGGATGCAGCTGAGAGGTCAGTAATAGCAAACAGGATCCCAAAAGGAACCTTCCTCTCCTCCTGCCTTTCTGGAGAAGGGCAAAAATGAGACACAGCTTCACTAGGACTCTGCTGTGACCACCACAGCTTGGATAGGGACTTCCCTTAATCTGCCCAACATGAGGAATGTGCACCTCAGCACAGCCCTGTTCAAGGGATAAAAGAATACAAAGAAGATATAAAAAGAAGTCTACAGCAGCCAGGTATGACAACAACATCAAGTGAAGAGGGTCCTCTGGAGAACAGGTGCAAGCGTGGAGCACAGTTCTTACAGGACTTGGAAGAAACTCCATGGTATGGACAAGGAAAAAGGACTCAGAATCAGAGAATGGCAGTGTTTGCAGGGGACCTCTAGAGATCATTGAGTCCATTCTCCCTGCTAACGCAGGTTCCCTACAGTAGGTCACACAGGTAGGTGTCCAGATTGTTCTTGAATATCTCCAAACACAGAGACTGTGCAACCTGTCAGGGCAACCTGTTCCAGTGCTCTGTCACTCTCAGTGTAAAGACGACTCATTGTTATCTTCAAAATGAATGAGGATCAGCCAAAAAAAAAAAAAAAAGATATTAAAAACACTAAAGAAAATCATTAAACAAATAATCTACTATTAATAAACAACTGGTTGTTTCTGGTCACTGAGATCTTCAGCAGTCACAGAAGGCATTTCCTTTCATATCTGTTCTACACAGAAATTAAAAAGGGAAAATTAATTACGCCATTCTTACGACTGTCAGTCAGTTCCTCAGCCTTGAATTAACTACGCATTGAAGTGAATCTGATGAACACAATGATGTGAAAAAAAAGCAGTTGCTCTGAAACTGCGGAATACATTACTCCCAAAAAGGGCTTAATATTTCAATCAACGCTTTCTACAAGTGTTTAACCAATTACTTCCTGCAGTTCGATTTCTGTCTTCTTTAAAGATTCTGTTGATGCGAACTCCTTTCAATCACTTCTTGTAATACAAGCAGCTAAACAAATTGCATTTAAATTATATTACAGGTTTCTTTTTCCTTCAAACCTGACCAAGGAGGGTTTTAAAATAAACACGATCCTTTCCAGTTTTAAAATTTCTCAACTGAGAAAAAAAATCATTTGCCATTCTCCAAAGCAATCCAGAATGTAGACCACACTTTTCAGTCGTGTACATTCAATTTTGGAAGACGTTGGTGGCACTAACGTGAAATTCAGGTATGCAGAAGGCTATTATGTATCTACTTTACAACATAATCGTCAGTTATTGACAAAGGCTTTGGAAAATTTTTAAAATACCAATCAGTCCCATCAGCTCATCTATCAACTCCGGGCTGTTATGCTGCCTGGGGGTCGCAAGGACTTACTCAGAAAACGTAGAGAATTTCATTGCACAAACTCAGAGACACAGCTGTCCACCACGCAAGCCTTCCCGGCTGAGTGCCTCCCAGGTGGACCCAACAAGACGTACACCAGGCAAGGAGCAACGCTGGGGAAACACCAGCTGCACAGAGTGAGAAGTGATACGAAGAAAAAAGAAATGTTCAGGTTTGCTTGTTTGCTTGCAGCAACAGACACTGAAGTTTATTGATTTCAGTTTCAGCAGCTAAAAATCCATGAAAACATTTTAATATTATACAGACAATACTATCCCATATTAAATTTTCTATCAAAGAAATAGTATAGGCCAGGATTTTCTCACAATCATTGTGATTTACTTATCAATTAGTACAGCAACACCTACTTTAAAATATAAATATTACGAAGTGCAAATAGCTTTTTTATCTCGGTATGATTCAGCTGTTCAATTATACGGAAATATCTAAGGAAAGAGAGTGAAAAAAGAACCCAGTGTAACAATACAACAGTTAGCTGTAAAAATAGCTGGACACATTCTCAGCCACTGTCTCTCAACTGTTCCCTTTATATCCACTGTGAAACTGCTTCCAACACACTAATCACATCCATTCTGAAGCAACTAAAATTATATGATTTCAAACTATTTTCATTAGAAAAACAGTCCTTTAGCAACTGCTTTTACTCTTCCAAGTAATTGTATACTCTTAAAGGCCAAATATTCAGCCAGTGTGCAAAAATAACCGTAGCCTCTTATTAAGGATAAAAGGCCAGATAAGACTTCATATTAAAAGCAAGGATGCCTCTACCAGCAGCACTGCTCAATGTTGAAAGTTACATTTAACGTTAAAAGTTTCAACACATAAATGTTAAAATCTTAATAACTTTGGATCGGTCTTACAACAACGTGCGGAACAGCAGGGCTACTATTTCCTTGGAGGTACTTCCAGTAACAGCCAAGATGTTTGACTAACTACCTCGGTAAACAGCTCTCCCAACTCAGCTGTAAGAAATCTGCACTGAACTCCCCACAGCTCTGACAAAATGCCTTATCTATCTGGAACGTTTTTGGGAGCAACGGCCAAATAACGAGACTGAACTGATTAATATTTGATTATAACATCTGTCTGTGGATAGCATAACAACAATACATTACAAGGTGACTCAAATCAGAGGGACAGCACTTTTTTTGCTTTGTCCTAAGCACCTGTCACACTTTTAGGCAAAGGCTGTTTATTAAATGCAAGCAAGACCCCCCGATCTCCTGTTCTGTAACTGCTATGTCTGATCTTCTCCCTGTTCGGCATATGCTTTGACAGAAAAATGAAATTGATTTAAAGTACAAAGTGGCAGCCATCTAATCCACAGATAAAACCATAATGATGTAAGTTATGCTCTTCCTAAAACAAGCTTGAAGCCATGATTATATTAAAGACACAGATGTGAGGGGATTTTTCAACTTCCAAGCAGATATGCAAGCAAGGTATTACAATCCAGGGGTGCAGGTGAATGAATAAGCAAGCAAACTACGTGATGTTTGTGCAGCGTCCTCTCAATCCTGCAATCCCTTCTAGAAAGTCTGGGTCTACATCTCCCTCTTCTTTACTCATGTTCTTCTCGCATGGCTTGGTCTCAGAAACTTTCCATGCCTGTAACGGAAACTCGAGCCAACTTCTTAAATGTATGATTTCTTCATCTCCACTCATCATCATCCACTTCTGTTTCTGAGAAGCTCCTCATCATGACACCTGTATCTCAAGAAGCAAAACAGGAAACATCACAGGGATGAAGCAAGGAAAGATGAATAATAATATGCCTCTGTGTCTTTAATAAAATCACAACTTTCACTCAAGTTCCTTTTAGGAAATAGAGTTCCTTTTGCTAAAGTATCGCCAAACCAGGTGTGTGAGCACCCAGTGCCACAGTCGGCGTAACCAATGACACCTCCTCATCCATGTCTCTGCTCCTGTCACAATGAGCACAAGTCCTGTGTCAGTCTTACGTACTATGGGAAACCTCCTCAGGTGCCAAGCCTGCCAAACTCGTCTGCAGCAGGTGGCTCCACTGCCAGTACCTGCTGACCCATCTGCCAACCTACCCACAGTGAGCACAGTGCGAGCTGTCTTTACCCAGGATCTGTTTGCAGTAGCAGTATAGCCCACAATTGATGTCACAGCCTCTCCTTTACTCTCCCAACTGCTTCTAAAGCCACACAACGTCTGCAGTATATATGTTGGGGTTTTTTTAACACACTTCTCAGCTAGTGGAGCACAGTGACAAAGGTCTGAGTAAGGCCTCAGTTATTTCCAGTATATATTTGTCCCCAGAACAATATTCCCAAGCTTTGGGGTGGGGTGGAGGGGACTTTGCCTGACTGTTACCCCATGTGCTTCATTCAGTGGGCTTTCAGTCACCTAAAGCTTGGGACCAGGTGGGCCCAGAGCCAACAGCACAAAGGCAACAGGATGAGATGATCAAGACCAACGGGGTGACACAGCCACCTCATGCCTGAACAAGCCGCCCAAGCCCTCAGCCTGCCTTGTGACCTCACCAAATGCTCACCAAGGGGGTCAGGAAGGAAGAACAGTCACCAAAGGCAGCCTGCCAGCCAGCTCCCCATCAGACAAAAGCACAAAAGCAATTTTATCCCTGCCCATTAGGGTTAAGGCTGTATTTTAAAAAACGTGAGCACCCAAATTTCCTCCAAGTAGGGGCAGAGCAGTGCCCACTTCTTACAGTTCCTATCTCAAATGTTCAGAACTCCGCCTCTTGTTTGAAACCCTCCTTTCTTCTACAAAAGCCCTCAGCAGCAGCGCTCCCCATACACCTAGTGCAATTTGCTTGGGAAGACAGCACTGCCCTTCATCAGCAATGCCAATGTTGCAAAGCCACAGTGGGGTCGGTTCTCTTCAGCTAGCAAGGAGGGACAGCTTTAGAGACAGCATCTCACGCAGCACCAAAAGGCTTAGCTTTGGCTCTTGCACACTGCAGTAGAGAAGACAACTGCCTCGGACAAAGAAACCCTCTGTCAATGGTCTGGATATCGTAGGAATGATAACTGATAAGTAACTGGGCAGAAGTGTATGTGCTCTGCAGGGATTCCATGTCAAAGAAAAATATACATTTGCCTATTTCTGAACTCTTGAAGAAGTTCTTTCCTTCAAAAGCGTTTACGAGGCAAACAGTTCCGAAGCCTGCGCCTCAGTCGTCATGGCTGCTGGTCAGAAACTCAGGGAATCCAACCACCATGGGTTTCAGGAGTCTAGAGTATAAAAGCAGAGGTGGCCCCACGTGCCTCATCAGCGAGACACTGAGAAGACGCCCAGATAACCATCCAATTATTGTATACCGCCGTGATCCTCCATCTTTTATCATGATGATCGCTGTATGCAAGATACAGAAACTGCAATTTCATTGTTTTGTAATCATCGTAACTCCACGTTATTTCTGAGAGCCAGAAATGATCTGGCAACAATTAATTCAATTATTAACATCATCCTCACTCATTCATCAGATGTCTTCACTCAGCATATGCACAGTAGAGATTACAAGACATCTGCACTCCTCACTGTTGCATTCCAACAGAGAACTGCAGAAAAAGATTAATATTTGCAGCTGAACCTGATGTCAAGAAGATCTGATGCCGGCTGCCACCTGAATGCCTCAAACAACTGAGAAATTTTTCATTTTTCTTTTGAAGAGACAACTTGCTGGCAGGCTGTGCCTTCTAACTTTGATCTTTACAGCAGCCAACACCAGCAGAATTTTGTAGCTCAATAACAAAACGCAGAAACCTCACAGGCTGTTAACTCAATTACCATACTTTGGCAAGGAAGCTTTCTCCTTATACCTTGGGGAAAATCTTTAGATTAGACAGCACTTGCTTTAAAGGCATATGCGCCTCAAAGACGCAGTGTAACTGCTCATGTACTTGATGTCTTTGAGGGGAAAAACATTCTACAATAACTTGCTTGCAGGACTGGTGTTTTCCCTCATTTCCACAGGAAACAGCACTTACATAACCGTGCCGACCGTCTAATGCACAGACATGGGCACTGCAACCCCATCTAATGGAAGAGGACAGAGATTTCACAGGTGCTCCCTCCAACAACAGACTTGCAAAGTAAACAAGGGATGCAGCCCCCAGGCGATGAGCTGCTTCACAAACATGGGCAGACACTGCGTTTTCCTTCAAACACTCACAAACCACAACACGGTGCTCGGCTGCTCAGACACCGTCTTGCAGGCAATGGAAAGAAATGTGCTTCAGCTACTGCGGTGCTACCAAAACTGGGAAGCTGCAGGAAACTCACCTCTACTAGCTGAGCTGCTCACAGAGCTACTTTTATCCACAGGGCAATACAGTGATGTGTCACGCTCAGCATCGCAGCTCCCACCTGCACATTGGCTGACATGTTAGCAGATAGTGCTCGGTCCTTTCCAAGAAAATCCTGCCCTGGGTGGGCGTGCTGCGAACTGCCACAACAGGTCATATTTCTGGTCCATCTGCCTGAGAGTTCTGCCTACCCTGATCGGGACCAGATGCTTCAGAAGGTGGAGCAGCTTGCAGAGTGAACAATGATGTGATTCACCCAAAGGGGAAATTCCTTCCTGACCTCATCAATTAGCATGAAGGTTTATATCCCTAATTTATTTTTAATCTTATTTACTGCAACTCTGGATATCATCATTATATATATATAAACGTCCAGGTCTGCTTGGAATCTGACTAAACTTTTGGCCTCGGTAATATCATGTGGCATAATTATATGAGGTTTCAAATGTACTTATTTTCTATTTCATTTAACGTCCCTTTGTTCTTGCACTGTGGGAACTATTAACCACCTCTTCCCCTTTCTCTGGCTCCAGCTGGCTTGCACCATAAGCTACCATGCCACACTGCTTTCTGGTACAGAGCAGGAACATGATCTGAGGGCCTTTAAAGCCATAATTTAGCAACTTTATTAGTTAGCCAGCAATATTTCTACAACCAGAGTTTCTGGGATCTGCTGTTAGTCAGCGGCTCCATCAAAATTTCACCAGCCCCTGCCCAACTCCAGACCTTACAGACTCACTTTTCTGATCTTTTCCACGTAACATCCACCACCCTTAGAAGCAAACTGCTTTGCACGGTACCACATTCTTCCAACTCCCTTGAGATTCTGAGAAATTTACTTCCAAAAGAACAAAGAAGCAGCACAACACGCTGGGCTTTTCAAGGTCATACAGGAACCTCTCCCTCTGAGCAAAGAGCTCCCCTCCCATCTCCATGCCTGAAAAAGGAACGGTGTCCAGCTGAGCTCAGCCCAGCCCACTGTGCTCTTAACAGTGTCCCTGTGGGCCTCAGGTTCCTCTTTGCAGTAACTTCACGCTTCGCTGCTACTTACAGGTGAGCTGACGACATACTCATCAAAACTGCTATGCTGAGTTGTAGCTAAAGCTCCAGTGCAATTGGTCACTGCCATTTCTAACACAACACTTGCAGAAGGCATCAAGGTATAAAGCCACACCTTAGTTCAACAGCAGTTTGGTGACCAAAAAAAAAAAAAAAAATAAAAGAAGAAAAAAATAGAACTACATTCAGAAGCAGCAGACAGGGAAGGGAGAACACTAAAACAGCCTTGTGGGTTCTGGATCCTCTCTACTCCCCAAAACACAGTCTTCCTCTCGCAGCTCCTGGAGCCAAAACTTTGCACTCCAGGCCAAAGGACTGTAACCCCTAAGTCCTTAGGAGAGAGGGAGCGGGTCTGGACGACATCTCACTGGAATACCTCACAGCCCTTCAAAGAGATCAAAGAATTGTTACAGCATCTGTGAGAAACACCGCATAACTAGCACTGTTTTACCACACGTGCTTTGATTACGGGCTTAGAGCTGGCGAATTATGCCAAGAGAATACTTCTTGGCCTCAAGCAAAAAAAAACAATTGCAACATTTCATCTTTTTTTGTGAGATCTTCCGGCATGGAACCAGTCAAGAGACAACTCCTGCCCCAGCCTTAACATAAGGCCCATAAACAGATGGAGCTCTTTAATGATGAAAACAGTACTAACACAACTGGTACAGGAACCACTTTACCAACTGTCAGCTCACTGAATAATACAATCCCATGCAGCTTTTGCCTCTATTTGGTTCTATCATATGTGAGACCTGTGATTTTGTTGACTCCAATCAGCATATGCTCCTCAATGACCTCCCCATGATGTTTAATGGCTACACAGCAGCGTGGGACTCTGCTCCATAGTAACAACCTTAATACCTTCTTTCCAGAGTTCATGAATGTTTTCCTGTTCTACAGTACATCTGTAAAGACTGAACCAAGTACTTGTACAGTGTTCTCAGGCAAGCCACTTACACTGCAGTCCAAGCCACAAGTTCCAGAGCACTGCTTATGTTCTGTCCCACTCGGTGGGCCAGTGAGGTTAACCCTTCAATTCTCTGTGCAGTGACCAGGAGTAATGACAATTACTTGAGGGATTCCAATAAATAACAAATTTACTTAAAACTCAAGGGAATAATACTACCGTCACGTGTCAGAAGTTAGAAATTGAGAGAGAGAGATAAAGAGAGAGAGTCTGGTAGTCGCAGGTTCACACAGAAGGGGGAAAGAGGAGGGCTACTCCTATTCTCTCTCCTCCCTCACTTTAAGTTAGAATCAAAATAACATTTGAGTTGGAAGGGACCTCTGAAGGTCACCTAGTCCAATGCAATGAATGCAGATACCTACAGCCAGATCAGCTGCTCAGAGCCTGGTCCAGCCTGGCCTTGAACATCTCCAGATGGACTCCACATCTGCATGCAGTACTCCAGGTGAGGTCTCACCGACACAGAGTAGAGGGGCAGGATTACCTCCCTGACCTGATGGCCACACTTCTTTTGATGCAGCCCAGGTACAGTTGGCTTTCCAGCCATGAGGGCACATTGCTAGCTCATGTCCAACTTGCCATCCACCAGCACCCCCAAGACTATTTCTACAGGGCTGTGCTCTATCATCCAGCTTGTTACTGGGAAAAAGACAAGGCAAAGATCTGGTAACACACCACTGCCCAGGACAACCTGCCTTAGTTGATCTGCCACCTACAGGAGAATTACTTCTCATTCTCAAAACCCCATTGAATCTTTATGTTATGTAACACACCACTGCCCAGGACAACCTGCCTTAGTTGATCTGCCACCTACAGGAGAATTACCTCTCATTCTCAAAACCCCATTGAATCTTTATGTTTCAAGATGGAGGAAGCATAAGGGGGAGTCTGCAAAAGCCTTACCAGGGCTGCCCAAGACCTGAATTTCCATTTCCTCTCTGCAGAGTCTGAAAAGGGCTTTCCTTTCTATAAATCTCATCAAGGAATATTCATAGGAAGTATGCCCATAGTGGTCTCGGTGGGGATGGTGTCTCAGCAATGAGCATTTCACTCAGGCAGGGGTTAGGAATATCCAACCACGTAAGTAACCCCTATCTGCTTTTTGTAGGGGACGATCCCACTCTGGTATGCAATATCAGGATTTAGAGCAGACATTTGGGCTTCTGTGTATACCAGAAAGTGACCAGAGTCTTAAAAGAACCAAGGGGAAAAGTGATCAGTAGGTCCCCCCACTAATTTTCACTGAGCCTTCTAACATATGCCCACTGGACACTCCCCAACTCTCACTGGAGACACCGTAGGAAGTTTTCTGACTTTGCAGGATGAGTGGGTTCCCCCAAGGGAGCCATGGGAATGTCTGATCTCTGATATACAGAGACTGTGGGGACGTTCTCCTTTGCCAGTTGGCCTGAATCTGTTTCCACATTTTTACCTGCAAACTGGGCAGGGGTAGGCCACCCACTCATTCTCGGGGAATGTGACATCTCCTTGTGCTAGACTTTCCTTCCACAACTGATTTCTTGAGGCTTCTCCCACAAGGCTACTAACTCAGGGGCAGAGTATTTTCCCCTCTGCCTAGGGAAGGCAATAATGACCGAGAACAATTCTCCCATCAACAGTGGCAAAAGCAATCTGGGACACCTTAACTGCAATACTTTTACTGCTTTCGAATCATTACTGAATTTCAAATGAAGAAGATGTGATACTTTCCATGTCACATTCAAAAGCACAGTTTGGGTAAGGAAATCTTTTAATGGACTCAACAAAGGTATTTTTGGCTGCTGGAATACCCAATCTGTTGAGCTAAAAATAGCTTTAAATAAATTTGTAACACAAGCAGTACATACTTTGCCTAAGAAAAAAATTCTGCTGGCCACTCACTCATCATGTGAGCTCAGTTATTTAGTTGTGCAAAGAACATGAGTAATTCCAAGCCTTATCTGACTGTAGATTTGGATCTATTTAGCAATGGTGCTGTCGCAAACCAAACGCAAGACAATGGGGAGGGAAAGTTCCTACAAACAATGGCCGCGGTCATTTAATGAGACGGTCACACAGAAAAGAGATGAGACTGAAAAAGCCTGGGCCGCTGCCTCCATCCTCCCAGCTTTCTCTGTGCAAAGAAAAAGCAAGGTATTCTCCTGCCCACCTTTTCTTTGATACCGCAGTATAAGGAAATGGGATGCCTGACACTACCGCTCCCTGACATCCTCCAGCCGAAGCTATGCAAGAGAACTGTCTCACTTTTTTTCCTTCCAAAATTCCATCGGTCACTAGAAGGGCTCCTCAAAATGCACTGTTTTTACAACCAGTGTCACACAAGCTGTTTCTGATACTGCTCACTGGCACACAGCATGACCTGAGCAATGGTAAAATAGGGTAGCTCAAACATACCCAGTACTCTGTGCCAGGTTAAGTGCACAGCAGCTGCTCTGTTCACAGAAAGACATCTGAGAGAAGTGCCATAAATAACGAGATCACATGGAGTCTCCCACTGCACAACCAACATACATCTTTCCTGCTCAGGAATTTATGCTTCACACCCTATGCCGTCAGTCAAGAGCGCGTTACCAGCTATGTTCTCAGGATGAGCCGGAGGATATTTTGGAAAGTGATACAGCCCTCCTGCTGGCCAGGTCTTTTCAAAATACTTTCTCTTCTGCTATAATAAAGACAAATGTTTCTATAATCTGGAACAAACTGTGGTCTCTCTCCGCTGCAAGCTATGTATCCATGCGTGCCTTTTACATATTGTGGTATGTAAAACGACTTACGGCACATGGAAGTCCGACGGTCTGATGGAAACTGAAGGGAACTATTCCTTCGTGGATTTGGTAGCTAAGTTTGTATTGACACGTACAATTGGGCAGTATTTTCTCTGACTCCAGTTTCTGCAAATCCCTAAATTGAGCAGCCCTTTTGAGGATTTCCAATTCACGTTACTGTTAGACTAAAATTAAACCCAGTCTTCCTAAAACACCCCATTTCTAGGGCTCCGCAAGGGGATAAGCACATTACAAAGCAGTATAGCTATCACTAAGAGTAAAGACCTACGGTTATTTTATATAAATGGGGTTTTGTTTGTTGGTTTTCTTTTTTTTTTTTTGTTCCCCTGGAGTTTTGCCACAAATTGCTTTCAAGGGCTTGGTTCAGAAATTCCAAATTCAGATTGTTTTTTTTTCTCATTGAGAACTAACTCTTTTTAACAATTCTGTTAATCTTGGAGTTTGGAGTTATTTTTATTAAAGTAACGCCCAGAGTTTAAGCTATTCCATTAAAAGATCAGGAATTATTTTTATTAAAGTAACACCCAAAGCTTAGATGTTCCTTGCAAAAATCAGGCAAAGAGCTTCCATTCCTAAGAAGAAAAGGTTATTTGCCCTGTCCTTGTAAACAGAATTCATGGAGACAGCAGAGCTCAGATGCGTTTTACTGATGTCTTTTTGGCTTTTAGGGTCGGAAAAAAAAGAAAAAATTAGTCAAATGAGCCTTTTGCTCTTAGCACAATTGTTTTTTTCTCTCTTCTCATCTTCTTTTGCAGAAAAAGCAGCCACGATTTCCAGATTTCTCACTGGACATTTGCAACAGTTTTGAGGTGCTCCGCCATCAGTGTCTCTGTCACATTCAGTACCAGACTCCTAGCCTGAAGGGAGACCCACTCCCCTCGGTGAGACTGCTGTCAGATGGAACTTGTTAGGCTACAAGAAGCTTGCTCCTTGTCCCCTAACTCTTATATCACAACAGAAATGAGGCTGCAAAGGAAAGGATCTTACCTCCACTCTCATGGCCCTGCGGCACAGAAACCTTCTGCTCTTCAGTGGCAGCCCTGTCTCGAGAACAAGATCAAGTGGTGCCTTTTTGTTTGCCTGGTTGTGTTAACAAACTAGGTTACATCACCCAGGCTCCTCACTGTGACTAAACCATGGCTGAGGTGTTTGGAGGAAAAAGGCAATGCCTTTTGATCATGGCTTCCGATTCCAAGTGTAAGCACCTGTCATTGAGGTGTGCATGCTGTCAGCAAGCTTCCTCCAAGCACTATTGCTCTTCAGGACTAACAAGCCAGAAGCTTGTTAACAAGCCATGGCATTAATGACATGTCCAACACGATGCTCCTTCCCTGTTGAAGAAGGCACATAGTGACAATTCTCAACTTCTTTTATGTAGAAATTAGGGCTGAGGCAAAATCTCTTCGCTTCCTCATAAGGAGAGGCTGAGCGATGACATACCCACCTTTTTCTCTGTGGCGTGTATAATTTCAGGTTGCCCAATAGTAGCAACGCTCCTGAGTTCAGGAAGACTTTAAAAGGAGCGATTATGCTCACGGAAGTAAGCTAGCATGAATAAACTACCCAGGCAACAGGGAAGCATTCCAGAGCCCTGTGCTGTCACCAGGCTTTTGGCCAATGCTGCTTAATCATATATGCAAAACACACATTACGGAAAGATTCATCATGGATTTGAATATTCTTAATCAATTACCCTGAACTGAAGAAGCTTCCCTGAAAGCCATTCTCATATGAAGGGAATGGGATCTCCTCCTGCCTTGGGAGCTTCTGTCAGTGGTACAGCACAGGCTTCCCCCTCAGCCCTAGAAACCCATCAGGCAGTTTTGGAAGGGACATTTTAGAGCTTAGCAGCACCTGAGCACCACACTGCTGAAATTCGTAACTGCTAGTGCCACGAGTTATGCAGCAGCTGCTACGGGCTGTGCTCCCATCTGGTCCTGGCTGGCACATGCCAGTTCATACCAGCTGGGCACAAAACACAGTGCAGACTGAAACTCAAAATGCTCGTGGCACAGCAAAAGGTATTTTGACTGCAGGTTGCAGAGCCTGCAGTATCTTCAGCCTTAAACACAGCTGTGTTCATCATTTATATAAATTCATCATTTATATAAATTGTCTTGAGCCTTGACACTGGATTTATCAAGCTTCATCTGAAAAGCTCTGTGCAATACTATGTGCCAAACCTAGCCAGACACATTTTAGTGAACAGTGCTGCAATGACTTTCCCACCACTTAACAGAAGATTATAATTTTCACATAAAATTACAGAGTCGTGGTTGTAATGCCACTTGAAGACTGCCTTTGCAGAAATCTGTCTGTCAGCAGCTTCCATGGGGGGAACAGAGCGGTCAGATTCTCAAGAACATCCAAGTTATGCTTTATCTGTGGTATGCCTGGAGTTGTCCCAAAGACTCACGAGATAAGACCATTGCCATGACAGCAGGCTAACAGCTGAAAACGTGGTTGGAGCAGGGAGCTCTGTGGAGACAGGATGGCCTTGCTTTGTCCAAAACTCCCCTGCTCAAGAGGAGCCGTTGGTGGCAAGCCCCACAAATCCAGTGGGTATAAAAGGATGCCCAAGAGGAGCTCAGGGGGACTTTGGAACTTTGGGACTTCTGGACAAGCACTCCCACAGACTGAGGATCCCCGTTGGCTGCACCAACATCAGAAACCCAACCAGTGACCTCTTTCCCTGTTTGTCTCCCTCCTCTCCTCTCTCTCTCTCCTTCTTTTTCCTTTCTTTTTTAATCTTAAAGTTGTTAAGTAACACAAGGCTTGTTTTGATTTCTTATAATGTCGTGTAGTTAAGCCACAAAGCTTAGTTAGAACTGTACAAGTGCTGATACTTGTATTATGTAGTAAGATTGATGACCGTATTTGGATCTTGAATGTCATTTCACCTTAAACCAATTGAAGGGGGGGGGTGTTGTAAATCTGGTCACCCCTCCCTCTCTCCCTTCCCTCACAGGGTGGGATGTGGCAGCAACCTGCTAATATTTTTTTAAGCTACTGTACAGACGCAAAGTTTTACCAGATCTGATAGCTTTCCCTCCCACACTGTGCAATCAGACACTACTGAATCTACATATTGCAACTGTTTTTTAAAGAGTATTGGGTAAGCTAGAAAGATTTGCCTCTGTACAGCATTCTTGAGAATGAACATGGCTAAAGATAACTTTGGAACAGTTTTTGTAAAGGTCACAAGCTTTCCCCGCCCAAGATTCCTAATAATTCAGCATAAGAATAAGTTCCTGTGTGTGCCTACAAGCCTGACTGCTGTAAATGGGCACAGAGAAAAGATCTATTGTCCATGCTGCCTTTGCTTTCAGGCGCTGATTTCTTTACTGCCAGTAAAAGAAAACACTTATTTCCATATGCAATACCGTGAATTAACTGGTAAAAGTCACAGCAGACATTTCGAAGGTAACATATGAAAAGTTCTGCCCTGGCTGCACCTTCTGTGCCAGGCACACGTGTACCATACGGGTGAGATATAAAACCACCAACAGAACAGGGTATGGCTCCCCTGTATGAAACGTCAGTAGATGCGTTTGTGTCAGGGCAATCAACCACTACCGCCTTTTGCTCAGGATTCGAGCAACGTCCTTACAATGCCGTAACAAGCGCTACGGCGTCTGCATTTCTTGCACCTCTTTAAGCTTTTTTTTGTTTGTCTCAACGAGTAAGCTGGTGAGATACCTGCGTCGCTACCTGAGGTCCATGCGTACTGCAGAGCCGCAGGCTGCCCTGCCTTTCCAAGCACTCCACGGCGCTTCCAGCTCAGCTGAGTGGAAAATCGTAAAACAATTCGCTACAGACAGACAGACTTTAGTTCGGGGTTCGGTGAACTGGAAAGAATGGCTCACTCTGACACGCTGCTTTACCGACGCGCCGGGAGCCGCGCCGGGAGCCGCCGAGCACAGCAGCAGTGCTGGAATACGCCCACAAGGAGAGCTCCGGCTCCGCGCTCCCGCCGCCGCAGCATCCCAGGTAGACTGGGGCTCGGGGCAGCGCGCCCGGCGCGGCGGCAGCCCATTCATCCAACCCTCCCTGCCTCAGCCCGCGCTTTCTCCTCAGGCGGCTCCTTCCCCTCACAACCGCCCCCCGCGCGCGCCGCCGCCACCGAAGCGGCCCCCTCCCCTGGCAACGAGAGGAGGGGCGAGGGCGGGGCGGCCCCACTCGCGTGTCCCGCCGCGGCCCCACTCACCGCCCGTCGGGCGCCCCGCGAGCAGCAGCAGCAGCAGCGGTAACAGCAGCTGCGGCGGCACCAACAGCAGCCGGCCCGGCCCGGAGGCGGAAGCAGCGGCAGGAAGTGAGGTCGATGCGGAGGGGGCGCCACTTCCGGCGGGGAGGGGGAGCGGAGGGTCGGGCAGAGCCCTGGCGCTGAGGCGGTGCCCGCAGCCGCGGAAATATACCTGTCTTTGGGCGCGCGCTCCCAGCTCCGTGCTGTCCCAGTGTAGCCAAATGGTGCAGTGCTACAAACTAGCGCAGATAAGTCCTTAAGTAGTTTTCACGGTTAGATGCTTTTATTAAAAAGTCATTTCTGAAGGATTCTTTAAATTAACCAACGTAATGATCTACAGTGAGGAGTTAAAAAAAAAAAAAAAAAGTTAGGGTGTGAGGCCTCTTCGGGATGAGCCACGCTTTTTGGTACTGGTTCTGTTAACACAAATATTTACAAACAATCTGTTCCTTAAACCAGCTGAACAAACGTAGCTAACTCCTGCTGCCAAAGCGTCACAGCACTTGTTATAAGCATCACCTAAACCCGCAGCTCACTGCGTACTTCCGAGCCTCTCCAGGAAAGGCTCACAGCAGTGTGTACAGACTGACAGACCGCAATGTTCCTGCACTACAGCCAGCGCTACGGCCGTGGCTCTCAGCTGCCCGCCCACGCAGGGCACAGAGGCCAGCATCCTCACCCACGTTTACTTAATGTATTAAGGAATTTCAGCACTGCTTGACCGAGGAACCAGGCAGATTCCTGGCAGTCCGGTACTGCCTTACTTCCTGTACAGTACTGCTTGTGGAGCTGATTTCCAAGGTGCTCAAAAGACTGCACCTGTCTGCCCTCAGAGGTTTCTCAGAGCAGCTCTGTCCTGTGCTGGATACTCTCGTTCAAAAGGCATTCCATTTACTTCACAAGGCTCAGAGAAAAGCTACCAAGAATAGAGCTTTGAGTACTCTATCCCTTTCTTTTCCCCCTTGCATCGATTAAGAGGCATTGAAAATAGCTCCACACCAACTGGCATTGCCAGCTCTGGAAATAAGTCCTGAGTTCCTACAGCTGTAGGCTTTACTCCACTGACAGCTGTACGCTTTCAGTCTGTTTTGGTGGCTGCTGCTGCTGCTGCTGCTCATATTTTCTTGCTGGAAAAAAGAAAAAGAAACACTGATCAACACAAATTACACTACCAACATATATACATGTATGTGCATGTACATCTATATAAGTATGTAAACACGATACAAGCAAGAGAGATCTAAGATTAGAGAACGTTGTTTCGTAGTTCAGCTGCATGAGCAGAAGTCTCAGTCACCATACAGAACTTGTCCTTTAGCACGTGGCCTCGGCAGGTCTGAGCAACAGCATCACAGCAACACATCAGTGCATAGATGGCAAAGAAATATCATTCCGTTCAGATCCATTTGTTAAAAAAAAATAATATTCAATTAAAGACTCTGGCTTCGGAAGTACTATTCTGAGCAACTTGTTAGTCATCCAGTAACTCTCCACTGGTCTCTGCAGCACAGGAGCCACATACTAACAATGACATTTACTTCAAAAGCAATCTGGTTAGCAAGACAAAAGAAGATCAAAGCACGGTGCACAGTAGAACACACAAGAAATGCCAGCTGGCATTCCTCTATAGGTAGTATGGCCATTTTGTTGCACACATTGCAGTGGCCTGCTTTGACAACCTTGAAATTTAAAAGGTGGTTTCAACTCACTACATTTTCCTTGCCCATCTTTCCTCTGGTGCTTACATGGTAAGTGTGAGGCAAATGCAGGCGTTTCGCTGAGCTGGGAATGTAGAATATCAGAGCTACAGGGCTCCCTCCCATCTCAATCTTGATACTCAGCATTCAGAGGGGAGTGGCAACGCTTAGTGACATAGTAAAATTCTCATTTATTTTCAGCTTGAGGAGTCGAATTACTCATGACTCCACAGGCAGTCCTCTGCAGTTTGACACCTGCATCCACTTTTTGACTTCTGCACGTTGACAGCAATTCCCTCACGCTGTCCTTAGGCCACAGAGCAGTGCCCTGGGCTCCTGTGGAACCCCTGCACGCAGGGCCAGGCCGCACCTGACACCCCTACAGGGTCGCCCCACGCAGGAGCCCCCTCGGGGCCGGACCGAGCCGCCCTTACCGATGGAGTACATCTCCAGCTGTTGCCGCAGGCGGATCTTCTTCATGCTGTTGTAGAAGTTGGGCTCGGCCGGCGTCTCGGCTGCAGGGGGCAGAGTGAAGATGCGCAGGATCCTCCTCTTGTTCCTGCGGGGGCACGGCAGCACGGTCACGCGTGGGGCGACCGCGGCTGCCCCTTCCCTTTTTTTCCCTTCCCTCTCACCCCCTTACCGCCGCGTATAGACGAGCAGGGCGAGGCTGGCCAGCACCACCAGCAGGTACACGTTGGTGGCTTCGTTCCAGGCCTCGTGCACCGAGTAGTCGATGGCCCCGCTGTCGCCCAGCGCCGCCGAACCGCCTCCGCCCGCCCCCCCGGCCGCTGCCGCCATGGGAGAGGACGGCGCTGGGGGGCGGCCGTTAGAAGCGGGCGCGGAAGGCGGGAAGTGACGTCGCGCGCGGCCCCCGGGATCGCTGTGTGGAGCGCCGCCTCACCATCCCCGCCGCCATCTTGGGGAGGGGGAGCTGAGAGGCGGCTCCCATCTTGGGACCACTCCCCCCACACCGCGTGCTTTCATTCTCGTTTAGCTGTTAGTGGTTTTTGAGACAGACGGAGGTGTAGTTCGGCGATGTTTTCTGCCGCAGCTGGTGCAGGGAACGCAGCTCGTTTTTTTTGCTTCCGTGCTGCCTGTGTCCGAGGATGTACGCAGGCAGAGGAGGCGGTAGGGGGTACGACTTTAGCAGCCCCGAAGGCACGTGTGGAGTTTAAAAGCACCTTCTCCCATCCTGCTTGTTCAGCCGTGACCAGTGTCGAAGGAAAAAAGGCTCTGACTGGCAAGTGCCTTCGACTCTCACGTAGCAACTAAGTTTGGCAGCTCAAGATGCCAAAACAGAAATCACAATTTCTACTTTTTTTTTAATGGTGCCAAAATGGGAGCTGCTGGATATTCAGCTGCTGGAGAAATGGAGCTTACTGTACGTTCCATATGCTCCTGGTTTGAAAAAGCATAACTAAAGGACTATACTGAGGCAGAAAAGTGAGTGCAGAGAGAGTGCTTCAGCTTAGAAAAGCAGGAATTTGTCTGAAGTACTGACTCATATGTTCATGATGAGTCCTCCTGTGCTTAGGGAGTCTCCCTGGCTCATTACTGATTTGAGGGGGCCTAGACACCGTGCTAACATGGCATCTGCTTTGCAGAAGTCCGAGCAGTCTGTGAGAACCGCAGCCTTTGGGTCACCCTGCTCCCATGCTATGGGACAGATTGAAGGGGCTTCAGGTCAGGGCAGAAAAGGATAGAAGATGAGTGAAAATGAGAATATCCAAAAATTAAAGGCTAGCATACTATTATCATGAGAAAAATTCCTTGCCCCCCATGGTGTGGGAAAGGAGAGCTGAAGGACATCAATTAGACATAATTCTAGGTCATTAAATTGAGATGGCACCCATGCACAGAACTGTGGAAACCACTAGGAGAAAAAGTCTATCAGTTAAGAAACATGACTCAAACCAGTAAATTAAGCCTGGTTTCATGGGGATTTAAAACAGTTTCTCACAAAGTTGAGGTTTTTCGGTTTTTGTTGGTTTTTTTTTTTTTTTTTTTTTCCAGTATGTTGAACTTTTTGGCCAACTGGCCTGACAAAGAATAAGCATAATATGTATCTTCATGTTTCACTACCAACTACAGACTTCAATTAAGATCAAGCTTACTTGTACTGGGTATAGAGAAGGTGCATGTAATATCTGTCTAAAGGCACTCTCTTCATTAATCCTTCAGCTCCACTCTGGACAACCTGGGAAAATGCTGAATGCCCTAAGACTGCACCCAGCTTCCCTTCTGGAGGAAACCAAGACCCACATCTACAAAATGCAACTTCATCTCTCAAGGTTTTCCTCCTGCACATAGGAATGCACTCTACCTCACCCAACAGGTACTTGATTTCTTTCAGTTAATTAAAGACTCGGTTTAAAACAGATAATTCGCCCACCCCCTACTCAGAAGAAACAGAGATTTTCTTTCTTTCCCCACATATCTCTCTGAAGTTAGCAAATGTTAAGCTGTGGGTAGGACAGGATTAGGTGCTGTACTAAATGTGACAGTCTTGCAAACCTCAGAAGAGGCTATCTCCCACTTGCTGGCCCTTTGCAATAGGACTTCTGGGGGTGTAGGCCTTCAGTGTGACTTTCTTGAGGAATCTGGTTCAATACCAAAGCTGATAAGAGTGCAAAGCTAGCTTAGCTTGTCCTGGTACATCGGTCTTTCCTCTTATAGCTTTTATAGCTTAGGCTCCTGAACACCTTCAGAAACTGGTACATAAACTGAGGTTGAATTTGGCCAGCAAAGTCAAGCCTTGCAGTTGTAGTTCACGACTATAGCAAATGGTGTGACCTGTCCATGTAGAGCATTTAGCTTGTTTATCTGTAGCTTGGATTAAGTCAAATGAACCAGGCAACACTAGTGTATACTGCTAATGTACAAGAAGGACATTAGTTTGCGAGTTGTTGGGGTTTTTTTTAATATTAAAGTTTTTTTTATAGGGAAAGGACTGTATTTTTGTGCTATGCCTGTATAGCCTGCATGTAGGCACTGAGCAAATAATATACAATAAGTGGTACAGACACAAGCTATTCTGGCAAAATGTAGCCAGTGGGGACCTAAGCTTAGCAGCTAGATTGTCAGCACTACACAGTACCACATCCACACGAGGAGTTGCAGCTGTGGTTCCAACACAGCCTCTCATAGGAACCAGCTCATGGGGAGACAAAAGTATAGAAGTGTAATTGAATTTTAAAAACTCCCAGCTTTTTCAAAAGAGGGAGCTTAGATCACCCTGTGGAGAAATCTAGCATTCACTTACTTCAGTCCAACTGAACAACTGAGAGAATTGCTGAAAAGGGTCTTCCAGCTCTACATGGAAAGAATCCTATTTTCAAAAGTCCTCAGCATCTACCAACTGCTATAAATTTGACTGAAAATCGTCAAATACTCGACAACGTTGAGAATCCAGTTACTTTCTATACAAAATGTGAATGCTGGGCTCTAACAGTCTTTCGAAATGTATGGCCAAGGAGCCTGAGCGCGTCTCCGTATAAAAAATATATAATTATTTGAGTTACCCAGGGCTAAATGGAATCAGAAATTGCTGAGGCATAAGTATCACTGTAATGTAAATACATTCACCACTTAATCCTGATAAATACTGGATTGTAGACTTCAGAACACAGACTGACAATTATTGGAAATCCTGTGGTCATCTCAAGTATGTCATCTCAAGCATACAATATTTCAGTTAAAATAAAACCATAAAATCCTTTTTCTTTTTTAAAAGTACCATCTAGCATATAATTTATTTGGATGAACTCTACAAATATGTGCATTATATCACGCTAGAAGAACTTGAGAACCACTTTTTTCTTGTTCCCAAGGTCACTCAGCTATTGGTAATGTACTACAGTCATAATGATAGAATCAGTTTACAGTTGCAAGTTCTGCCAAATATCTCACAATTACATTTTGCAAGCAACACTGCCTCTGTTTCACAGAGATAGCAGTGTGGTGTTTTGTTCATGTGGTACCAAAGAAAAATATTGTTTTAGGGTTGTGACAGAATTTCAAAAAGTTTTTGTGGTATTCTAAACTTCTGATACGCTTAATAATTACCACTCCGTTAAGTACAGAGTGGCACGGGCTTTGAAAGTATCCCTCAAAAAACAAAAAAGAATCATAGAATCATGGAGGTTGGAAAAGACTATCTGTACGATCATCTAGTCCAACCATCCACCTACCACGAATACTTCCCAATAAGCCATGTCCCAAAGTGCTGCATCTTCGCTTTCCTTAAACGCCTCCAGGGACGGTGACTCTCCCACTCCCCTGCACAGCCTCTTCCAGTGCCAAAGCAGGGAAGGCTCTGTTCAGTTAAACCAAGTGTGCCCACTTTACGTCTTCAGCATTTATGCAGACATACATAGCAGCTGATATTTATATGTGCACCATATGTTTTACATCTAGTGGTGTCAAATATACAGATGAATTGCTGTAAAGGCTGCTTACCTGGGTTCAGGATTATAGGACTGCTTTTAGGATGCAATCTGAAACCCATGGCACATAAATTGAAACACACTCCATCAAACTTCAGTCACCTAGGAGTTTGGGGGGAAAAAACAAAAACATAGAATCATAGAATATCCAAGTTAGGAGGTGCCCATAAGGATCAAGTCCAACTCCTTGCTCCACACAGAACCAAAGCAAACAAACAAAACCAATAAACACTTGACAATGTCTTGATACTGACTGCTAAGGTGGTTTGGAGAAACTTCCTGCAAGAGAAGAGCACCAGCAGCAGTCCTGCTCCTTCTGGAGCCTGCATCTGTGTGACCAGTTACTTTGGCAAGACTTTTGGCATAGAGGAACGGGGATACAATAGGAAGGCTGGCAGTAACCATCTCAGGTGTTCAGGAGAAGCAGTTTGTGGGAAAAGACAAGGAATGTGGGTGCCTTGATTTGAGCTTGGGATGAGAGCAGTGTTGTTGAACAGAGCAGAGCTGTGGCAGTAGGCATGGCAGGAGAAGTCATGATCACTGTCCTAAGGCCAGCCAGAGCATGGATTAGAAGAGAGGAGCTTGCAGGTTTTTCACTGTAAAAAAGGCCTGTTCCTGCTCCTCATCCTCTGTGTTTTCCATCAGATAAAAAATACTGCTTATAGAGAGGCAAAAAGCCCCTTGAATGTTTACCATGACTGTCATTGATGGTGAAAACCGGAACGGCCAGCAGATTGAATTAGAAAGAATGGAGGCAAATGCACATAGGGCTGAGCTGCCTCTTCCCCTTCCGTGAAGCCTCAGCTAGGTTCCAGTAAGGGAAAAGGAGCTGGAAACGAAGGAAGGATAGGGTTCATACTATCTTGAGATTGTGGAAGGGGTTTAATTGGGAAGAACAGAAAGAGGGTGCAGACTCCTCTAAGTTTCTTGAAAGGCTGGAAGGAGGTGACACTCAGCCTTGGCTGAGCTTGGACCAGGCTGAGGCCAAAAGGGATGGTAACGAATGCAAGTAAAACAAGCAAGTTATAGAGGAGGTGGTACCTTCATTTGTCATGGTGGCTCTTCTGAGAGCTCTTGCATCTGCCTTGTTACTACAGACTTGCTAAGGCAAACACCATGCCATCTTTCAGGGGTATATTGCTATTAGTTAGAAAAGCAGGATCCCAAGGTCCCCCACGGCCAGATCCTGGCTATGTTTGAGCACGAGAGACTGCAGCTGCTAATAAGTAAAGCTAAATTGACCTTCATGCTGCCATCTAGTGTTCCCTTGTAGACAGAAACAACATTCCCCAAAGAAACACTGTAAAGCTCCACTAATGCTCTGTTCAGAAGAAATGTAATTTATTCTTGCTGAAATACAAGGCTGGACAACACAGAAGCTGAGTAGGAGGGAACGGGGAAGAGGCATGTGAAGGACACAGTGTTAAGGCAGAATGTTAGGGAGACACCATTGTTTTTTAATTTGTAACTGTTTCACCCAGCAATAGAGACATCTCCAAGGCAAGATTCAGAACCAGAATTTGTCCCCATTTATTTTTCACTCTTTGAAATTCATATGGCTGCATGCAAGGTGCAGTAGTACACAGCAGAGCAAGAATCCAAGCAGCAAGAGACCAGCATGAGAAGCTTGGCAGATTCTTCTTGACTGTCCTTGCTACTGCCATAAAAGACAAACGGTGTGTTTACTTCACAGACATCAGATGCTGATTTTCCTTCCAAGTATACAGAAGGGCTAACAAAAAGTAACAAATGCTGTTGTGGGGATAAGCAAAGGATCTGCCTCTTGTCCCTTCAAGCTTTATCTCTGGCTTTGAAGAGCCACAGTAGGATGCTTTTCCAACACCTGCACATCCTATCTTCACGCTGGAACTGTAAAACCCTGGATAACCCTATTAATAACTCATGGGATGATTTACACAATTACAGCAGGGACAGCATTCTTTTTCTCCACACCCTTCTTGAAGGTGCTTTGAATCAAAGTTCAAAACACACATGAAGTATCCAAAGTCACCGGTCTGTTTGGAGCTTTGATTTCTGACAACATGAATAGGAAAGCTGCCAGGAAGAGCTCTGCTGGCTAGAACTGCACAGCTGGAAAATGGCACAATCAGCTAAATTAAGAAAATAGACTGCCCACTGGGAAAGAAAAACCAAAATGACCAGCTTTGAAAGAACTCCTGCTGGCATTATAAGAAATCAGATAGGAATTTTGTCATTTGCAGGACAGTCTTCTCATTTACAATAAAATTTTATAGCAAAAGAACACATGCAGTTGAACATAAGTAAAAAACCTGTTTTCTCAGTGCAGTTATAACACAGATTGTTTAGATGAAGTGGACTATCATTGTGGCAAGGAACAGAAACAAACTCTTCAGCAGAAGGGACAGTGTACTTCTCTGCCTGCAACTCACCTCTCAAGTAAAGACAAGAAGAAAGCTGTCTCAGGCCCTCAGGCCCTCCAAAGACCTACTCCATAGTATAGAAAGTTCTCTACTAATGGTAGAGTCCACATCTCATTCATAGTGTTCCTATGTGGGTTTTTTTTTTTTTTTTTGACCAAAAGAACAACTAAATCCCAATCTCAGCAAACAGGGCCTACTGCAGAATTAAGGCATCGTTATTTTCTTTCTGCAGTGGCTGGTACCTTTTACAGGCTGTAACATCCATGTTGGTACCGGGAGCTTTCTCCTAAACTCACTGAACAATGAAGCAGCCTTTTTTTTTTTTTTTCCTGATGAATAAGTTTTGAATTCAGGCCTGACAGAGTTGTTTGCTCTGAATGTAAGGCTTTTATTTCCCAACACACAATTTGCTGTGGAAGGAAGTCACGTTCTCTTCCCATTCCCTATTGTTTCTCCTTCAATCCATGCAGGATGTTCAGTGAACACAAAAGTGAGTGCAAAGGAGATGAACTGAATACAAATAAAAGATACACTTTAGCTCTCTTCTGAAGACTTCAGACTGCCTATGGATTAAAAGAGTGAGAGGACTCCTGGACCCTCATCTCCAAAGAACCTTGCTGAGAACACTGTAGGGGCAAATGTTTCAAAACCAAAACCACGCCCGTTTAAGCCGTCTCGGTATCATTTGCTTGCCTACAAAATAGCAACATGCTTCCTTAGTGGCATAGGGGAACCACAGAGCAGTGGGTGCATGGCTCCGAAAGCAGCCCATGGAATACCCCAATACCCCATCCAGCATGGAGGCTGGGCACGGAGGCTGGGAAGGTGGCATCAGGGCTCACCAAAACCTTTAGAGAACTATTACTCATTTTTGAACGACCACTGCTTTTACTCCACAGGGAAGTGGGTGAGGACTTTGTGCATAACACACGGGCCAGAGCCACTGGAATCAGCACAGAGCTTGAGAGGGGCATCCTGTAGTCTCTGCTCCCAAGACTTCCGCCAATTAGTTCAAGTAGGATGGTGTTTCTTTTTGTCTTTTTTTTTAACTCTTTCTGTACAAAAGTGTTTTGTATTTGAAAGGGGAGGTTTTATACAAATGCTGCAATAGAAAAATTCTGCTTCTTGAGAAATTTCCCCCGTTCTCAAAACATAATTTCTCTCCCTCCTCCTCTCGCAGTGATAGATTAAACATGCCAATGGGAAAGCTGCACAGCTTCACCATTGGGTAGATAATTTTTAATCAAAAGGTAAAGTACAAAGTCAGTTGTTTTTGTCTTCTCAGTTGAGGGGACAGACATTTTGCCCTTCAGGCAAGCTAAATAAATAAGAACATCAACTTCAGTCCACTGTTTGTCTCATGATTCACTATAACATTTCCCTAGTACTAGGCATGGCTGCCTCCCGAATCAGCAGAGTTAAAACTTTCTTGTAGGTGTCTAAGACCTCCTGGGCAGAAGGCCTTTCGGCTGGGTCCTTCTTCTTACACGCCGCATGGATGTCAAACAAGTGCAGTCGCACAATGTCACTGCCTTCAACGTGGCCCAAGAAAAAATTGGAGACATCCGGGATTTTCCAGATGTCCGTTTTTTCATCGTATGGGGGCATAAGCTCATCATCGAATGGCACATCCTCTCCGTAGGGCCAACGCTGCTCAGGAGCTACGAACTCGCCCCAGAGCTCCCGATGACCACACTTCACCAGCCTGCCGGCGCTCCTGTTCACGAGAGGCAAAGCGTCCAAATCATTCACCAGGATATGAAAGTCACTCGTTAGAAGATACTGAGAGAGCGCCTTGTCCAGGTCGTTCGAATCGCACATCACTAAGGTGCCCAGAGGGCTGCTGTGCAGGTAGTGAATTATGCTCACGTAGTCTATAGCAAGCATCAGCCTTCGATGCCAAGTGTTCATGCTCTTGTACTTGGGGATGTGCAGAGTTTCATTCAGACCCCTCAGGGAGCCTAGAGGATGGTACTCAGTGAGGATGGTGAACTGCTTCTCGCAGTAGCCAAGCAGTCGGACAACGTGCTTGCTCTGTAGTGCTTTCAGCATCTTCAGTCCGTGGAGAAAGTCCTCCTTCAGCTCCGGTTTGGTGAGTTGTGAAATGACCACTTTGTTTTCCTTCCACTCAGAAAGAAAGACCTGAGGACACAGAAGAGATGCATACGTGTGGAGAGCCTTCCTCTGCTGACTGTTACCATGCGGCATCCAAGTGAATGCTTAGTCACAGCCGCACACCGCAGTCACCCAGTGTGCTCAGTCCTGTGCTGGTGCATGACTGTACAACGTCAGTGCTGTACCTGCTGCACATACGTGTTGCAGCAAGCCCTTCCTGATTTTGTAATTACAGCACAGGATGGCTCACCATTTCCTGAGCTTTCATTGGAGTGGATGAAGTAAAGGATGGAATGACTTCATACCACCCAGCCAGACTTGCTCCACCACGGTTGCACCATGCAAAGCACTTCACCCATCCCTGTGGTGCTGCGTGCGTCCGTAGCCTGGTGTTGTTTGGTTGACAGGTACCAACTGGCCACGGTCACGTTTCTCCTGCCTGTTCTGACCTTACTTGTAGCAAAGGCTTTCAGCTGCTGTACGGGCAGCTATAGAAGCGGTATGGGCAGTTAACAAAGAAAGCCTTTGCTAGCTGATTCACCGGAGAGAAGAAAGGATAACCAAACTCACCTTTTTCACGGCTCCTTCGCCAACACATTTGAGTTTTCTGACTTCCCTATTGATGGCTTCACAGGAGAGCCAGGGGGAGCAGTTTTTCACCGGCCCTAGTTTGAAAGACCCGTAAGGGCAGAGGCTGGGCTCGGCGTCGGCACGGCCCGAAGAGCCGTGCAGGTTGCCGAGGTACAGGTAGAGCAGGGCGTTCAGGAGCAGCACCGCCACCACCAGCAGCAGCAGCAGCAGCGAAGGCGCCTCCCTGGGAGGAAAGTCTCTTTTCACGAAATGCGCTTTCTTTTCCATCTCCCCTGCCAAAGACACGGGGACGACAGCTCCCTCCGCAGCGCAGGGTTCTAAGGGGCTGTTTCATGGCAGCCCGCACAACCGCCTCCCCGCGCTGCCCAGCCTCGCGGCCCGCGGTACGTGGCGACGGGAGGCGGCGGAAGGCCAGGCTCCGAACGCGGCGCGGCCTGACGCCCGTGACCGCCACGACGGGGCCGCGGCGCCGAGCGCGCTTCCAGAGCGGAACCGCCCCAGGGCGGAGCGCGGCGGAACGATGGCGGCCGCGCTGGCGGCGGCCGTGGCGGCGGCGCTGGGTGCGCTGTTACTGGCGCCGGGCGGCACGCAGTCGCGCGGAGGGGCCGCCGCTGCGGGGCCGCCGCCGCCGCTCAAGATGGACCAGGCCCTCCTGCTGGTCCGCAACGAGCTGCCCGCGCAGGGCCTTCGCTTGGCCGCCCGCTCCGTTGCCTGCCACCGGGTGAGCGCGCCGAGCCGCGCGGCCACTAGCCCGCGGCCTGCGGCCCGGTTCGCCTCACCCTCCGCTTCCTCCGCAGTGCTCCTACCAGCTGCTGGCCGTCGTCCCGCCGAGCGACGGGGGCCCGGGCGCGGCGGCGGTGGTGGACACCCAGCATCCGCTCAGCCTGCTGCTCAGCGGCTCCCGGGCCGGCAGCGAGCTCTGCAAGTAGGTGCCACCGCCCTGGCTCTCCCTGTGTGCTGCTGGGTTTTTGTTTCCCCCGCGCTACGACTGGTGTTTGTCGCAGCCCTTCACCTGTTTCCTGACCGTTGAGATCTAGAGTTCGCCACGCTGTGGGTTACGGTGGGTGTGTCTGGGTGCGGGGCCAGCCCGTGCCGGGGCCTGGTCTCGCTCGCATAGGGAGGCAGTGGTGTGAGGCGATGGGTGATGTGAGCTCAGGAAGGGTGATGCTCACCCTGCAGCTCTCTGAGTGATGCCTTGTTATCTACATGGAGCGGCAAGTTCTGTCTCCCTTTTCCTTTGCAGGATTCAGTATCATTTTGGAGAGTTCGGCAATTACTCCCTAGTGGTAAAGACCCTAAGCACAAGTGCTGAAACCATTTCTTGTGACATAGTCATCAATGAAGGCCCCATCAACAGCTACCTCCGTACGTAATGCTCAGTTTTCCTCTTTCATTCTGCAACATGCATGTCTCCCAACAAAGGCAGCTACCTAAAATGCGTCTGTAGCTACCTTTGTTGTGTTGAAATGTGCAGTGGGTCTGCACATCTTCTCTCTCGGTGTTTTGCCTTCTTATGTTTTACATCCCTACCTGGAGGCCCTGGCCAGGACCAGGTCTCTTCAGATGAGATGCACTGTGACTAGAACATTTTTGGAGCAAAAATTAGCCCCACAGAAATCAGTGGGTATTTTATCCAGAGGGAGATTTTATCATCGTTAGTTCCTCTTTCCCTTCATGTTTCTGAACATACACAGGATCCTTGTTCTTCCCTCTGTCCTTCTTCTTGCACAAAACAGGAAATAAACCATACTGTTTGGATTTCTGTTTTGTTGTTGTGCTTTTAATTTTAAACTCGCTGTCTTACTTCTTCGTTCATCTCCTTTCCCAGGTCTTCTTTAAGCTCTCATCTCTTCCATTCCACTCCTTTGTATTAGGTTTTTCTTCAGTCCTTCCAGTTCTCCAGCTATAAAGAAAAATCCTTCACACTTTCAAATGCTTTTTCTCTCCCTGTCCTCATTGAGGCTATCTCTGAATCTCTAGTTTTTTCATCAGAACATATGGCAAATCAACTCTTTCTTCACTATTGCCTCAGTGTGCTTTTTTTTTTTGCCTTTTTGTGTCAAGATGTGCAGTTGCTGATTGCTAACCTGCTTCAGTTTTGTTTTCTTCTCTTTGTGGGTCTCAGGCTGGGGATACATATTCTGTGGAGAAAGTGGTGTGATGGATGGTGGGATGAGCTGGTTGTCATGTTTGTATCACACTTGTCCAGACCCCTGCCAATGAGCAGTTTTGTTGTGTCAGAATTGTGTTCTTCTTTTCCATGTAGCTATCCTCTTTGCTTTCCTGGTTTATTCGGGGATCCTTGCTATCCTGATCATCTGTCGCCTTGTTATGAAGTAAGTGAACAGTATGGTAACACCTCATATGTGAGATGGGGTCGCCCATTTAGAAGTAGTGTGGTAGTGCTTTGGAGTCCCTGCTTGCAGGTAAGACCCTGCAGCCAGGCTGCCATGTACAAGTCAAGCTGTGCTAACTGTCTATGCAATGACAAATGCAGGATGATGTGATTTGAGGGATGTCTTACAGCTTGCTAGCTTGTGTGCAGAGCAGTTGCTGGAGAGCAGCTGACGTCAGCCGTAAGCTGATGCACACTCTGCTTTACCATCCCGTGACTTGTTCCTGGGAACAGCCTCAAATCAGCTGTACAAGTCAGCGTGACCTAAGCACCTTTAACATCTGTGGTCTTCTGTCATGTGTACTGAGCAATATGAGTCCCTGTCCCTATGGACAGCCTGAGAGTAGAGGTCCCAAACTTGATCTTGTAGGAGCATCATTAGATAAATGGATGTAACTGGAGTCACAGGTGCTGTTTGTTTATCAGTATTACATACACAAACTGGAGAAACATGAATAGGGGCCATCCCAGCTTTTGATTTATACTACTAAATAGTTGATATTAAGATGGAATTGGCTATGAAGCAGCCAATTTTTGTTTTGTTTCGTCTTTTAAACTGTTACTAATTTTCAGAATTGGTCCAGTCAGAAACTGGGTTTACAAGAAACTGAACCCTAGGGAAACTGATCGTCTGATTAATTCTGTGAGTGACCAAAGTACCTTTCATTTGCATTTGGTGGTGGTGGTTTAACCTCATAACAACGCATGCTGTCTGGGCATCTGGGGGTTTATTTATTACTTGCCATCTTCTTGTGCCTCTTGCCTTCACCAAATCTTGTATTGGTGTCAGACAGGCAGTTTTATGTCAATGGAGAGAGCTGGGCTGGGTTTCCAGGTTGGAGTTATGGATTCCTCGCAGAACTCTTGCAAGCTGGGAATATCTAGCTTTCTGCCCTCCTTAGTTCCCTTGAAGGACATGCATATGTGAAAACTGTCCCCATCTCATGCAAGCAGTGTAAGGGTAGGGTTGAAGTGCCAGCTTGTGTATTTGCTTGCAGCATAATAGGAATTTTCATGGGAGCTAAGCTTAAATCAAGATTCCTTTGACAGCCCTAGAGCTGGCATTTCTGTGGGCCATGTTTTATACTAGAGTATAGATGGATTGTCACAGTTTGGGCTTCATGTGTAGGAGGTCTGAACCTGAGTGGAGTCAGAGTGGAGCTGGGAGCATAGCTCTGGGGCAATTCTTGAAGTTATCTCCAGTTATCCGTGTCAAAGCAATTTTGCTGCCTTATGCTGTCACTGGAGCTGATCAGAGTGGTTCAGGGAACCCGTCTGGAAAGAAGCCAGTCCTGCTTTTAAAAAGATTCATTTTCTGCTGGTTTAGCTTCCTGAACGGTCTCTCTGTGGTGTCAGACAAGCGCTGATGGGATGGGATGGGACTGATCCTGTTGATGAGAGTCAGCAGCTGGATCTGCTCAGCTCAGTTGTAAAGCTGCCCTCACAGGGATGGCAAGGCTGTGGCTGATTTGGACTGAACCCAGCTCCCACAAATCTCAAACATAGGATTTTCTTACTGGCTTACTGTTTCCACCCTGGTCAAAGGTGGAGTACAGAGCATCTGCATTTTCATGTCAAATACTGTTGCCACACAACAGAGCCACTGGGGGGTTAGAAATAGCAAGTGGGGAAGCAAAAAGAAAAGGAAGTTGGGGAGAATCAGGGCAAACATGGTGGGCAAACCCATGCAGTTCCGTAGCCAGCCGCCGACTTGCTTTTCTTGTGTCTGATTTGTTCCTTCAGGAGCTGGGGTCCCCAAGCACCACAGACTCCCCTAGCAGTGATCCTTCCCCACGTCTGTGGCGCGCAACCTCTCAGCAACGACTGCGTTCCCTGGACACGTTCCGAGGGTGAGCATAAGACCTTGCCCAAAAGCAGCTCTCCCGAAGGGCGTGAGATTTGTCCAAAGGCAGATTGACAGTATATGGAAATATGTAGCAGTGGAACTGTTCAAGCATTTAACTTGAAAGATAATCAAAATTTTAGTTATCGCTGTTGAGGCATTGCCATAGATCTAGTTTGAGGAAATGTATAAGTTGTGGTTCATGGTGGAAAAGAGCAACCTACGTTCAGCATGAAAATGCTATGTGAAGGTGCTTACTTCAGTTCAGTGCCATGATCTTTGCAATACTGCTTCCTGTTCAGCAAATCTGGAAGCCTTGTATGTAATCTTTCTTTGAAAATAAACTATGTTAGATCTCACAGTTGGAAATGTTTTAATGGAATAAATGTTAACTGTGTTTGTACATATGTATTTCATTGACATGTGGTGCTTTCTGTGTTTTCGTTGTTTCTTTTTAGCCTCTCTCTTATAATTATGGTGTTTGTTAACTATGGAGGAGGAAAATACTGGTTCTTCAAACATGAGAGTTGGAACGGTAAAGTACAATTGAGACACAGCTAATCTGCATTTTAAGTCCAATATCTAGATATGGTTACCTGCTGCCTTGTTTTTAGTTGAAGACTGGGATGCTCTGCTGGTTTGCACCAGCACAGTATCTAGCCTGTTAGGCTAATGGGAGAAGCAATGCATATGCAATGATGGATTAATTTCAAATCACAATCCGTTGGTAAGCTTGTTATTTTTGACATAGTGTAATATTTTTAGCTTTTAAGAACCATGGTCATTAAACAGAGTCTAGTACTATAGTCAAGCCCATGGTGCTTGATGCTGTGCAACCATAATGCTGTGCTTGACAAGCTGATGGGGGAGGGGTTGTGCAGTGTGTTGCCCTGGTGGAGAATAGCAAGGATTCCTTTCCTGAAATCTTTCCTGAGAGACAATTATGAACCTGTTTCTGAGGAATGGTAAAAGCAGTGAAGCAAGATGATTGGATCTTTCTGTGTTTTGCTTATAACATGTTTTAGATTTTGGGGTATCAAATGACTGCAAACAGCCTGTAGTTCCTCTGAAAACTCACCAATAACACTGTTAAAGTTTAGGAAAGTTTTGAGGAAAATAATGTGTTCCTTCTTATTTCTTTTGTAGGATTAACAGTGGCAGACCTGGTTTTTCCATGGTAGGTCTTCCTGAAGAATAGTGTGTCAAGTGATGTTAAGGGTTGCCAGGGGAACATTGCATACTCCCTGCCTTCATATGAAAATGGATTCGGAGGAGTGAATTTGTGTTAAACAGCTGTTAGGAAGCTGCCCTTCTTGAAGACAACACAGTCCCTATGAACCAGTAGAACAGCTGAATGCTCTTAGCTGCTTTGTAACCTCTTTCTGTTCTGTAGGTTTGTGTTCATCATGGGCACATCAATATCACTGTCGCTGAGCTCCATGCTGAGGTGGGGAAGTTCTAAGCAGAAGGTGCTATGGAAAATCCTCTGGAGGAGCTTTCTGCTAATCCTGCTGGGAGTCATAGTTGTGAATCCCAATTACTGCCTTGGAGCATGTGAGCGAAACCCTATTTCTGTTGTTCTGCTTCTTTGGCCGGGCTGTCTCCTATAGGAGACTGACACAATTCTTTCTGTTTGACCCCTGTGCTGGGCACTGTTTATCATCTTAGTGTTGACTTGCCCAGGGTTATGATTTACAGTCAAGTGGCAGAATGGAGGTGTCCCACACACCTGCAGGTGCAGTGGCTCTCAGCTCTGCCTGGGGAAGAGTGGCTTCATATTTATGAAGGAGCCCATGTCTGTTCCTCTTTCACATTGCATGTCTTTTCTCCAGTGTCCTGGGAAAATCTGCGCATCCCTGGAGTACTCCAGAGACTGGGACTGACGTACCTAGTGGTTGCTGCTCTTGAACTCCTGTTTACAAGAACTGGTGCTGACAGTGGGACTTTGGTAAGTTACATGGGAAGGTAACACATGATGCTGGAGTAGGGTTTGGGAGCTTTTGCTCTTGAGTATAAGGAACATGTAGCATCTTATTTGATGTGCCACACAGCGTGACCTGGTGAAAATATCAGGGAACACACAACTTCCAGTGTTCCCCTCTACGTTTTATCATGTCTGCCTTTGCTTTATTTGAGGATTTCACTGATCCATCCTGATGGTGTTTAGAAACAGACATTCCCAGGCATTTCTGATGACTTTCCACTGCCAAGGCACCGCAGGGACGGGCATCTCTGTGCTGAATCCTGTGGCCTCTGTTTTGTCCAGTTAATTTTGGCAGTGGTTTTCCACAGCAGGGGAAAGTAATACCGCTTTTTGGCTTTTCTGGAATCTGTTTTCCCAAAAGGCTTTTGTTCTACTCAAGAATCAAAATTCCTTGTGACATTTTCCAAGCTGAAAAACATTGTGGGTTTTTGTTTTGGTTTGATTCCCACCCCCCTCCTCAAAGAATTAAGTGTCTGGAAATCGTCTATGAAGATGAAAGGTCCATTGGCAGAACCCAGTTTTCAACAAAAACAGCCCTCTTGTATCTGGAGAACTGCCTGTCAAGAAGTACAGGATGTCCCCAAGGGCATGTTTTTCACTTGCCAGTTAATATTTCCCCTTCCCTCCATCTCATGCAGGAGATGTCATGTCCTGCTCTGCAGGATATTCTCCCCTTCTGGCCACAGTGGATCTTCATTCTGATGTTAGAAGTGATTTGGCTGTGCCTGACATTTTTGTTACCAGTGCCAGGTTGTCCCAGGTAAGACTGCACTCAGACTACTTTTTGTGGGGCATCAGATTAACTATTTTCTACCTGGCAGGAGAAAAAACAGTTATAGGGATAGGACAAAGGTGAAAGCTCTAACGGCAGCAGGCTGAAGGGAAGAATTTATCATATAAAAAAGCTTTTACTTTGGTATTAAAATAAGTGGTGTGAAAAGGTGACATCATTGCTTCTGTCAGAACAAGAGGCTTGCAGTCTCCCTGAGGCCTGTGTACAGCAATATACAATCATCACAACATCATCCTGAGTCCTAGGTCAGCACGTGCAGAGGAGCTACAGCAGCCATCTGGACAACCAGAGCTGAACTGAAGCCTTGCTTTAGGTTCCTGCCCATATCCTTGAGACCAGTTATCACACAGGACCTGCATTTCACAGTGTGCCTCTGGCCAGAGAGGACATCTAGCATCGATGCTTGTTTGTTTCTGTCCTAGGGGCTATCTTGGTCCTGGGGGCATTGGAGATTTTGGAAACTATCTTAACTGCACTGGAGGAGCAGCTGGTTACATTGATCGTTTGGTTCTTGGAGAAAAGCATATATATCAGCATCCCTCTTGCAATGTAAGTAGGTTTTGGTTTGCAGTATGAAGCTGCAGGCTACCACCAAGTGCAGCTGTGAGGAGGGGCTTGGGAAAGATGTGTGTGCTGAAGAGGAGGCTGGAAAAGAAAGGATACTGGTTGCTTGGGTACCTTGTAATAACTGCTTTATGTTTAAGGTGCTTTACCAAACAACAGTGCCATATGATCCTGAAGGGATCCTGGGGACAATAAATACCATCTTAATGGCATTTCTGGGACTGCAGGTACCTCTTCTTTTTCTGTGTGTTACATGGGAAAATCTGAGGGCATCTTGGAAGTGGGGAGGCAACTTGTTTTATTTGTTGTTGAGACTGGCTCTAACAAAATCTTTTCTAGAGCAATGCTTTCAGACCACATAGCCTAAGGTGGGTGTCAGAGAAGTAGAATCTAACCTGGCAGAAACTGGAAAATGAACATGTGCTCTGAGCAGGCTGGGATGGATGCAGTGCCAAGAAGCTGTTTGGGCTGGTCAGGGAGTCAGCACCGGTTTGTTCCTTCATGCAGTCCCTTGCTGAGGGTTGGGAGGTAGAGTTTGAGTCAACAAACAGTTAGGACAACAACACCGTTGTCCTTACAAAGTTGCTCATCCCATTCTTCAGTGTTAACAGAGTAGGAAAGGGATATAAGGTGTAGGGATAAAAGGTGTACCTCTGCTGCTAAGTGATTTGCATTTAGATATTTCTCCCATCTGTGTACATTCTTTGCAAAGTTTCAATTTCTCAGCCTTTCAGACACTTAGCTGATATAAACTATTGGTGTTCCTTGCATTAGCACAAGGAACCCATAACCAATGCAACTACATTTTGAGAGCCAGGCCTTAATTCTTTTTGTATTCTGCTTATACTAGGCAGGAAAAATAATCTTGTCGTACAAAGACCAGCACAAACAGATCATGAGCCGGTTCTTTATCTGGAGCGTAGTAATGGTAAGTTATTTCACCTAGTATGGTCAAATATCACTAGGTAGCTCCTTAATAGACCTGTCTTCTTGTTCAACACAAACTGTCTGAAATGTTGCAGTGATTATATAAGCTTAAGTAACTTTTCTATTGCAGGGAATTATTTCTGCTATCTTGACAAAATGTTCTAAAGAAGAAGGGTTTATTCCTATAAACAAGAACTTATGGTAAGCTGAGAGCTTTTAGTAACGACTTTCTTTAAGTATTATTTTACCTGTTTTCCTTTTCTTGTATTGTGATCTGTATGCATCACTTACCTCTCTAACCTTCTATTGAAAATGTGCATAGGTCAACGTCATATGTGACAACCATGAGCTGCTTTGCCTTCATCCTCTTATTGCTGATGTATTACCTTGTGGATGTCAAGAGACTGTGGTCAGGTACTCCATTTTTCTACCCAGGTCAGTGAAAGCACGGCAGGAAATGCATTCCTTCCAGTTCTTTGTGAACTATCCTGTTATGTTTCTGTACCTCCTTTGTCTTCAAAGGAGTTGGGATTTTGAATGAGGTACCTTGAAGGAGGTCAAAATGATTAACTGGAGCTGAATTTTTGCATAGAATTGAGAGACTAGACCAGAAATTTAAGGGAGATGGACTGCCAATATTTAAATGAGGGCTGGAAGCTGCTGTTGCCACATGACCGTTTTAAGTTTCATCTTGAGTTCAGGGAGCAGCTGCCTAGCACCAAGCAAAATACCACAGCTGGCTTGCAGTTGGTTTGGAAAGGACTGCAGAGACTTAGCTAACATCGTGGGGAAACTCAAAGGCCTGTCAGCAGAGTAATACCACTTCTGAAGATGTGGAAGACAAAATCCCCTGGGCAGCCACATAGGTTCTCTCTGTGTTTTTAGATAAGCCTGTCTCCCAAAGCGTCCCATTGTGGCTTTAACCACACTGGGCTTGTGACAGACATTTGAGGACAGAGTGCAAACCCACAGCATAGGGAACATTTCTTGAGCTTTGGTATCTGGACAGGAAGATGGGTAGGGTAACAGCATGGTATCATATCTCCTACCAGAAATCCCAGAGCTTTGAAGGGCAGTCAGCATTTGTTTGGAAAGGCAGTAAATCTGAACAAATAAGTGGGCACCCAGCCACTCTTAAGACAATAACTGATTAGTCTTGTCAGTAGCATTGTGGGAGCATTGATCTGGTTGTATTTTCAATTTAGCTTGTATGTTATCTGCATTTCTTTTCAATAAACATTTTCGGGGGTGAAGTCCCTCAGATGGTGTGTGAAAGCAAACACATGTGCAATAGCATCCTTGGGGCAAGGAACATTAGCTTTTGGGATTGGCTGTTACAGTTTCAGTGCCATTCCATTTCATAAGCCTGGCATGCCTGTGCCTGCTTCTTCTGCAGCAAGCTCCTACCTGCCCTTTTGAGTGCTGAGACCTGTGCTTACTTTCAGGAATGAACTCAATTCTGGTCTACATCGGACATGAAGTGTTTGAAAACTATTTCCCTTTCAAGTGGAAGATGCAAGACAGTCAATCCCATGCAGAGCACCTGACTCAAAACCTCACTGCAACAACTCTTTGGGTCATAATATCATATTTACTTTACAGGAAAAAGATATTCTGGAAAATCTGATGGAGGTGGTCAGGTAGGCCTACATGCTCTTGAGGCAAGGGCATAAGATGAATTAGCCTGAGATGCTGTCACTTCTGCTGGGTTGTATTAATAAAAAGGGATCCTAGTTCAAGTTTACATTTCCATGGACATTGTGATCAAGACTTTATGTGACTTAAGGACCATATTTTTGTATTTAGCTAAAACTTATTAATCTGCTGCAGTTACTCTATTTCTACTTACTGCACTTTTAAAATATTTTACTGATCTCCTGCTTTTGTGCAGAGAAACTGACTATATTGCACCACTTGGGTATTTAAAGACAGTCTGATGGGTGCTCATGAAAGGAACTGTAAGGGAGCTTGGTGGTGATTGCAAGGGATTATCAGAAGAGACTCTGGTCGTTGTCACTGCATGTGACAAGGCACCTAAATCAGAAGCTGGGGCTTGTAAAAGCTCTCGGCACTTGCAGTATCCCACCACTAGCTATGGGCACACGTTTGGTCCAGCCAGTGTCATGTCCCCCTTGTGGAGGGAGGGAGGAGTGACTGGATTTGCAGATGCCCCCAGTTAGATTTAGGTGAAATGACACCCAAGTTCTGTACATAAGAGAAAAAAGAATCAACTTTAATAGGAGAATTCTACAAAACAGTTATCGCCTGTGTTGGCTCCCTCACAATTATACCTACTTAAGCCGTGCAGTTTTTGAGGAAGTTCAAGTAAGCCTTATGATACTTCAAGAGAAAAAGGAAAAAGGAAGAAATAAAAGAGAGAGATCACCAGTCCTGGATTCAAGGCCATGTCTGCTGACAGGGGTAATCCACATGTTGAAAAAGGGAAGCAGCAGCACTGAGAAGGGCTGGGCCAACCCCCCTCCCCAACCTCTATTTGCGATTGTCATTGGCTTCAGTTCCAGGACCAGCTGAGACATCAGCTTCCAGGCATTACTGGGCCTGTCCCTTAAACCATTTTTTTTTAACTGGGTAGCACTGGCTGTGTCCTCAGCTCTGCACTTGGGTGAGTAGTACAGTAACTACTAAGGAAAGCTCAGGGCTTCCTGTGTGCTGCAGGGGCCAGTGCCTCAGCTCAGCTGTTTGCCTTTTGCTGTTATCTGGGCTGGGATCAACCCCAGCATCCTGCAGAAACCTGCTGCCAAAGACCTCTTCTAATGGGTTAGAAATTGGCATGCTGCTGCTACAGGCTTAGCAGTTCACCTAGGTATGTTCTGGGCCTTTGTGTTACGTACCTCTAGCATAGATGAAGTCTGAATTTCACATGCTACACTCAAAGTGGAGAAGGGCCAAGCACTTTGATACTGAAGTTCAATCAGAGCAATCCTCTTTATAAATGGACTTGCATGAGGGCTCCAAATATAAAAACCAGCAAAACCAGGTGGAATTCAGCCAAAAACAAAACAGACCAGTTAAACTCAGTGTCAGATATTTGTCAACTCACTTCTGTTGTGATTTCCAAACTAATGCTAATAAAAAGCCTGAAGTACCTTCTTCTGTTCTCTGTGTACATATATGGAAGGAAATAATTAAGACACGCACCTTAGTATAATGCCTATGAAAAGGAAAAAAAACAAAACAAACCAGCAAATTACAGAAGGCTTCTTAAACCAAGTTTTATTTATAAAGTTTGATCTACTTACACGAGGAAACCAAGCAGTGACCAAATACTGAGTCATGTTCATGTGCTGCAGAACCTATTGCTCACAAGGAACTTCTGTACCTTCACAGAAGTGATTTTTCCACTGCTCTGCTGCTGCTAGGATAACTAAAAGCCTTCCTCTCCCTGGGAGAGGGTGCATCGTGATCCAGTCCGTTCAAGAAAGAGTCTGAAGGAGCAGTATTTTCTCATTAATGCAGAACCTATGCAAGACCACCATGAGATTTTCCCCACAGCGTGAGACCTGGCGCTCCATGGCCAGGCGGAAGTCTTCTTTCACTCCTTTAGTTATACCCCGGGTAACCGTGTGATGCCTTAAGTCGTGAAGGAAAGAGAGAAACAAAAACCAAATCAGGGTTATTTGGTGCACTACAGGAATTTAAAAAGGCGCTATGTGTCACTACCTGTGCATCTATCATACCTGAGTTTATAGAAGGAGATCTGAAGCTTGTGCTAGGCTATTTAAAAAGAAAAAAGCATTCAGTAGTTTAGAAGTCTTCCATAAGTTTGGAGTTCTGTAAGTGACTATGCTTTCAATGCTTTGGTTATAGTGGCTGTTAGGAAAGAAAACATTGCAGTTCTGGCTAACAGGAGAATGTGTTCTGTTAACCTAGCATTTTAGGATGTTCTTCTTGCATGGAGGGTGCACTAAGGAGGCACAGAATCCTATGGGTACTAATTAATGCAAGGTGCGGTGAACTCTTCACAGACCAACACAAAGCACAGAAATCAAGCCAGGCTGAGTGTGTACCAGTAGAAGTCAGCTCTTAGGGAGATAGTAGACACCAGGAATACATTTATTCTAAGCAGAAGATCAAGAACTGTTTTCAAATGGAACAAAAGGGCTGCTAACTGAGCAAGCAAAAGCACTTCTGGCTGGTGAAACTCAGATTACTGCCCTGGAAAGGGCCTTTCTTATTAATGGCTCTTTGTCCTCATGCTGGCCTGCTAAGCTCAATAGCTGAAGTCTTGTCCATAGAACAGTGTTCTGCAGTGCCAAAGCTCCAGGCTTCACTCACACTGATCCAGAACTCTGTACATTTAGACCAAAACTTCGTAGCATCTACCTGCGAGCCATACTTGGTCCAGGAGGCAAAGGGTATGTCCTGAAATGAAAGCCTTAGCACTTACTAAAGGAACAGCATAAAACAAATGAGAGAGAAAAGTAAAAATGTTAGCTTTGAGTGAAGTCCTGAGTCAGAGATAAGAAGCAAAGACCTGGACCAAACCCAGCATGCACAGTGAAAGACAGAAAGGAAACAAATGGTGAAGGCACGCCAATGCTGGAAATGAAGAATGGCAAAGTCTAGGAATTACCCTAATCAAAAATAGCATTCCACCTTCAATTAAATCATCAATTCCAGAATTTGAGAGAAAACCTGTCAAAGTGAAATTCTGTTCCCAATCACTCCCCTTCTGCTGAAACAGCAGAGACCTCTGTTACATGTGGAAAAGGCAAAGAGGCTACTGGAAGACCAGAGCTAGGTTGGGCAAAGCAAAACTGCACTGAAAATACTCCAGGATCCTCAGTTTACAGGATAAGTAATTTTCCATCTTCACTGCCTTAAACATTGCTGGCAGGTGAGTGCTATGGTCAGTTACCACCTAAAGGCTGTAACAACCTACAGCTACTGAGCAAGACAGCAGAACTCTTGAAGATGTCTGCCATGAAACAGCTGGACAACAGAAAACATTTCTGAACAGCTCAACTGACAAGTAGCAGCTACAAATGGATCCAGTATTATCTTGAAAAGGTTATGCACTTGCTAATATATGACTGAACATTGCTACTGTTTTGGTAAATTTCTACATTTTTGTTTAATTCAAAAGTGATTTATTAAATTGAAAGGACACATACTGGCAATTTATGGGAAAAATAAAAAGAAATGTTATATAGAACAACATGATTTGCCAGGCAATGTAGGCACAAATGGAGGGGGGAAAAAAAAAGATAGATACTGAATAATAAGTTGCTGAAAACCATGGGCAGTAAAACATGTTGACGAAACACAGCACACTATGAGTGGGGTTTTTCCACTTGGTACCTGTCAGCAGTCTGTATGCTGGGCTGTAGCACAGGTATGAATTCCTGCTGCAGTAACCCCATGGGAGGGCTAGAAGTCCTTTAAAAAACAGCAAATAGCAGTATTCAAATACCCACACACCAATTCATCCTCTGGTGCAAAACAACCGTCCAGAAAAAAAGGGGCAAGAGAGAACGAAGATGAGCCCAAGAGCAGTATGACCATCAAGCAGTCTAAGGAGTGCAGGACCTGAACAGCACTGAACATACAAACATCCCCAGATTTCATTGTTAAGGCTGTTCTGCAAATGTAGTATAAATAGATATGCATACTTGTGTGGAGAAAGAACAGTGGTAGGTGCAGAAACCAATTCACAGTTGTAACACAACGAACTATCATTGCTTGTCCCAAGAAGTGGGAAAACCCATCAGAAAAGATTTAATCCCTGGGTGTCCAATCTTTTGTCTTGCCTAGGCCACACTGAGTGAAGACAAATTGTCTTGGGCCATATATTATATATAATATTTATAAATACATTAACTATATTCATATAAGTATAAAAAAAATTATTTTCAATGAAAACATAGGATAAGAGGACAATAAAACTAGAGGGTTGGAGAGGAGCACTGCAGATACCACTGTTTCCCTGCACAGCCAGTGAGAGCGTGTCAGTGAAGGGGGAGAGCCCACAGCTTGAGGTAAGGGATTTGCTGCTGAGCTCAAGCCAAGTGCATGCACAGCAGGTATCAGCCACATTGCGTACATGACAGTATTTGTTATAGGTCACATACATCTCCTTTAGTTAGTCCACAGATGGCCTTTTTCACTGTTTCAAATTCCAACCACACACAAATGAAGCTGCTAGAGGGTGGCGTAATGTCATGGCAGAAATGCTCACACAGAGCAACCTCCCCGTGACAAGAGGAATATTTGAGGTGACACTTACAACCCAGGGTCACATGAACTACTATCCAAAATGTACCTTGGTTTGTCTTTGTGAAGTTAAGTCCTCATCTCTGTGTGCTATCTATCGCACAGGATAATAATCTTACGCTTAATCTTACAGCCTAGAGCAAATTCAGTGCCCTATCTACGGAGAAATGGGAAATCTGGTGTAGGGAGAACAGGCCTAGTTTCTTCACCCAAGTTTCAAAACAGTGTAAGTCTTACATAGGCACTCAAGCAGTGTACAAAATTCACTCCCACAGATGCTAAGGAGTTGAGAAGCAAACTTGGACATATATGCCTCTACTATTTAGTTAGGTGCCTACCTGCAGATCTCGCAGATGGGCTTTCTGATTAGTATGTATAACTTAAAAAATATGGAGAGCTATGCTAAAAAAAAATTCACCTCAAATAAAGAACATTTTAGTAGCACAGAAACTCTGCAGTACAGGTAAGAAAACTGAAATAAAATATTCACAGGAATTACTCAATCATGTGAGATATTTTTTCAAGAGCTCTTGTCATGAATGAATACACTACTGGCAAAAATGAACATGGGAAATAGAAACGAAAAGTAACAGCAAGACACTGTTGGTCCCATGGTGGCAGATGTTTGCAAACAGAATTCTGCACAACTGTGTCTGCATGACTGTTTGCAAGATCTACAGTCAAAAGTAAACATACCCAAATGCACAATCAGAATAAAAACTACGGTTTCAAGATGACTTTTTCCACTTCAACTAAGATTTCCTCCTCCATCCTCAAGGAGACATGAACTGGGAATGGGAATAGAGGTAGAAAACTCATCAGCTATCACATCAAGTTCATGCAGTGTTTGGTAGTCTAAGATCAGTCTAATTAGACTAAGATTATCAAAAATAGGAGCATCAATCAGTGACTTCCTGCATACTATTCTTTTCCTGTTTAGCCTCATTAGCGAACACTGCCACGGGTAATCTGTACAACTATGAAACACATCTTGTCTACAGTGGAGTTTAAAGGCAAATAATAGCAGAATTCAGAGCTCATCATAGAGGTCTTGCTGGCTGTGCAAGCAATGAGCTGGCTCTACCACCTGATGAAACCCAAACTGGAGCTTCATGTTCCCACCATGGATAAAAGGAAAGGGAAACCCCACAACCGTATATTACATTTTGCAGGACCTGACTGAAAGGCTACCAAGACCATACATCAGCTTTTTAAAACCAGTGTGGTTTACTTCCTGGGTTCAGAAAAAAGAACAGTCTCCCATGAGGTGTAAGGTGCTGAGGAAAATATTGCTATGAGAATGTAGAATTCACCTGGAAAGAAAGCTTTCTATAAATATTCACAATACAAAAGCTCATCCTTAGAAAAAACACACCTGTCATCCTGTTAATTATGACATGGGACTGCTATACTCGTTTATTCTGAGAAAAGATCAAGCAAAGGAATGATTTTTGTCTTTGGGCTGCTATGGCAAAAATCACGTGTCCTCCTGTGCATGAATAGTATCTGAGCTGCCTCTGCAATCACTGGGAAGATGGTGCAGCAGCTCCAACAGCCAGAACTGCTGAGACTTTTGAGAGATGAAAGCCAGTCTGCAGATTTCAGCCTGCAAACCATTTAGAAGTAGCTAGGTAATGTCCTAGGAAACAGATCTGTGTTGACACGCTTGATTAGAAGCTCAGTTGGAGGAGGCAAGTAAGCTAACCAATGCCACTGAGGTCAACACTGTTGGCACTCTGACCCTCAAAACCAGTCCAGGTTGGTTTGGGGTACCACAGAGTAGATGTCATCTCCTCCCGCTCAGCCCTCTGACAAAATGGTTCATCTCTGATGGATCTCAACCACGTAAGAGACACTTTACTCTCAGCCTTTTCCAGCTGGACAGGATATTTGACCATGGTAGTATAAGCACAAAGAAATGGACTTCTCCAAGCATTTGCCATCATTCACAAAACAAAACACAGGTCAGAAGGAGGGCAAAGAGATTTCTGTCTCACTAGAAGCACTGTTCACCACCCGTTCTGACTGGTGAAGTCAGAACAATAAGTAACAGCTGCCATGCAAATTAAAGTAAAAGCAGTGACCCAGTGAAATAGCACTAAACTATTAAAACTAACTAAAGACAGCAGCCAAGAATTTACCAGGTGTGGCCTTCAGTGCAGAATGCTCTTGCTGACAAAGACTATTATGTAACATCATATGTAGAGCAGCACACCCTGATTTTTGTTTTCATGCATCTGGCTACAAGCAGCGAGATACAGCAAGAGTAAAGAGTTTGAAAACCAAGAGCTTAAAAAAGAACTCTGGAAAACTGATTTACTTGTTCAAATTTGGGCACTATTACCTTATGTTAGAGGCTCCCATTTTTGAAAACTTTAGCCCAGTTCTACTTAAAGTTAACAGCCAGAATACACTGACCTGAACTGGAACATTGACAGATTTTACTAGTCTCCCTTTCATAAACCTAAAATACAACAAGTTCTAATAAACAGTCAGGATATTCCCAAACATCCTGGCTCTTGAACCCTGCAGCGGATACGCGCTCAGTCTTGACTCCAAACAGAGAACACTTTGCAACTTAAATTATTGATTTTCTTCACTGTCTTGTATGAAGTTGAGTAGAACAAGCTGTTCAGTACATAGTGACAGATGATCTACTAATTCAGACAAAATGTTTATACCTGGAGCATAATTTATGTTTTATATTAAAGTCTTTCATAGCTTTGTTTGTAACAAGTAGTGCTTTCTGTTCAGCACTGTCATTCAGCAAAATTATTAACAGCTTGCACTTGCACCTAATTACTTAAAGAATTCCTGTAAATGCAAGTCAAACCTCTGGCTGAAAGAACAGTCTGACATCACTGTAATACACATAATTCTAAAGCAAATGCAACACTTAAGAACAAAGTTCTGTAAAAGGAATTTAAAGTTGAAGAACTCCACAGAGGAGTTCACAGGTCAGTGGAAGAGATTATCTGAGTTCCTTATCCACCTCCTTACACTTAAACTCACAGCTATGATAGACTTAATACACTGAATATTAAATAAATGTGGCAACAGAACATAGTTTACTTTAAAAAAAGAAGAGTAAATATATTTTCATCCTTACTTGATCAGCATTCCTTGATTTGGCAACAGTTCCAGATGGATTTTCCCTCCTTCCTGTGTTCTTAAATAAGCAAATTCTTCCAACATATCAATATCTGAAGAAAATGTTAAAGACTTTTTTAAAGGAAAAAAATATAGTGAACATCCCTCCTTTTCCTGCACATCTGAGGCTGCACTGCCCAAAGGACAGCCACAATTAACAGCTGTGAAAACATGTGATTTCTAAAAGTGATAATCAAGATCACAGCATGTATTCCCAGCCCTCCAGAAATTAAGGAAAAATGTTTTTTTGAAGTGCAAAATACATATCAGTCAATTTCAATTTGTATGTACAGTTCTGACTGCAAGGAAAGCTCATGTCATTAGGACCGTATCTCTCCCAATAAATTCACTGTCTGGTTTTACATTCTTTCCTATGCACTGCATAGCAAGGCTGAGATTGAAGAATATGCCCCCATAGTGGTACGTACCACCTTTTCTGTTTCTTATTTTGTCCTTTGTTTAACTGTTTCTTCTTTTCTTCCTTTAACACCGCCATTATTGCAGCCTCTGAACAGGGCTTTAGTTGTCTCACAAAGGAATCCGAACCTCAGCTTTCTGGGACCATGGTTAGATGTCTACTCTGGTTAAACACTAAGCTGTGTGCATATACTGATCCAAGTGTAAGTAGGAAAGCTGACTACACATCAGACATGCTTTGCATGAACCTTGACATAACTTGTTATCTTACTCAACCCTAAAGCTTACCCACACAAAGCATTCAAGCAATAATAATGAAAATGATTCAATTCTTTGAAGCCACTTTACCATTTTTGTTATCTACAGCTAAGGATGGCACAGCAAAACGACAACCCTGTAGTTCAGCAGCACATATATCTTACTGAAAAGATTCAACATCCAATGCTACTGCTGCTTCTCTGAATTGAAGTGCTATTACAGCATACTTAAAAGTACTCTGAAGTGCCAGAATAGGTATCAGAAGGCGTATTAATAGTCCATTATTCACTGGCAGTTATTGTGAGAGGCTTGCACTGTGCATAAATAATACGGAATACTAATCACAGAGAGGACCTGCTGAAACTATCCGACAGCTTTCTCAACACCTCAGCAAATAATATTGGATGTGAAAGACATTCCCGGCTAGAGAAAGGATACTTGTGACATAGTTAAAGAAATTCTCATACTGGAAGTTCCCTTGTTGGCAGATTTTGTTGATGGCTTTCAGGAATAAGTTTTCACCCCTTGGCCACTCATGCTGAAGCAGAACAATCACATGGCCCAACGCTGTATCATCTCTGTTGTCAGTGAAAGCTCTCAGCTTCAGGGGGGAAAAAAAAAAAAAAAAGGCATTGAGAAGATAAGGAAAGTCACATTACTCTTAGAAATTGACTGGATTTAACTGCATCTGTGCAAATACAAAACAAGCTCTTTAAGAAGCTTCTGCCCTAACATATATTTAATTCTGCCCTAACTTATATATTTAAAATAGGTTGGAAATTCCCAGCCAAATTCTCTCTGGTGATTTATAACAAAGTCTAGAAAGATAGGAAAAGTATTTTGAGGTAAATCCTATCTTCTCTGCCTCAAACTACAATGACTAAAAGAGAAAAAGAACAAATACTATTCCTCCCCTCAAACAGAAGTGTCCATTCACAAACCCACTGAGGTGAGAAACACTTGAAGTAGAGCCCCTTACGCCTAGTGTCACCACTGGGATAAGGCCATGCAGTTTCAGGACTCCAACTACATACGCTAGGCCTTATGGACTTGAGATTAGCAGACTATAACTTACCTTGAAACAAGCTAACAACAGATGAAGGCAGTAAGGCATGATAGCTCTACTGGTACACGGCCAAAGCTTCAAATCGGACCCTGCAACAGAACAGTTTATCATAGACTTCTTTAGCGCTCTTCTGATTCTCTAAGTTTGGAAGAAATTTGAACGAAGAAAAGTGAACAAACGCTTGCCTACAGTCTCAGGTAGGGAAGAAAACTTTGCAGGTAATTACAAATGATTCAAAATGTGAAGTTATGCATTTTAAAAAATATTCTTCCCTTCTGTTTTACTGTGTAAGGACTTGGTCCCCAAAACAATTTAATAGGTATCAGCAGGATGCAAATTAACAAAAGAAAAAAGGAGTCAAGAACCACCTTCTGTTTTTCACAATGTTAGAATTATATACATTTCATACAGACAATGATTAAAATTGAGACGATCCTGAGCTTAGGGTAGTAGCAACTGCATACCTTTTCTGAATTTAGACTTGACTTTAGGTTGCTCCTCCTGTACTTTACCTCCTTCTTGTATTGGAAGTAAAATATAGCACATGAGGTCAAGCACTTTTTCGCACGTTTGCTATAAAAAGGAGACAAGATAGAAACAAGACAGGCAATAAACAGACAAGTCTAAATTAAGTTTCTTAAGTTAATTATGTTAATTAAAAATTTCAGACAAAGCAAAAGGCAAAATTTGCTGCTAAAACTTCTGCAGAATCAATGCGTAACTTAGCTTGGCTGAGCAAAAAGACATGGCTGATATGAATCCCATTAAACAATCTCCATTTTAATTGTTCTAGGAAGCGTTAAATCAATAAAAATGCAAAAATTTTATCTTGAAATACTACATTTTCCAATCAATTCTTAGAATAGTTTTTAAACGTTTGTTCTGTCCATGGTAAAAATAGAACAAGAAAATGACAATTGAACAGTATGACAGAAATGCTGTAAATTTTAATGCTATTTTCTAGAGACAGTAAGAGGTTTGTACAGATATATAATTAGGTTTCCAATGAAAAAGCATAAGCTGGAAAAGGAGGAAAGGCTATTCCAACAGTACTAGGATGATTTGAGATCCTTACTCAAGCCTTTATTACTGCTGTTTTTACTTTCTATACACCTTCTCTTGCCCTGCAACATGAAGCCTATACACAAGAATTTTCCTCACATATTTTAAAACTTTCAGTGACTTTAAGCAACTAAAAAAAAAAAATTAAAAAAAAAAAATCAAGCTTTCACTGACAGACCACTAAAATACTTCTAGCTACGCTAAGTTGTAACTAAACACCCCAAATTATAGCTACCAAAGAGAGTGTATAGGGGAGATAATAATGGATACTCAGATTAGGCAGGAAGTACAATTCTCTTCCCTGCGAAGCATCAATTTTTCTTGTAGACCCTGGCTTATGTCTGATACCCTTCTGGAAGTAGGGAAAGACAGGAAAACTCAAAGCTAAATGGGAACGACAGTGCCAGATGATAAAAGACCAGTGCATGGAATGCTGTACATACCCGATACTCTCCAAGGGCAAAGTGGCATGTTGCTAACTGGATTAGCGCTCTCTGATTTTCTAGTGAACCTTGTCCTGTAATCTGTTGTGGAGAATGAGAACCCTGAAGAGCTGCCAAGTGATGCAGGCTGCTAATTGCTTTTTTGTACTGTCCCTTTAAAAGGAAGATGGAACAGAGTATTAAGGCCTTCTGTGTACGATGGGTAGAAAGACAAATAAAAATTCCTTTATAGAAAGCTTTCAAAGCAGTGGGTGTCTAAATAGCAAGGCTTCAACGTTTCTGTCTAGCAAAAAACTCTCCAGTGATGTGCTGTGTACATGAATGTGGATCCAGCACTTGTAAGGCTGGAGACAAACAATTCTGCTTTAAGAAGCCTTTTTATAGAGTCTCATAACTGAAACAAATGATCATGCTCTTTGGAGTTAGATACTACTTCATTTAATTAAATAAAGCTTGAAACAGCTTTTGTTCAGCAAGAATAAAAGAATACCAAGGGAAATACATGAAAGAACAATCTTTGTTCTGTGAACAGTAGGATGATGTTTAGAATCTGCCTAATTTCTAATGAGATAACCAATTTTAAATCTAACTGATGCATGTTAAAACCTGTGATTTGAAAATTATTTTCTCTGATGGTATCTCAACAGAACATATTGGCAGACAAACTGCATTTTAATTTCACACTATATACCTACTGGTCTTCTTCATATGCCAATGCTAGCTGGACTCAAAAGACAACTACTTAAGACAGGAATGTTGTGTAGCTTTGTGCTAATAATGGTATGATTCTATCTTCTAAAGGGTCATACCTCAAAGCATAAAAATCAGTAGACACAAAGCATCTAACAAGGTAATCAGAACAGCTACTCACTAAAAGAAAGAGCAATAGTATGGGGTCATTTTCATTAGTATTTTATCGTTTTTACCTGGTAAATAATCATGTCCGTAAGAAAGATCCTTAACCAAAGCCAGGTTTCAGTCTTCCAAGACAAACAAATTCTGGTGAACTCTGCATAAGTTATCAGAGAAAAAAGCAGCATATTGTAGCTTTGTGTTAAAAAACAATGATCCAGAAAGAAATATACAGCTATATTTAGAAAACACATAACAGTATGAATGTTGAATCCTTTAAAAATAGGATACTCTTCCAATACAATCACATACAATCATATTCCCATACTACTTTTCTTCAGTGTCCAATAAAAGCTGTCACATGACATTATTTGCTTTCTTTTTAGAAGATAAATTTGTTTTCAATATTATGACATTAGATGTTATCAGACAATATAAAACCAATTTGCTTAAGCATGAACTAAAGCAACCACTAGCAGCACATCCTCACCTAGAAGCACTACTAATAATCAACTGCTCCTCCAGTGAAAGCTGCTTCCAGAAGAAGCGTGAGTGAACAAGTGAAGACATGAGGAATGAAACAAAAGCCAAGAAACATTCAGAGAACAACTGAGAATAACTTCTTAAAAGAACCTAGATCAAAAATACTAGGACTGCATATTAAGCTGTATTTCAAAGGTTCCCACTGACAGGAATTCAACAATACTAAAATGACAGCAATAAGAGGTAAATGTAGCATTGCCTGTAGTTAGCCTTACCTTTGTCAAGTGATTCCAGTGAACAGAGCAGCTCCCAGCTCTCTCTTGCCAGTTTAAAGCTCTCTAGTACTTCAATAGAGTTTGCAAGGTCTGCCTTATTAACTGCAATATGACGACTTCGTGCCTTCCCAGAAGGATCCTCATCATCTGAGCTCTGCTTAACAATCAACAAAAAACCAAAGACTCAATACTTATATTTATTTCGTATGACTCTAAAGTCACAGAAGTTCCACTTAACAAAAGTAACCAGTCCCAAAACAGAGATTCCAAGATCCTAATTTCATAGTCTTTATGTGACTTTCAACTATTTCACTTAGCTTTTTTTTTGACATTAGAACAACCTGGTTTGCTACTAAGAAAGTCAATGGTATAGTGTGATAAACAGTATCCCAAGAGATTATTCTCCTAAACATGCTTTAGCCAGATTACTGATTGAAGGATATATATTTACATTTTAGCACTCAGTTTAAGCTTTCAGTGGCATAATGCAAAGGAAATATTCCCATGTAAGTGTATGTACTTCTATCAGAGAAATTCTATGAAATGGTTTTCCATTATTGAAGTAAATGTATTCAGTTTCAGTAATGAAAAGTCAATTAATTCAGTTTCACCTGAAGAAAATCTGACTGCTATTGCCATTCTTTATAGCTTCTGCAGTCTCTGCCGAGCTCCTTTAAGCTGAAATATTCATATCCACACATACATGCCTACAGCAGTTGGTACAAAAATTGTTTTACTCTTGCTGTTCTTAGCAAAAAACATGTTTCTATAATATGGTCAGAAAGTACTATTCTGGGGTAGCTCTAAAACTACATCATAACCTCTACTGTTGAAATTCCAGTATTGGTGCCATCTTTTTCACAAAAAGAAAATCTAGAGAGCTTACCATTGTTTTTTCTCTTCCTTCAGCAAGTTTCCTCTTTTTGTGTATGTGTTTGTTACGATCAATATCCGTATCGCCATAGACATTGGTCACATCCTCAAGAAGAATCAGTGGGGCTTGGTTTGGAGCATTTGGACCTGGATTTAAACAAATTAGATCTCAATTGACCTGAAAAGTATTGTGCTTACATCAAGCCAATTCTTCCTTCACACTGAAGGAATATGATGTTAGAGAATAAAATCTGAAATGCAATTCAGTTAAGCTGTATGAGCAGCCATGGTGAAGCTGTTTTTCCTCAAAGCAGCCTTACGGTAAAGGTTAGAACACATTTACCAGACTCACAGGGAATATCTTACAAGCTTTAGGATATCTATTTGAACCTTTTTCTTACAGAGCAGTCATAAGATATGCTCTGGCAGCAAGCTTTTTTTCCTCATCAAGCATTATTTAATGTTATGTAAATACAATTATTGAACAGGTAAACAGAACAGATGGCTCTGAGCTTAATGGCTACAAACACAGCAATATTTTCAAAACATTCTCATTAGAAGTCAAAATAGGCTGACAGACAGTAATGCCTCAAAGCAGCAAGATTTTCCCAGTATAACCATTCAATATGATTTCAGTTGTACAGGAGCTCTCATCATCGCTCTCAAAGCTTCCACAGAAGCATCATGTTGAGATAAAGGATACATGATTTCTGCTTCCCTTGATATCACAGAACAATCTGTGAGATCTGGTAATTGTTACTTCAGATCTCAGTGCTCAAGTTTCATTAGATATAAAATGAGACTATACCACAATCTCAAAACAGACTGCTACATGATCACCCAGCACTGCAAAACTCTTCCTTCCCAGAATATTTTCTCAGTTTGCATAACCAAATTATACATAGATGTGCAAAGCTCAGACAAAAAGAAACATAAAGGAAAGCGGAAATGCATTAATCCATTCTCCCTTTTTGTGATCCCTGCCAGAAATGCACAGTAATGCCAACAGGAGTTTTCTGTACTTGCATTTGTGCTTAAATCCTGCAAATAAACACCTCACTCATAATTGGAAAGATCTAATTTGGGATTACAGTATGAACAGAATCCATTTCAACTCTGGAATTAAAGAACCTAAAGTGATGTGTAAGCTGTCAATAGAAGTTGGTGCTACACCAACCAACCTGCTATGCTTACTAAGTGATGAACTTACCTCCTTCAACTAGATTCTAACTAGATGCCATCAGTTAAATGTCCCCTACACAAAAGCTACAGCAAAGTGAAAGAACTTCCCCTGTATCATATATTTCACCGTGTCACAATGTAAGCTGTGTGCACTTAAAATGGCGAAGTCATAATGTAGAAAATAGCATTTGTGAGAGAACACATAGGTATGTACCACAAGCGGGATCCTGGGAGAGTTTTAACACTGAAGTCTCAAGAGCTGCCTACTTGGAACACCTGAGAAGAAAGGAATGGGCTTTACTGTTACTCATTCTCCTTTCTCAGAGCATCTAAGCAACTGCTTTGCCTTGCAAAGGATATGTTCTTCTCAGTAGCAGGCAAACATACTGTAATCTTTATTGCAAAATTTCCAGTCTTAAAAATCAAAGCAAACTTCACCCTTTACTGGTGCTGCAGACCTTCCCTTACATGAAGGAAAGCTATACACAGCCATGTTGAGTTTTTCAGCTTAACTATGGTCTAGAGTCTGGGCTTACAGAGTTTAATTGATTTCTAGCACTCAGTGTCATAAATAAAACTCTAAAAGCATCAGCCCGAATAGCAACTCCTGTCAAGCCTGAGAAGTGTGAATTGCCTCATTCACTTCTCAAGTCCTTAACAAGGCAAATATAAATTACATAAGAGCCAACATCAGCTTCAAAGAATCAAAATCAGAGGAGAAAATAAGAACAAACACAATGCTGATGGAAGAGTGGGAATGAATCCCAGCAATGTTATACATAACATCTGGTCTGTTACTTCTCTCTTCACTAGACTACTGCTACTAGCTGATGTTGAAACCATAATGCTACGTTAAACAGGTCTTTGCTCCAACCCAGTACAGAAGTTGTCCTGAACTACTTCTGCTGATAAGAATAATGGATTGGGAGAATTTTAAAGAGAATCCATGTCACTTTGTAAACCAATTGTTTTAAAAGACTACTGAGAAAAGATCTGTGAGGCATTAGCAATGAAAACTAACCTTGGAAGAGAGATGGCTGGATATTGCTGACGTACTGGAATGCATTTTTAAAGAAGACCAGCATTGTAGAATACACGACTTGATTCTTGTATTTAGCATGTGCATCACTATCAAAGTTACTGATGTACCTGCAGAGGTCTTTCATTCTATGCAAAATATCTCCAAAACTTCTGAAAAAGAAAGAAAGAAAAATTCAGCATGTTACACAGACCACAAAACTAAAGCAAACAATTCACACTGAATATGAAAAGCTTAATGTTTTTGCTCAGGAAATCCCTCAGCTGCACGTCAGGGATGTCTAGGAATGCACGCCAGTGAAACTTCACTAAATATTCGCCTTCTTTTAATTTGTTGTGGCACCTAGGAAAGGATATTCCACACTACTGTGATTCTTACACATTACTTTGGTCAACAAGGATACAGTTTAGAAACCAATTGGGAAGGGGCTCACATTTTTACTTTACATTACACAGTCTTGAAAGAAAAGCTGCCCTGAATTTACAGAAAGTGTTCCTCATGTTAAAGTCCTTCTCCAACTCATCTGCTTAAGAACTAAAAAGATAAATCCTCCTTGAGAAGGAATACCTGGAAAAGTAAAAATTTCTCACCTTCTTCCTTTATCCATTTGCCATTCACACCTCATTCCCACCACAGACAATATTTTAAACAGCCTCTCCCAAGGATCTGTAATTTGGGATGATTTCTCTGTAAGGCCATCTATTATGTATTTCTGAGAGCTACGTTTGCTTGGAGACATAAGATCAGATGAATCTTGTGAACCTATGAGAACAAACACATTTTTCTCTTTCGAAAAAAATCAAACTAACAGACGTATATTCAAGGAGAAATGTAAAAAGACACATTTGAGCTTTCAGGGTAATCAGAGTTGACAGGTTGGATGAGGAGATCTTAGACATTTTTGTCCTACCTCTCAGTATATATATTGTGAGGACTAATTAGTTAATCAATCATGAGACATTTTTATATCAAACGTCTAAGGAACATCAAATGCTGCTATTAATCTTTGTCTACAAGATACATTTCATAGAAGTGATGCATTTATAAGCCATACTTTAGTAAGGCTAAAACGTTTTTTAGGAAAGTCTGATTTTGTAAAAATATTCTTACCTTGATATTGGCTTTCTGTCTGTGTAGATCTCGTTACATAGTTAATATAAAATTCTGCTGCTTTATTTAGGTATTTATATAACAAACTGGCAGGAAGTCGAACATCGGGGTTGTTAATTATCAGAGGAAGAACATCGCAAACTAAAATAGCAAACAAACAAAACAAAATCATTAGAATTTGTGGAATTTTTTAATTCTGTTTGTCCTAAGTAAAGTTTCTCAATTAGTGATGTAAATTCCCATCTCTGGCAGACCAAACACCGGAAAGAATCACAGAATCACCAAGGTTGGAAAAAACCTCCAAGATCACCCAGCCCAACCATCCACCTATCACCAACAGTTCTCACTAAACCATGTCCCTCAGTACAACGTCTAGAGCTTCCCTGAACACCTCCAGGGTCATTGACTACACCACCTCTCTGGGCAGCCCATTCCAGTGCCTGACCACTCTTTCAGAAAAGCAGTATCACAAAGGATCACAAAGAACCTCACATGAATGACTGCAATACCTATTTGTGACAGATGGTAATCCTGCCCTAAAGTGGCCTGACACTGTTCTGAATAAAGTGCTTTTCTAATCTTAATACTAAGACAGCAATTTACTTAACTCCAAATTTATCTCACTGCCATTCTATAAACTTGTACAATAAAACAAGAATATTAGCATTTTCTTACCAAACAATTTTCTAAAACAATTCACTGGGGATTCTTGGTCTTCAATATTTTCAGCTTCTAATAACGTTTCTCCAAGGCCTACCTGTATAAACAGAGGTGAAAAAGAAATGGATCAGTGTTTTTGGAACCTTTCAGAACTGCAATTCAATGAAGATGAACGATTATTCAGAGAATAATTCAGTAGGAATTAACTATCTCACTGGATGCGCTAGTATCTATGTAGTTAAACTAGTAGCAACTAATATCAGATGAAAAGCAATGCCAGGAGATAGCAAAACCAGGACCAAAAGAATTGTGCCTATGAGCGTATCAGTAAAGACATGCACAGATAGGTGAAAGCAATGGAGCCACCACACCTTACATTTGCAGCTTGTCACCTGACCTGCACGCACTTGCCTGCTGCAGGTATGAAGTTGTTAGTTCAAGTTTGTTTCAGAACTAACAGGTTTTACAGTCTTCAAGCTATGCTTAAATATAAGTAGGCCAACATTTAAAGGGCTCCAGCAGTAGTCTTGTACATCCAAGCAAATGCTTTGCCCTGAGTCTAGTAGTTATAACCTCAAAGTACTTTGGCCTCAATGACTATTTAATGAAAAAAGCTGGAACAATATTATCTTTTAGACTATAACACTTCTATTCTTCCTTTTCTTTTTTTCAAAAAGCATGGAATATTCACTGCATCTACAAAACAAACACAAAACACTTATTGTGAGCTACGCTTACCCCATGCTGTACCACAGTCTCTGGGAAGCGTCGCAGAAGTAGCAGCAGCATTTCTGCCCTTTCTAGTGTGTTAAAACACTGCTCTGTGGCCTTCAGTAACATTTCACACTGCACTCGACCAGGAAGGGTTTCAAATAATCCTTTAAAAAGAAAGAAAAAGATACAGTGCAACTCACCGTGTTTGAACTGCAAAGGTGGCTGATAAAGGGTAAAAGACAAGGTTAGTTGGACCTTGCTACACACTGAAAACATTTCCTTATATTTCTTTCAGTATTTTAATACCAGAGCCTGGAAAAACAAAAATGCTACCTCTCTGAATGAAGCCTATAGGAAACCTGTGTTTCTTCAGATGCACTTAATAAGTAAGAGTGGTAATGAGTAGAACAGTGAAAAAAATAATATCTGACATTTAAATATGCTTCAAGATCTTCATTTACCTTCTTTGCTTACGTATCACTTCTAATATTACTACTTTAACTAAAAAAGTACCTTTTCCACTTTAAATGTGCCATGAGATCCAGAAAAGAAACCAGTATATTCTCCCTATAAATTAAATGTGTTCTCTATGAACTCCATTCCATGAAAATGCAAACACTACTTCCTCAATTAGAGTAACCTGTATGCAAAGAGAGACACGCTGCTTATTCTTACAATTTCTGAAGCACACCTTCAGACAACAGATTACAACTTGTTTGGTGTAAACCCTGCTTTCAAAACTGCCCATGGCTGCTAGCAGTGAATGTCAAGACCTCAAGTGGTCACTGTCCATTTCGGTAACTCTCACTTTACACAAATTATATCACTCCATGTTAATGATTGTCCATTGTTCTCTGGAATCATTTAGACAATGAACCTTCAGTGACCCTCCACTTACTCTCTATGCAATCATTCTTCTAGCTTACCAGATTGTGCTTTTTGTTCCAGCGGACAGAGGTGTGCTTGCCCCACTAGCTATGAAACCAGAGGGCTTACCTTTAGGTTCCTTTTGGACTCTCCCTATTCTCAGAGTAAAATCCTTACCTCTTAAAAACTGCGTCTGCTTGTCCTGCGAGTCATTCCTCAGCGCTGCTGTAATAACGCTGATCTCCCTCCACACTGCAGGCTGGTCTGGAAAATTCACAAACCTGTAATAAAATTTGAGGCAAAGAATGCAGAGTGATCTGAGAATCTCCCAGCAGGACAAACCTCCCTGTGTTACGTACATGTCGTAGAGCAGCCTGCCCGCCGACGCCGTCCTCTCAGCGTTCCTCTCGATGGTGTACATCTCATACTGCAGGAGGGAAGGACATCACGTTGGCCCTCCTGAACGCATTTCTCAATCACATTATTCTTCCTACTCTAAAAAAATCCCACAACAACAGATCGATTCCCTGCAGAGGACACCTACGTGAATAACAGAAACTGAGAAGAAACGACTGCAGCAGTGTAGAAATGAAGAGGCAGGCTCGCCCTGTCTAACCACACACGATGCGTGAACGTCTGTATGCATACACATGCAGCAATACTACCATGCTGGCTTTATTTTTACACAAACAAAACAACCAGTGAGACCTGTGACCAGGGTTTCCAGTCAAGTGCAGGGCAGAAACACAATCTACTTTGAAAGCCATCTGCTAAAGAGGAGCTCTAAAACTTTACTACAACTCCTGTCAGAGAGCGGAGCCGATCTGTCAGGTAATTGACGGAAACGCCGGGCCCCCGCCCCTCCAGTCCATTGGCCGCCGTGACCGTCAGTCACACAGCGCCCGCCGCAAGGCCGTGTGGGGGAGCGGCGCGCCGCGCCTTCATATACTGCCGGTGCGCTAACGCTCACCTGGATATTGAAGTCGGCGGGGTAGAGGCTCCGCGCCGTGATGAGCCAGGCCTTGGCCGCCCATAGATCTCCCGGCACCAGCTCGCGGGCTCGCTTCACCAGAAACTCGCAATCCCCCTGAGCTGACATCTTGCGGCCGGGCGGCACGCATGCGCCCCGACGCGGCCTCGTCCGCTCTTCTGCCCCGCCCCATCCGGGCGACGCGGGGCTCAGGGCGTGCGCGGGAGCCGCCATTTTGTGGGATCGTTCCAGGGTTCTTGGCGAAGTTAACTGTGCTCCGCCGGCCTTTTTTTTGCCTTCTTTATAGGCCCTTGAGGGGTCTTTGTGTTGCACAGGGGCTAGTGAGGTATAGGGACCTTATTGTGTGTGGGCTGAGGTAGGCTGAGGGTCAGAAGATGTATCTGTAGTAGGAAAGTGGGAATTAAGAGGACTTGTATGGATAGGGAGGATTGAAGTACTTTTACATAGCTCAGGGAGCAGTTTAGGCTCTCCAAACTTGTGGCTTGTAAGGAATTTTGTGATACTTTGCATCAGTATTTTAGAACTAGTGTGACAGTAGATAGAGCAGCGGGTGAGCCAGGCTTAAGGGCTCCTCTTTTTTTTTAGTTTTGTGAGTGGTGTCTTGAATGTAATGGTAGCAGGAGTCAACTGACCTAAAATCCATTGAGTTTACAACACGGCAGTGCCCTTTTTGAAGTTGATACTGCTGTAAATCAAAGCACTTTATAAAGGTCCAGGCCCTTGCACCTCTGGTAAAAGGCACTTGTAGTTTAGGACTAAGGTAACCACCAGTAGAGTGACTCCAGAGCAGAGCTTTTTCTCTTCATAAGCTCTCCTGACCTTCAGCGATTTAAGAGATTTGCTTATCTGTAGTTTATGGTGTTCAGTGCTAAGATGCTTGATTATATGCAAGTGTTCCTGTTCCTTATCTGGCAGTAAACTTTTTCAACCTTATCATTTTATTTATTCCTTTCAAGTAGGCCGTTCATTTTTGATGTGGCGACAGACCTTATAGACTTTGTTCTTGTGAACTGCAGTGCTTAAGTCCATGTGGATTGTCTCCTAAGTGCAAAGACCTTTAGTAAAAAGTTAAAACAGATGCTTAGTCTTTATAGCAGATAAGGGGTAACATCCTTGTCTTTCTGCTTTATCGACTGATGCATTTTTGCCTCATTCTTAGCTGTTTATAATGTCTGCAGATCCTCTTGCTATTCTGGTGCAGGTGAAAAAGTAGGCTGCCAGAGATTTGAAGTTTGGGGGAAATGTGGAGTCCCTGGTGTCTTTTTTGGGTTGAGAATGGAGTCATCCAAGTGCTGGGAATTTGACTTCTCTCCTTCTCTCCCTGCTGCTGCTAATTCCTCCTACATCAAAGCCACTGCCAGCATTGTGTGAGGAACCGCCCATGCTTTTTGGGTGTGAATCCTACATTTGTTTCACTCTCTGGCCTCTCAGTGTTGGCCTTGTGGAAGGGAACCTGTATATAAAGATGTATATAAACTGCAACCTTCAGGAAGAGGTGTGCTTGCAAGGGCTCTGCTCTCTGAAGGAGAGAGCTGATTTTAGCCTGACATGAAACTGTTGTTATTTCATACCCCATTCTGATTTCCTGCTGCTGTGCTAACAAATGCAATGAGAAATTGTTACAGGATTGTCTTGTTGAAAGCAATTGACCCTGTCAGTTTATCAGTACCCAGCAGTGAGTGCAAGATCCTGTTCTTTGACCCTTCTCTCAGCTATCTTGCCATATGCTCATCAGTTGCAATTTGAAAGAGCACGAAATGGGTAATTAATGCACCATTCAGAGGTGACAGAGCCACAGTAGAAAGACTGCTGTTGCTCTTGAAACGGATGCAGAACACTTCCTCATCTTTCTTTCCTGCCTCTACTATCCAACCAACAGCCTGTTACAGGCTGCTGTGGGATGGCATTTTACTTTTTTGGGCTCAAAACACAGCAATGTGTATTGTCTCTTCATTAACTGCCTGGGGAAGGACTGATAGGGTGAGTGGTCCTGGCTTGTTCTGTGCTGCTTGTGAGGCTGGGATTAGGATGCCACAAGAGGCACCAGGAGGATAGTGGGTATCAGAAGCTGCTTTTGAAGAAGGGGTGTGCGAGGAGTCCCCTGCTATATACCTGCTGCAGAACTACACTCAGGTACCAGCTAGACAGAAATCGTGACTTTGGATGAGTTTCATAAGGAGTCATAAAAGCAAGATGTAGCTCTTTTTAATCAAGAGAATTTAGAGCGTTGGGTTTAGTGATATCAGAGTAAGAAACAATACTTTTCTTTTCTTGTGTAAGAGGAAAGGGAACACTGTTTTTTGGAGAATCGTAGTTATTACCGTGATAATTTCTTGTAGCTAGAAGTCAGCATCTGGTAGCACAGCAGGAGGAAATCGGAATAGGGCATGGAATAATGACAGTTCCAAAAATATGGGTACTGAGTCTCTACCACATCACAATAGGACTTGCATTTGAGGTTGCTGAGAATAGAAGCTATTGGTTTTAGCTGAGCAGGTTAGTGGGTTCCATCTCTAGAGGGCCCTTCCAACCCCTACGATTCTGTGGTTTAGGGCTATTACTGTGCTGAACTGGAACCACTGGTGTGCCAGTGGCTTGGTGTACTCATCTTCTATCCCAAGTCTGTAGCTGGTGGCAGGGCTGGGCTGGTCCCGTCAGGTTGAGACCTGATTCTTCCTCCCCACCTGGAGTGGCTTTCCCAAGTAAATTTCCCAATACAGACTGTCCTGTTTGGATGTGAACAATGCAGGGCACGCTGAAGGTCTCAATATCTTAGCCATCTGACTGGAAGTGTGCACAGTCTCCTTCCTGCAGGAATGTGGGTCCCAGCCGGAATGCCTACATAAGCCTTGTTTAACAGGAAGAGGCTTTGTGATCTGCTGTAGCAGGAAACAGACAGTGCTGACCTCAAAGCGTGTTAGTCATCTGATGCTGTGAAGGTTGGTGTTGCCTGGGAAGACTGTCCTGTTTCTTGAAGGTGTCAGTGGCAAAGATCAAGTGTGGGGGATTCAGGCAGTGTTGCTGATGCAAGTGCAGGGACGTGGTGTGCAAAGGTATTGCAGACCTTGAGCATAGTGCATCCAGTTGTCTGGGCTTACAGCTGAGACTCTGAATGCGGCTGTGACCCTCCAATCAATACAGAATGTTCAGAAGGTGTTAAGGTGGCACTGAATAGTGGCAGAGTGCTTTGTGTTGTCATTCTCCACTTCCTGAATTTCTGCCTTGGTGTAATCCCAGCAGATGGTTATCCATTCTTTGCTGGCTTACCTGGTAACTATTGTCCTGCGTGCATTCTTTAGGCCTATAGAGATAAAGGCTGGTTTTGGCATGGGCAAACTCAGATCTGCTTTCCTCTCTAAAGCTGTTGTATCAATATTGAAAAGATCTGACTAGCATAAATTTCCTTAGTATTTCAAGTGAGGCCTCGGAGAAGGGGGTTTTTCAGACACTAATGTGGTCTGCACAGAAGTTAGAGATTGTGCAGAAGATGTTTCGTTAACCATTTTGGTGTCCATTGGCTTTGTGCAGAGCAATTTCCTGTAGCTGAGAGGTGTCTAGGCTGCCAGGGACTGAGAATTTGAGGCTGACACCAAGTATCTTATCTCACCCTTGTTGGGAAAGGTAGTAGACTAAACTGCTGAGTGATGAACCAGAAAGAAGAGTAAAAGGAGTCTGGGAATCCATGAGTGGGACTGCATGGGACTGTGGGGATCCAGTGCAGCTCTCTGTAGGCTGGTATCTGTTGATGACAGATGGCAATGTCAATACAAGTGTATGTTGTTCAGTAGATCTGGTGGCTTCTCATGAGATGATGGAACAGAGGTCTCTGGTTCTGGGGCTGTCTGTAGTCTTTAGAATTGAATCCAAATTCAAGAGATTGAAATGCTAGAGTTGGCCACAGTCCACTTCATTTCTGTAATAGCTGAAAGCAGTTCTTGTTAATTGGCCTGATTTTAACTGAATCATAATAATTTAGGTTGCAAAGGACATCAGGAGGGCATCTAGTATAGCCACATGCTCACAGTGCAAATAAGTGCACTTTTACAGCCCCAAGATGAACCAAAAATCCATTTCAGACTGAGCAAATGGAATCAGTTTCCTTCAGCCTGCAGTATGACAGCACTGAGCTGCATGCAATCTGTATTTATAGTGGGGAAGATTTAGTTAGTCTTAAGAGTGGGTGTTATTATTATGAGAGATGTTAGAACGCTCGTCTAGCTGTTAGCTCTGGGACGTTGAACCAGACTTGGTTCTGTTCCCTGCGGTGTGGACGAGATTATTAATCACCACACTCACAGTGCTGAAGATACGCTCGCGTGACTCAAATGGCACTACAGCTGGAGCTTGGCAAGGGGTAAGTCGTCCGGGCGTGGTGTGAGCAGAGCATCGCAGCACTCCGACTGCATCTCTGGTGCACAAAAGGGACTTTGCATTCAGTTAACAGGGCCAAGGCTTAGAAAATGCCATCTTTCATATGTAAATGAATTGTACTTTATCCAAAAAAAAAAGTGTTCTGCTCCTTATGAAAACACTTCTTAAGGGAGGATTTCATTTTAACCTCAAAGCAACTGAAACAGATGGGTAGGCTCTTCCTGTAGAAGACGTATTAATAGAGGAATAACACAGGGTGGATTTATCTCCTGGACATATTTCCTTTTCTACTGCTGCTTTCCCCCCGCGTTTGGGCTCTTAGTATCTCTGTGGCAATTCTGAAAGATCTAGAAATAATAATAATCTATCCAGCCATATGTTTGTCCTGCTTTTAAAAGTGCTTTTAATCTGCAGTTGTGCTGAATAGCCTGCTCCTTGGTTTGTATTTGCAGCAGGGTCTGTGACCTGTTCTATCCTTCTGCTCCTTGCAGGTTCTTTCTGCACACATCTAACAGGTGTGCACGGCCTTGTCACTTGGCGTGGTATTCACCTCAGTGTGTTGGTGTCTGGAACCTTCTTCTTTCTTTTGAGAAGTCATCCTAGTTTCCCTTTATAGTTAGAGAAGCACAGAATGCAGTTCAGCTGATCAGATGAAGACATGCTGGAGTAGGTCAACCTGTGCTCTAAATGCCTTTGCTTAGGTCTGCAGTGATTGTGGAAGAAGGGATACAGGGTGGTTTTCTTGTATGCGGAGGTTTGTGTAGCAAATCCTTGCGCATGCTGATGGCTGTGGCTCTGTTCACCTCTAGCCAGGCTGCTCGGTTCCCATGCTCTCCTCACAGTAAATACACTGCCTCAGCCTCTGTTGTCTTCAGCCATGCAGTGGTCATTGCCAGCAGGGGCCATTAACTCACCCTTCATAACCACAGCTCTGCAGTACACACAGAGGTAGTCAGCAGCACATGACTACTGAGTTCCTTGAATCAGCGAACGCTGCTTGGACTACAGCATCCCAATGGAGTCACACTGAGGTTTTCTCTGTCAGTACTGTCTTTCAAATCTGCTTTCTAACAGCACACTGAATGGTGTAAGCGGAGAACAGAGTTCTAGCTGGCAATCTGTCATCAACAGCATCCTGCTCTTAAGCTGGGCTGATGGTCGCCTCTTTAAATATGCCTGCATTTCCCCCAAGAACGTGAAATTCTGGGATGTGAATGCAGGTATGTGTCTAATTACCCTCATTGTGCAGCAAAACCAGTTGAACAGCATGTTTATAGAAACTGTCCTTAAGAGCAATTGCCTCTTGAAGGAGCATAGCTCATATAAGAGGAGTGGGACTGTCTCCAGCCAGCCCTGGGAGACGATGCTGAGAGCATATTGAAAAGCTGTCTTCAGCAGAAGCTTGCCAGTTTAACAACTCTGCTCACTGTTCCTATTGCACAGTGGGCTCTTTGACGCAACAGAAAGAGCTGCTTTTTTTTTTCCGCTTCCTCTTAAATCCGCCTGGCCAATTTAAACCTTGTGGATATTTCTTCCCCCTCGGGGAAAGCTTATGTGAGGATTTTCTTTTTTTAACAGTTCATTCCGTGAAACCATTTTTTTTATATATTGTTTGCTGTTAGAAAATGTTGGAGCTGAACACAAGGCTTTCTTTGCAGGTCAGTGGATGAACTCTTGACCAAAGCATTTAACATTTGAGTGTAGCTTTAGGAAGCGCTGTCCTTCTGGAGGAAAAAGTGAGTGAGCAAGGTTGTATCATTTGAGCCCATGTGAGCTTACTACAGGGGTGGGGATCTTTTCAGGTCTTTCGTGTCTGAGTTCTGTGCAGATGAATTTGCCGTCCTTATTCTGTAGACAAATAAACCAAATCAATATTTTACTGAAAATAGTAAGGTCACATCCCAGTTATGCCTATATAATTGAATTATTGGTTCCTTCAAAATGTAATAAACCTTACTGGCAGCTTCAAATATCGACTTCTTTGCTCTTTTATTTTGAAAGGATTTTTTTCTGTGTGTGTGTGGTGGTGGTGATTTTTTTCCTTTTGAACTTATTTTCAGCATGCTTTACTGGGCAGCGTGCTGCCCCCTGAGCACGTGCTGTTTGCAGGGAAGACACTTACTTGCTGTTTTGTCTGTCGTCTTAGATCGCTATTGAGAGAACTAAGAAAGGATGTGGATATGGTATTGATGTCTCTCTTCAGGCTGTGTTTTTGAGGTAAGGCGATCCTCTTTCCCTATGTCTGAAATGAGAACATGAAGCAGAAGCAGTGTTTCTTTCACATGTAGTCACTAAATTTATCCTGTTGCTGTTTATTTTTCTCATTGATATAATATGAATATTTGTCACTAAATGGTTTATTGTCTGTGATGCTTACAACCCTGTATTATTTCATCAGTACCAATTATATGTATGTCTGTGTTTTTATTAGCTCGTGTACCCCGGATTAACGATGTATCATTCTGGTAATTGCTTTGGTTTTCTCCTCTAATATTACCCCATTAAGTCTGTAAGTGAGTGGGTTTCTTTCCCTGGGCAGGCAATTGTTACACAAACTTTACTAAACTGAGTTAGAAATGATTTCCACTGTGAATCACTTTCCTCGTAAGTTGATGACTTTTATGGTAATGTTTAACTTAAGCAGAATTGTTTTCAAATGTGCAGTGCACTATTAGTGTATTCTTTATTTAACAGTACTTTAATTAAAAAAGAATAGAAAAATATTGATTCCTATCATGTTGTTTATCTCCTTATCTACTTAATGCTGCCTGTTATGGGGAGTTCATCACACTGCAGTGTTAAATCACTCTTATAATCAGTTCAGCTGAAAGGTGTCACTGCAACATTGGCCATTTGCAGCAGCACTGAAGATGGAATTTGTATGGGACGCTGCTGTTTGTGACTTCTAATTCGTGTCTGGGGAATTAGAAAGTACTGCCACTCCTTTGTTTCTTTTCAAGCCATTTAAGATGTTGCCATTCGGGGAAGGTTAATTTTTCTTCTTCCTTCTTCTGTAGGATGGGTACAATTCTTATGATTCATTGCATTTAAATCAGTTTGCTTGAATCTTTGTGGCATCTCTTAAAAGGAAAAGCATATTTTAAGGCAGACAATACTATACTGCAGATACAGGAAGCCTTTTTCATTTAGAAAATCATTCTAAATCTAGTTTGGCTTTTCACATCTCTGAAACTTTCGTTGTTTGAATTCCAAATAGTGTTGGCTCCACTTTGGAGATCTGCCTCAATGGTTTGTTGGGAGGCTTTTCACGTAGGATGGGGTACGGAATCAGAAATAAGGAGTGGAGTTAGAGAGCTACAGTGAACTAATCTTGGAATAATAACACTTCAAGCATTTATAATTTTCTCAAATGAATAAATTCATTCAAAGGTGGTTTTAAAACCCATTGAAGGTCAACTTTATTCAGTCAGCATCACACCAGATATGAGCATTTTCTGACATCTGTTTTTGGGAGTTACAAATCCTCCCACAGTGTGAACACGCAACTTAGGTCTGGAACCCATTTTCCACTATTATAAAGCTTATTTGCTGCAACTGAAACTATTTCAAGTTGACTTTGCCTTAAAAATCATAAAATGAAGCAATGCAGTAAAATAATGCTGTATTGTATAGCACATTTACTGAAACCGTTGTCAATGAATGAGATACCATCTGTGATTTTTATCTGTGTGTATTGGGCATTGCTTTGCCAGAAGGTGTTTGTGGGGAAGAAGGAGGGGAGCTGACATTGTCTTGCTGCGTTTCTTGGGATCTTTGGGCCTGGAGCATATGCTGTGGTATCTTACTGAATTGCATGCTTCTTGCAGTCAACCAAAAGATATTTCTCTTGATGTGTGATGCCAGCATTGGCCTGGACAGTGTAGCAGGGCTCGCAGCTTGGTGTATTTCCCCTGAGCACTGTCATCTGGGCACGTGTTCTATTACCCTAGGGGCCTGGTCTGTCACTTTCTCTTGAAGAAAGTAGAACTATCTCTACTGGCAGAGTGGTCAGAGGGGAATGTCATGCAAAGAGATGAAGGGAAGTGGAGAAACGCTCAGTTCTGAGAAATGTTACAGGTAGAAGTACATAAAACAGAGGGCTGCTGAACAGAAAGTAGCACAGAGCTACGTGTTGCTGGTTAGTTAGACTTGTGGAGCACAAACTGAACAGCTTAAGGACTGGTGAATAGGTGGAAATGGATCTGTTGCACACGTCGTAAGTTAGCTTTCCCTTTATCAGGGCATAAATATTGATGAAGACTATCTTGTGTGCACGTTAGACTGGCTGTGTGAATGCAGCCTCTGTGAGGGCCTCTCGGCACTGTTATAATATTACTAATAACGAGTCATGTCTGAAGTCATGTCTTGGTCTGAAGAGAGGCCTTTGGCAGAATGCCATGCTGCTGGAGGGCCTGCCTGAACTCCAGTGGTTTTGCTTATTCACGCAATTGAGTGGGACCCTTTCATTGCAGCTTGATTGCATTTAGGCTCAAGAATAAAGACTGAGATAAAAATACCATACCCTGAACATTTCCACAGCCTCTAGGGAGCTTAAAGAACTCAGTGACAGTTGTCAGCATCTGCTTCAAGAAATACCACCAGCCTGTTTATTAAGCTGAAAAAGTTTTATTTGTTGCATCTCAGCTGCAAAAAAGGCCTAAAAAGTTAAGGCCTTAGGAGCAGGTTTCCACTCTTACTGTTTCACTGAGTACTCATTTAGGCTACGGCTATAGGTAATATTTGCTGAGGGATTCATTAGGAAGTAGACACAACAAGCAGGCACTGTGCTCGGAATTCTTAATTGTGATATTCTCATATGGATACCTGCTGTGAATTTTCTGGTGACTGATGGGTATGGGGAAAAAAATCAACCATGAAGTTTTGCGGATTGGTTTTGCTTTTTTCCAGGAGTACTTATTTTGAGCCTTTGCTTTGAAGGTCCAGCAGTGCAGACACTTCAAACTGCATGCTAACTACGTGGGCTGAAAAAGAGGATTGTGGACTGTTTGCATCACCTTCATAGATTGTCAAAGACAACCCAGGCCACATGGTTCCTTTCTTTTACTAGAACCTACGGAAGAAATGAATATGCAGTTCTGGTTTTACCTTTCTACATTCCTTACACTGAAAGCAATAACTTCTATTTTCTTTCTTTCTTTTCTTTCTTTTTCTTTGTTTTTTTTTTTTTTTTTTTTTGCAGTCACTAGCTCAGTTTCTTTGTTTTAGAGCAGTTGTTTGGATTCTGTTTTCTGGTTCTTCTTCAACAGGTTTATGTATTTAAGCTAGATTGTAATATGCTAACTTGGTTCCATGCTAAGCCATGAAAGCCAATGAGATGAATGTTCATAAGAGCATTGTACATCATCAGCATTGTACAAGCAGCGTTAAACATGGCTTAGATCTTTGACTTGCCTTAAACTCTGAGGTTTTCTGCAGAGCCACAGAAGGTATCTAGCCATTCAGCCAGCTTAGTTGGTGGCCTGCTCCCAGCTCAAGAGAAGGCCGACCTTATGGGAGTGGTGGTAGGAAAGTAGTAGAAACAACTGGGCTGCATGGAAAAACTTGAGCATCCAAGTAAGCACTTTCACACTAGTGATGTCTGTGAGCTAGGCAAGAAGATAAGGTGTGGGGGGAAACAGTGGGAAAAAGTTTTCATCTTTGTTAGCAAGTAGATAGGACTTTCATTTCCAGGTGTGTACCTGGGATGAAGTGGGCTTCCTTCTGTTTAGATGAGTAGTTGTAGTCTTCATGTTGACTTGATAACGTGTTTCATGACTTGATAACAGGTAGACATAAACCGGCTATTTGGGTGTGGGCATCACCCTGCTATTCATAAACAAAAGAATAGCAGAGGACTGATAGAAATGTTATGGAAGTGAAATCCTGAGGGGAGAAGAAAGGAATTTTTTCCTTTTTCCTCTCCACCGTGTGACTGAAAGTGGCCCTGTGAATTACTGGCAAGATGATGTGGAATAATATGCACTCCAGCAACCTTGGAACAGTGTGCGAAGACTCCTGGGAATTTTTCCTACTGGAAAGGGTTGAGGTAGCAATTGGCTTCTGGCTTGGTATTTCTGAGAAAGGTTTTTTAAAAATTAAAGCTATAAATAGTTGTCAGTTCTTCAACTAAATAATCCTGTTCTCTTTCTCTGCAGGGTGAGAGACTAGGTCTCAGTTTCCAAAGCCAAAAGCCTGCCTCCAGATAGCGGCGTTAATCATCTGTAACGTTGCTCAGGCTTTGAGGGAATGCTCTTACTGTTGTGTTGTGCGTAGTGGGATGACTTAGCAAAGCAATGCCCAATTCCCTCTCACAGTTAGCGGAGGTGCAAATGGTGAGAGGCAAGATACTGCATCTCCTGTACTGCCATTTCTACTACAGACTGCTGCTTTCACTACATCTGGGAGTATGTAACATGGAGTGTTCCGTCCTAAAGGTGTGGTTTTTATTTTTTAGTCCTTACTTAACTCACAGCATGCATTTTTCTCTGTGAACCTATATGGGAAAAGATAGCTGTAGAAGTGCTGGCCATGGTGATCTTAACTTCAATAGCATTACATGTGCCAGAAATCAATGTTAATCGATCAGTGCTGGAATAAAGGGTCTTCTAGTTATGAAGGATGCATTGTTAGTGTTATTGACCTTTTATTATAGCAGTTAGGCAGTCCCTGCTAGGGCTGTTAGGTTTTAACTCATCCAGTTCAGACAACGTCATCCTTCTCTCAGAACGTGGCTTTCTGTATTTGGGATCTTTGCCTTTCTGTATCCTACAACTCATGTTTTCATTAACATTTACAGTGAACACATAGGTACTGACATCCTTCACAGTGGGAAGCTTTGAGCTGCATGGATTTGGAAAAGAGAGGTTTTACTCTGACACATGAAACAGTCTTTCCTGTGTGTGCTTTTAATGTGGAGCCTGTACGTAAGAAAACCACTGCTTTTCAGTTAGAGTAGTCTGAAAACAGAAGCAACAGTTTCGAAGCACACTTTTAACAGGGAATTTTTGTGTGTGTGTGTGAGAAAGTGAAGCCTCTCGTGCTCAGGGAAGAGATTTTGAATTAGCTTTGTATGTAGAAAGCTATTGGCACCATACGCAGTAGTGCGTATTGCTGAACACATTGCCTGCCCTTTTCTCTCATCAATTTGCTATTAAAAAAAAAATTAAGAGGAGTATATAAAAAAAATGAGAATATTGACTCAAATCATAGCAAACTTAAACGTAATGAAATAGAGAGATTTTAGGTTGCATTTATTATCAAAGTGGTGGTTACTAGCTCAGAAACTGATGTAGAGACAAGGGACAGAAAACAGCCTGAAGAATGGGTCACTTATCTTCCAGTTCACAGAACAGTGTAAGGCGGGTTCTGAGAAAATGCACTGATGGGATCCTGAAGTGTTCTCATGCTCAAATGAGCCAAATATTTAGATTTATGAATGAATTAATAAGCTATTCACAAATATCCCGGCTTTCTCTGAGATTTGTTCAGGAAATGAAAAGCACTTATGTAATGTTGAAGGAATGAAAGGAAAACTTCACAGCATTAGAAAAAGGAAAATAATGCTTCACTCTGAAATGCTCAGGAATTAACTTTACCAAGAAAATGGTTTGTTGCAGATGTCAAGTGCATGAAAAAGTGTTTTGAGAGCACATCTTAACATCTCTTGTAAGTATTATAAAGAGTCAATAGCCCTGTTTTTTTTTAGATGTGTGCACTTGTCCAAATATGATTTCAACTTTCTCCCCTGATTCTAGATGTGCCTTTTGCCATATCTGCCAGGTAAAAGATGCTGAAGAAGGGTGCTGTAATAACTTGTTTGCCAGCGATTCCGAGGATTGGGGCATGTGCCAGGAGAGTCAGAGCTGCAGGGGATGCCGTAATGTGCCTTTTGCAGGAAATGCTGGGGGGGCAGATGTGCAAAAAGCAGCTCTTCCACAGAGGTGGTGGTTTTTCTTGGTTAGCACAGGTTGGCAAGTGAGGTGTGCCCAAGGAAAATGTAGGCTTTTTTTGGTTAGAGATCTAAGGGTACGTAAGAGATTTTTCCAGTTGCTGTAGGACTGTGATTTTCTTACCCCCTCTATATTTTGTTTGCTTGGGATGGTGAAAATAGGCTCATCTGGTAGCAAAGCTTTTTATTTTTTTTTCTAAGATTGTTGTCCATTTTTCTATTCTGATTAGAATCTTTATGGCCATGAAGTACTAGAAAGCTTACAGCTTCAGACTCTAGGTCAAAGAAACTTCACTGTCCATTGCTAAAGAAACTTGTAAACCTATTAAACATTAACAGCAAAAGATACACAAAATTCTAAAGTGAAGTTAGGAATAAGGAAATAGCAAATTCCATTTCACTTCTTCCCCAGGATGGCAGCCTTGTAAGGCATTTTTCTGAAGGCTTCTGCATCGCTGTTGTAACCCTCTGCTGTATTGGTTAAGTCACCTTTATTTGATTCTTAACTCCTATCCCCGATACAAAGTATTTTTCACTTAGTTACTGCAACGCTATGATGTGACTTGCAGACAAGTCCACCATAAGTATTTTGTGAACCATTCATCCTTTATGTTGGTCTAGGACTCTGTTGCTACTCTGTAGCAACACGGTTAATTGAAACAGGCAGGCTATTCAATGTCTTTTCCATTCCAGGAGTACTTGAATCAGAGCACAACTCTGTATTTTTTTTTTTTTCAGAGGTCCAAGCTGTGTGCCAGTCTGCAGCAGTCCAGCATCTTTCTTAAAAAAGGCTTTGGTATTTCATGCCACTTTGTGCTTCTGCAGCTTGCGGAGTGGCTGGTGGTACTGTCTTGTTGTCTTTTCTCGTATGGGATTCTAAAGTAGTCAGTTAGATCTGGAAAAGAGGATGAATGAGTTATGGGACTGTATTTATATAAAAAGTCATGGAATTGTAAAGCTGTGGAATCCTCCACTGTAGTTGAGATTTCTCAACTGGAGTTAAAATCTTTCCATTGGAAGTTTGATATTGTACATTTCCATAGAGGTATTTCAGCTTTCATAAAATAGCAAGGGAGAGAATTATCACAGAATTGTAGAATCTTTTGAGTTGGAAGGGACACTTAAAGATCACGTAGTCCTACTCCACTACTATGATCAGGGACACCTACAGCTTGAGCAGGTTGCTCAGAGCCCTGTCCAGCCTGACCTTGAATGTCTCCAAGGATGGGGCATCCACCACCTCTCTGGGCAGCCTGTTCCTTCAGTGCCTCACCACCATTATTGTAAACTTCTTCCTTATATCCAACCTAAATCTCCCCTCTTTTAGTTTGAAGCCATTTCCCCTTGGTCTATCAACGCAGACTCTGCTAAAGAGTCTGTCCCCTTCTTTCTTACAGCTCCCCGTTACATATTGAAAGGCCACTTTCAGGTCTCTCTGGAAATAAGAGGTGGGGAGAAATTCATCAGGGAGTCCTTGCATGCATTCAAATCATCATCTTGGTTGACTAGTACATTCTTCTCCAGACAACCAGAGAGTGAATAGGTGAGTCTGTGGGGAACTTTATAACGTGACAGTTTCTTTTCACGGGGAGAGCTAGTTTGGTCCTCTTCCAGGCTGAGCATGTTGAATGGCCCTTGCTTTTGAGGGAAGTCCAGGTCCTGAGTGACCAAAAAAGAAGAAGGGGAAGTGGACAGGTCTGAGTGGCTTGGTTTTTTTTTTCCTGCTGAGCACTGTTATTTAGGTGAATGTAGCTGCATTTTGTGTTCTGGCCCAGGGGCCAGAATGTCAGCTGGTGGCAGTGGTTTTCATTTGGTGGAATTGTATCCTAGCAGCTGAACATCAAGCCTGCCAGGAGGACCACTGCCAACTGCCCTCCTCAGTAAGACTTCCCTCCTCTTTCTTGTCAGAGTTCTGTTTGCACCTTTGTTCTGTCTCAATAAAAACCCCAGTGACTTTGAAGAATTTGAGCCAATTTGTGACTGTAGGTCCTGTCACCTGAGTCTGTGCCACCACTGAAGTAATTTGTGACAAAAATTGTCCTACTCACTCATGAAGAAATGCTTGTCATTTGAATCTGTTATACAAATAGCTTGGGAAAAGCTTTCATGTTAGTGTAGGCTTCTTTAACTTTTCTTGCTGCAGTTCTCATAGGCAACTCTGGAGTTGGCACTTTATCCACCCTTCATATATGGGATAAGTGGACTTTCTATTAGAAAAAGTAGTAGTTGATGATAGTGTAGTCAGTAGGGAAGGAAAATAACCTACCTTCTAGAGGATTCCTGTATTTCACACTGAGATTTTGGAGAAGTATTATACAATATCATAATGATACTAACTTGCACACCACTAGGGTCTGATTTAGGTTGTTAAGTTCCACATGTCTTTAAGCTCAGTGTCTAGCTGAAGTTACTTGACTGGATTTCCATTATTGTCTGTGAAGAGAAAGAAGCCACAGAGTGATTTTTATCTTAAGTACGTGTGCACTTGGCTGTACTGTTTCAACACATAATCACAGTGGGTGTCATCATTATTGATTTTGCTACAGTTGGAAATATGAAGAAGCAGACAGTGCTGTCTTCCAGACCCATTTACAGCTACTTTTGCCCTGGAAGAGAGGCTGGAACCTGCACATAGTAACCCAGAAAGTACAGGAGTGTTTTGGAAAGTCTCTGCTGTGCTCTGCTTTAGTTACCTCAATGCAGTGAGTGAGCTTTTGCTCTTTTTAAAGACATTCTTTTGCATTTAATCTTGTAGAGCTTGTTTCAAGAGCAGGCTTATTTCCAAACAATAGGGCTCTAGTGTGATCTTGGCTCTTGTTGTTCAGAGCACATTTATAGCATTATTTCTGTCACATGGGGCAGTTTCCTTTGAGTTATGCCTTTTTTTTTCCTGGTTAAGTCTTTGTTTTCCTCAGGTCTTTTTTGTCTTAATTTCCCCCTTCCCCCCCACTGTATCTTGTCGGTGATCAAGATTAAAGTGAACTATGTATTTGGTCTCTTCAGGAGTGCATTTCAGTTTAGAAGGGAAGAATTTCTAATTTGTGGTGGTGTTTCAGATCAGAAAGCAGCTAAGACATGAGTACTTACCAGTAGAGAAAGTCTGTTGTAATTATTGGTGGGAAAGCTAGCTGATGTTTCTGATGTGGCACCTAAGTTGAAGCTAAGGCGAGCCTGCATTGGAATCCACATCCTCTACAGTTAGAGTTGGATGGTAGCTACTCTCCTGAACTAGAACTGCTGTGAGGCTGCTCTTGCTTTCATGTAACACAAATCTTAACATTAAATATATTGTTCATACAAGTGATATGACACAAGTGATAACACAAGTGAAAAGCTTCAGTCTTTCTCCAGTGCAAAATTCTTCTAAGTTTAGGCTGAGTTGGGTTTTTTACTTCATGGGTGCAATGTGTGTGTCTCAGTCTCTGGCTGAAAACTGCCTGTAACTACATCTGTGAGAAAGAAAGCATTGTATCGGGGAAAGCTTCTGGTTCATTCAAGTGAACAAAAGTGTTGTCAACAAGTTTGAGAACCCTCTTGTTCCAGGGTGTCCCCACTGCTGCTTCAGTCAGTGACAGTATCTTATGGCCTTCCTCACTACATTTTAGTTGTCTCTTTCAGCAGTTTCAGGGTCTCCTGGTGGCAGTAGGATTTAGACTGTGTTGTGGTTAAAGAGTGTGTTCTCTTTTGCACTATCTGCTATTTGGTGTCATAACTGAAGCAAGATTGCTTCTACATACAGAGGCTTGCATATCCTGAGATTTTGCCCTGGATATGAAGATGTAGAAATAAAGGACTCTTTCTTCTCTTGATTAGTTTCTCCTTAAGTTTGGTTTCATCTAGAGGAGCAGTTTTCAACCTGTGGTCTGTGGCTTCCTAGACCTTGTGGGCTACTACAGAAGCAGACTGTAGAAAGTGACTAAAATGTAAATTCAGCAGTGGGCTTTGTGTGTTTCCTGATAGAAATTTTGTTGCCTCTGAATACTTACTACGGTTTGAAAATAAAAACCACATCAAAACCCACTGTTTTCCTGCTGGGATGTGCCTGTCAATACCATTGTCAGTACTGCACTTTGTTCTTATTTCTTGGGTAGTCCTGCTTGATGCTCAGAAGTGTCGGTTTACACCAAAGTCTGATTGTTCTGGTAGGTTCCACTGCTGGAAGCTGATATCTCGCTGATAGGCAGCAGTTGTACACTGGCATTTCTTCTGCCTTTTTGGTGCTCCGTGGACACCAGCAGCAGCTGGCACTGCCTGGCCACGCAGGATGATCCCAAAGCCACAAAAGCTTCTGTGCTTTTGTCCACAGAAGTGATTCCAGGACACAAACTTTCCTGTTGAACATCTGTGTCAGTCCAGGTTTTCACAAAATTGATTGCCTCCCCCTTAGATTGGCCTCAATCATGATGTACATAGGCTAATTTTAATCTTTCCTGCCACACTCCAGCATGTGCAGTGTTGACAGCCTGTACTTCATGTATCTTTCCAGGATTCACTTGATATCTATTTTTTCAGTCTTGATGTTAGATTAACAGTTTACATAACTGCACTGTGAGGCTGATTTCTTAACTGAGAGTAATTTAAGACATGCAGAGTGACATTCAATTTTCAATGGTATAGTAAATGGTTAAGAAGTTTGCTTCATCTTGATTAATATGTAACTTACGTTACCATTGTGATTTATGCAGGATAGACTGGAAAGTTTCTGAAAGATGGAAAAAAAATCATTCCCTTGAAGTGATGTTGGGGGTGCTTAGCAAAGCAGTGCAGGTATGTGTCAGAGACCTGGACTTTTCCACACTGGAGTGAAGCAATGTGAGGCTGATACAAGCAAGTGATGCTGATAATCCGTAAGGAACTTCTCAGTATATGGAGAAGAATCTTGGCTTCAGGGTTTTTGGGGATGGTTCTTGCCCCTAGACATTTCAGAAGTGCATTTTGGAGTCTGGATTGCAACTTAGACTTGGCTTTAGGTCACAGAGGAAGTGCAAATCCAAGCCAGAGGACTTCTCCAGAAAGGAATCATCCAGATGGCTTGTGGTATATATAGGTCATGTTTTGACCTTAAATTTCAGGTTATGTTGCTGCTTACCATGGCAGTGGCAACATAAGGACCAAAAAGCTGGTGGGAGATGAACAATGATATGGTTGATTCAACTGCATCACCTGACAGATGGGGAAGAGTCTCTGAAGCACAGGTCTGTGTCTGGGGAGGAGACAAAAAGTGGGGCAGTAATGCCTGCTGAAATCCAGTAGGGCTAAGGTTCTTAAGTAGAAGTTTGTAGGGATGCATCTTTCCCTAATCCTGTTTTGTTGTGCCTTTTTTTTTCTCCCATGTCTTATTGAGTTTCTGTGAACAAATGTGAACATGTTTCCTCTCTGGTGTGGCTTGGCTGAATCACTCAATTTCATAACAATCACAAGTGCTCAGAACGCTTGTTGTAGCTGGATGTAGGCCCACTGGGCCTTGCTGAGAGAAATATACTCATCAGAAAGTGCTTCTTAATCCAGTATTGTGGAAAGCTGGGGGGTCCCTTGCTTGCTAAGGTTGCATAAGGAAAACGAGAGGTCATTTGAATTAAGGCTTCATGTCCACTCCTTGCTCCTTTGTGAGTAGGGGTGTGGTTCTTGTCTGGGGCTTGTTTCTGCACTAAGGCTCTCCTGATGCTCTCTGCAAAACTGTGGGTCTGAACATGTGGGGTTTTTCTTTGAACATAATTCAGAATGCAAACCAGCTGCTGCAGCTCCTTCCCTTCTGCGAAGCCTCTTCAAGCCATACTGTGGTTTTGTGGCTCTTTGTAGATAGTAACCTACTCACAGCTGCTTTATTTACGTTGCAGGGTTATTTTTAGGAAATACTGGGGTAACATGATTCTAAGTGGTTTCTGCAAATGCCCTCTTATCTCCTTCTGTGCTCTTCACTCCTTCCTCCTAAACATGCTTTAGCTTTTCTTCAGCAAAGAGAAAGGAAAGAAGAAAGTGGGCCTCCAACTCAGATTCTGTAGACTGCGTGAACTATGGTATAAGCTGGTCCCTTCCAGCTTCTAAAATGAAGGCTTGTGGTTTGAACGCATGCTCTGTGTTTGTAAGCATGCAACTTGTTTGCATGCATGTAGTCTGATTGCTCAGCACCCAAAAATCAGAGCCTGTAAACAGTCTGGTGCATTAGGAAACCTAGAGTGTGCTGCTTATTTACTGTAAGTGTCGTCTTGGCAGGCAGTACATTTCATCTCTTGTAGATACAGTGTTTGTGATTTGATTGCTGAGCTTAAATGGCATGTTTGGTAAGGCATTTCCAAAGTTTTCTGTTCCTTACTGAATATGTGCAGGTGCTGGGAAGGCGCAAAGCAAGTTTGTGCTCTTAGAAACTGCTTTCAGAGTTTCTGCTACAGTGTATGCATTGAGAAAGGCCGGGATTTGACATTGAGATTGAATAGATGAACTATAGAAGAAAAAATGGTTATTATAAGTTTCAGTGAAGTTCGTGCATAGATTGATCTCTATAGTGGCTCCTGCCTGTGGCATCAGTGCCAGAAAAACAGATGGATATTCAGCATTTAATACTTTTCTAAATCTTGGACAGAATCTTAATAATCTTTTCCTTTAAAATGATACAAAAATCTCCACAGTAAGTCATTATTGCACTTAACAGAAATTGAATTTTCCCATTTAGATCCTATGTAGATGCTCCTCTTTTTTTTTCTTCCAAGAGATTTGGGGAATAAGACAAATCCCTCGTTGTCCTGATGCTTGAAGAGATTGCTAGCATTCCAGAACAAATGGGAAAGCTTATAGAGAAAGGGAATATTTACAGGATGAAAAGTAGCAAAGGGTAACTACATGCATCCGGATGTAAGGCTCTGAAAAGCCTCTGCTGAGCCTTCAAAATGTACCTATGAGGCGTAAAATCAGAGGTATAGAAGTCAGCTGTGGCAGTGCAATGCAAACTTCTTTTTGGTAGGAAATTGTCTCAATTTTCTCAATTTTTCTGGAGTTACTGAAGTAATCTGTGTAGCTTCCTCATTTTATCTGATGCGTGTTCATATGCTGTAGTGTGTGTATTCTCAATGCTGCTTATCCTTCTTTGTAAAGGGATGTGCTTTGCCCGGCATGTTTTCTCTGTCACATAGAGCACTGTGCCATGATGGGTTGCTGTTAGACTAGAGCAAGCGCTGTCTGTTACTGTACTAGAAGTGAAACCTTTGTATCAGTACTGTGGTGTAGTCCTTGAGGAGCCTCGCTTTCCAAGAGAAAACATTTCCAGTAACCATTACAGTAATACTTCTTTGGGTGCTTGTCTTTTCTTTATACTATGCTTTCATCTCTCTTTTTAATGAAATGTAAGTTCTAGCTCTGCTTTCACCGTGTGTTTTCTCCTTGGTTTCAGGTAGCCTGACTCTGCAGTGTTTTGGTTGTGAGAGAAGCATCATCTAACTACATCATTGCTGTGCTGGTGGAAAAAGGGACTGGCCTGTCTCAGGCCTGCTCTCCTTGAATTCTCAGTTTTCTCAGTGATGCAGTGTTTCCCAGCTGAGACTGATCTAGTGTTTATAGTCTCAGAAGATGGAGAGGCTGGAGTCTTCACAGTTAGGCAGTTTTGGTGTAGGAAGTTCTTAGCAGAACAAGGCAAGCTGTCTTCCACAGATATAGTAGAAGCATTTTCTGGTATTTTTGTGATTTTTTTTTTTTGAGAGACTTCCTGACTGATATGGATGAAGCCTTAGAACCGACCTCTGTAATGAATATAACCTGAATTCTGTGGCATAGTTCTGAGCTGTAGATTTGGACTGAGACAGAGCTGTGTTTTACCATTGCTAATGAGCACATGAGTGGTAGAACTTATCTGCAATGATGCAAACTGAAGTGTGCTTCAAAGAAATGCTGTATTGCATGAGCTCAGTGTGTTCTCAGGAGCAAATTGTGTTTTGAATTACCCTGGAAAGCGAGGTTGCTTAAAAGCAAGCCTTTCTACCTATTGCAGTAAGTTCCCTTTACTTTTGCCTCCCTTTGGCTGGGTATAAAGGACCCATATCTAGAGGGACTGTGTTTAGTAGCTGAAGCAGGTTATTGCCTGTTGCTCTTGTCTATAAATCCTCTCTTCCCTCTGTTAATGAGTATAGAAGGGCCCATCTTAAAACTGCAGCCAAGATTTTTTTTTCAACTACAGACGTACTCCTTAAAACCTCAGTTTCCTATGTAAAGATAGGCCTGTACAGAAAAGGAGTGAATTTCATGGGGGATCTGGAAATCAAGGAGAGTGCTGGAGGGAGCCTCCACGCAGAAAAGGTGCATGCATCAAAGTATTATTCCTGAGGGAACGAACTTAAAAGAAGAAAGTGAAGAATGATGCTGATGAGTTCCTGACATAGGTGTTTGCCTCATGTCTGCTCTTCAGATTCCTTCTGTCTGCCAGATTCATGTGGAATTTCAGATCTGCCAACAGCCAAGGAACCTTTCTGTGTAGCTGCAGTATGTGCATGCTATTTCACCTCAGGCTGCTAGTTGTGAAGCTTAGTCTCTGAAATTCCAGAGGAATCCTAATTTGAAGACACGGTCATTTTATTCATCCTTTTTTCTTCTGGGCTGGAGTCATAGTACTGTAGCTGAGGTTTCAGGACTGATTGCTGTTGTTAGAATGTAGTTTCAGTACAGGCCAGGACTGTTTTGCTAGGGTTGTTGAATGGACCTGTACATCTGTTATGGAGAGTGAAGCTGTGGGCCTTTATCTGTCTGGTATTTCATGCACTGATGTTGCAGTAAGTTTGTTGGAGACCCAACTGGACTTGACATGCACTGTACAAAGTGCAAAACAATAAGAAAATCATTGTTCCGGAGAGATGTACCATGAAGAGATGCAAAATGGCTGGAAGAATACTCAAGGATTGCAAAGGACAGCTTTCCTAGTTTTCTTCCCTGCCTGGGAGCCAGGCTTGTCTAAGGGAACATGGGGACACCCCACATGGAGCAGTTAGCTCTGTTGTCACTGACGATGATGGCAATATTTGCTACTCCAAGTTGGGATGAGATGGCTTTATTTAACCATCTGTTTGTGATAGATTCTCACCATTTTTTCTTTTATCCACAGATTATTTTATGTCCATATGCCACATTTTGCTGCTCTAACAACTTCTCAGGGGATTGCTATTTTTAGACCTGGAGTCTTCAGCTAGCAAGCAGCATGTTAGCTCAGACTGGTGCCTGGTTCTTCTTGCCTTTCTTTCATTTAGAGTCAATCATACATTTTGAGGTAGAAGACCTGGGATGAAGCAGAAACAGGTGTACAAGCCGAGAGAGGGTTTGAGAACATCTGTATTCTTCCCCTGCTTTTCTTATTTTATTCATGTTTCAGTGTGAATGGGCAGTTTTCTGAACACCTCTTATACTACATTTACTGGCTGCTTCATAAAGACAGCTCTTGTACTTCTTGATCCAGGCTCTGGACAGAACTTGCCTGCTATTAATTCTGAGCCCAAAAGCAGTAAGAGTTCCAGTGCTGTCCATAGACATCTGTCAGCAGGAGCCTGATTCCCCTTGTCTGTGGATGGAGTCAAGGGAGACAACCCAGCAACCAATGTAGGTGCTAATTAGCTAATGGGAGTAGTTTGTTCACCATGCAGGTCTTTGCTTACAATATGGAAGGGAGAGTTCTCTCTGTGATTGTATTCTTGCCCCAGTAGGGTTATCTGTAAGATAATAATAATCACCTTTAAACTTCCAGTTTGCTTTTGAGGGAGTATGCTTTTCTGTATTCTTTTTGACGACAACTTAATAGAAACCAGTTGAGGAAGTACTGAGCAAGAGGAGTAGCTGTTAGAAAAGATTGTCTTCTGAAAGCTTTATCACAAAGGGTTTAAACAGTCAGAGGTGTGCAGTTGTTCTCACAAGGGAGGAGACCGAAGGCTACCAACTTTAAAGCAGTGGGTGGTAACGAGGATTTGAACATTAATTAAAACAGTTAAAAACCCAGAGGAGAAATGAAGGAATACAACACTTTTCTAATAGTATAATACAACGTTACTCTTGGGGAATGGGTCATCACAATGACAAAAGGTTCAAAATAACTCCTCTGTAGCAGGGAAATCTTTTCTGCCTTTCAAAGCACTTGGTGTCATCCTGAGAGAGGGAATACTGACTGTTATGTGGATGGCTAATCTGCTCTGTTCAGTGGCTGCACTTAGATTTTTCTTCGAAAACACAGGGAATTCCCTCAGCGCTTTCAGTTTTAATGATGAATTGATTGTTTTGCTTTCAGTACAAATTCAAGCTGAATTGATTTTTCAAGGGTGCATAACAGAGGAGAGCTAAACAAACAACTGCAGTCTCCTGTGCATGCACCTATTGTGTGTTTTAAAAGCGTGTGAGGTTTGTTTAAATCAGGTATGAGTAGCCTGTTTTAGAATCCTGTAATCCTTAGAGTTGGAAGGGACCTCTGAAGGCCATCTAGTCTAACTCCCCTATAATGAGTGGGGACACCTCAACTAGCTTAGGTTGCCTGGGACCTTATCCAGCCTTACCTTGAAAGTCTCCAGGGACAGGGCATCAGCCACATCACTAAGCAACCTGTGCAGTGCCTCACCACCTTTCCTGTAAAAGATTTTTTTCCTTGTATCTAATCTAAACCTACTTTCCTTGAGCTTGAAACCACTTCCCCTTGCTCTGTCACTACAGACCCTGCTAAAGACTCTGTCCCCTTCTTTCCTGTAGTTCCCCTGTAGATACTGAAAGGCCGCTATCAGGTCACCTTGGAGCCTTCTCTTCTCTGAGCTGAAGAGCCCCAGCTCTCAGCCTGTCCTCATAGGAGGGGTTTTCCAAAGAAGGGCCACAAAAATCATCCAAGGGATGGACATGTTCTAACATGCCCGTGTCTCTCCTGTACTGAGGATGCCACGTGTGGATGCAGAACTCCAGGTGAGGTCTCACCAGCATTTAGTAGAAGGGCAGGATCACCTCCTGGCCACACTTCTTTTGGTACAGCCCAGGGTATTGTTGGCTTTCTGGGCTGTGAGGGGAGCCCAGAAAAATGCTCCATGTACACATGCTGACACCATTTACTCAAATTTCATTGTTTTCTATAGGGTCTTTCAATTGGTGTTTTCTAGCTGACATCCCCCAACAGTTGCTGGCTGCTATTAACCTAGTTTCCCTTCTCTTTCAGCCAAGAAATTGTTAGATTCTCATAATTTATTCTTAAGCTCCAGTACTGGAAAACTGCATATTAAATTGACTGCAGTTTTCCCCTCAATAGGAGAACCATTATTAGGGACCATTGAAATACTTGTAGTGAGACAATGTTGTTGCTGTTTCACTTCACAACAGCTCTTCTTAATAACCCTCGTTGAACCAAGTCTGTGCTAATAGAAAAGTGCTTTAAAGTTGATGGAGATGTAACAATAAAAAACCGATCTCAGTTTCAAGTCCTTCAGGTCTTTCATTAGTGTGAAAGTAATACCATTTCTAATGTGTGAGGCTTTAGGAACTTTACTCACATCTACTCCTCAGCTGAGTGTTAATGTTTTTAACAATTAAATTAATAGGAGTAATCAGTTATCAGAATAGGGACTTGAAGGCTGTAGACCTGTGAACCAGAACGTGTTATGCAATTAGAGAAAGCCCCTTAGCAGGAGTGAGTGGAACAGAACGTACTCTTAAGAGACTACGGAACACATCACGTGTCATTTTTCATGGGTTAGAAAACTGGCAGACAAGAGGATACTGACTTGGGGATGGGGATATCTTTGAATTAAACAGCCTTCTTGAAATTGGTATGATTTTAGATTCTACAGAAAACTGTTTTAAAAGGAGGAGAAGGGAGAAATCTGTAACGACATAGCAGCAATTCCTCCTTTTATTTCATTAGCTTGCATAGCTATGCCAGCACATGTTCTAGCCAATCTTTTTTTTTTTTAAAGGTATCATTTGCAGGCAGGTTTCCATTCGAACAGAAACAAAGACTCAATAGCAAGAAGCTTCATCTCCTAAGGAAATCCTTCTTAAAATATTCTGGTAGGTTATGAGAGTTCTTCTTTCTTTCTAGTTTTCTGAAAAGCTTTGTAAATGTGTATTACTTCAGGAAACTGTTCACTTTAAAGCTATTAGCTATAAAAGGGAAAAAGAAGTTGAGTTTGTCGAGTTTGGAGCATGAATTGTTAAATAAAACTGAGGCAGATATCTCAGATAGAATGAGGAAAAAGAAGTGTTATCCTGTAAGTTCATATTGCAAGTGTTATTTCATAAGTTTGCATGAAATGTGCTTTGCTTCTAATTGAAGTCTGAAGCTGTTGTCTAAGAGTTACGGAACCACTCAGGAAATGCTGACCTGACTGTGGGTTGCACTTCTCCTGTGTAACAAAAGGAGAAAAAAAAAGCTTTTATTGGCAAGGGAAGCTGACTTTACTTTTGTTACCCATAGGTTAAGGAAGCAGGATGCCTCTTCTGTGAACTCTTAAAACTTACTTCTCTAGCTGAAGGGCTGATTTTTTTCAAGAGCTATTGACAGGTGTGGAATAATGGCAATTACATTCTCTGTAATAAAATACATTGTCAGTGCCAGACAGCAGAAGAACTCCATGAGGGAACTGCAGTCTCTTGATTACCAGTGAAAACTGAAATCATCGTTGTGGCTGTCAATAGCCACATGTGGCTGATCAGTCTACTTATTTGATCTATAAAGAACTTGAAAGCTTAGATCCCGTTTTTGCTATGATTTGCGTTTCAGAGCTGAAATCTTAAAAAGTGAGTTAACTGTGAGCATGTATCCATTGATGCTTGGAAAACATGGCTTGGATTGCTTAAAGGAGAGAGAAATTTGATGGAATTTTTCAGAAAAGTAAAGACATACCCTTACAGATATATGACCAAAACTGATGGGCTTTGTAGGCCTGTGTACGTTCCTGCATTTTCAAAGAAACACACAAAGCCTGATGTGAAGTGGAAGTTGGAGCAGCAATTTGTTAAATTATAGCAAAGTAGACCATCTGACCTGTTGAAATACTTTATTGCAGAGTAAGTTAATATAAGAACTTCATGCTCAAGTAGATAATAAAATATTAAAAGTAGAAAGCCTTCCTTTTTTTTTTTTTCCATCTGCCTTGGCCTCTTCTGCAGAAACATTGCTGTAATTTATCTTGGGAAGTTCCCATTACAAAGAATTGGCTAGCTTAGGGATGAGGGTGGAGTAGGTGAGATTCAAATTCTGTGTCTCAAATTAAAATGAAAAAAGATATCATGAAACTTTCCCTAAGAAAAAAAATTTAAAAAACAAACAAAAAAGATAAAGCAACATCTTTTCTAAGAACTACTATCAGACTCTTAATTTGATATAGCAAGAAAATGATAAGTTTTTGATCAAAACCACGTATCAGAGCAGCAGTGATGAGCCGTGGCATGTGTTCATTTTACACTAAGTGCTAACCTGGAGGAGGAAGGAAATGAAGGCTGACTCAGGACTGGTATCTTCCTGTTGGTCAGCACTGAGCAGGCTGATAGAAAAATGCAGGCAAACGGAGCTTGGGCATAGGTACGTGAATTTTGGGGTCTGCTGAGGATGTGAGTGTTAGAGGGGGGTGGGTGTGTGTGTGTGTGTGTGTAGAGCCTGGGTTCTGTCTCAATACCAGAGCAGCTTGCAGTAATTTTGTGACATACTTGGTAATGTGAACAGCAGTATTAGCTCCTATCTTGGTAAGTCTGCTCAGCTCAGGTAACATCTCAAGACACTTTTTATTTCCACTGCACCCTTTACTTTCTGTTATTTTATTTGAAGCACTGCCTTGATGTCAGACTACCCAGGAAATCTCACTAGAGGTATGGCAAGCACAAAATTCAGGGCTCTGTGTGATCATGGAAATACAGCAGTAGACTTGTGGGAAACAGATAGCTCTCTTCAGTCCCTGAAGTGTGTGCTGGTCTCAGGAGGGAGGAGACCTCCACTGCCAACTGCTGGTACTAATGAAGTTCATGTCCACCAATTAGATTAATGCTAGCCATCTTCTGGGGAGAGGATTCCTGGCGGAAATGAGGGAATCTTCAGGTCAGACAAGATTGTCCGGGCCTCCTAAAATAGTACTGCTGTCTTGCAAGGATTTATATGGGGTGGGGATCTAAGTCATTGTTACTGTACTTTATTACTTAACAGTTCTTCTCAACGCAGTGGACTTGTATTGCACTTGGCAGCTCCAGCTGAAAGGCTGGTCTGATTGCATCTGAATGGCAGTGTTTCTATAGTGCTGACAAAACAAACCGAGTTCAGTCTTTTTAGAGTCTGACTTTTTCTGGACCCATCTCAGTCACGCAAGCTCATGCATTTTTTCATTGGGTAAAATAACTCATTTGCTTACTTAGAAGTATGCGAAATCCTTCACTGATTTTTGACCTCCATCATAGATCATGCACATGTACAGAACTCCAGATTTCATCAGATGTCTGGCCGTGGTGGTACTGTGTGATGTATGTCTGGCAGGATCCCTTGGGCTCCTTTCATGAAGTGACATTACTATGCAGATTATACAAACACTTTAAGTAATAAAATCACTTGGCGTATGGAAGAAATAGGTCTTAACCTGCAGTGTATCCTTACATAGATATAGGTCCCTTCATTTTTACAGGCCCTTCAGTTGCTGACCTGAGCTACTTTTGTAAGTCTGTGGTCATCTGTGTTCTTAAAAGGAGCAACTGTTCATCCTTGTGGCGGCATTCAGTTTTCTTTTGCCTGTGTACATTGAGTGCATATATGTATATACTGCAAAGTGAAGGAACAGCATTTTTTTTTTATGCCTAGGCTTATGTGGATAAGAAAAACTCCTTGTTGCTTGTTCTAATGAGGAAAGATATATTTTTCATATGCGCCTTATTATGCTGACTCTGAGCTACCTCAGAAGTTGTTACAGCTCAGTGTTGTGTTTAAACTGTGTTTATTTTTCTGGAAATCCTCTATACAGAACAGCTGCTGAATTAAATGCTGTGGTAAAACAGTAACTCCTAACAGTTAATTGGCTGTAGACTATTCTTGTTCTGTTAGTTGGTTTTCTGCAGTTATGGGAAATTACTGATTTACCATGATAAGAGGGAAGCAATGAAACTAGCAGTGTGAGGGTCCAAGGTGCTGACAGAGAATTGATAATTCCATTACCATTCATGTTTTTGAGGGTTTCTTGGTTCAAGACTGCATGTAATAGTCACTGGAACTGCTTTGCAAGATAATCAGGTTGTAACTATTAATTATAGAGGGGAGCAGTGCAATTGCCTTCCTGTGAGCAGGGTTGGGGACTTTGAGATTACCGGTGCCTGTATGGTTGTCTCAGATGGCTCTTCAGATTAAGAAATAAAGGTTTTTACAGTCAGTTGTCTACTGTCTTCAAGTAGCATTTTGCATTTCATAGAGTCATTAAGAATGGAAAAGACCACTTAGATCTTCTAGTCCAACCATCAACCTTTCACTGCTATATCCACTAAACCATGTCACTCAATGCCATATCCACAAGTTTCTTCAATGTCTCCTGGGGACGGTGACTCCACCACCTCCCTGGGCAGACTGTTCCAATGCCTCACCACACTTTCTGAGAACAATTTTTTCTGAATACCCAACCTGAATCTCCCTTGGTGCAACTTGAAGCCATTCTTTCCAGTTCTGTTACTGATTACATGGGAGAAGGGGCTGAGCCCACCTCAGTAGAAGCTTCTGTCAGGCAATTGTAGAGAGCAATGTGGTCTCCCCTGAACCTCCTCTTTTCAAGACAGAGCAATCCCAGCTCCTTCAGCTTCTCATCATAAGGCCTGTGTTCCAGACCCCTCACTGGCTCCATCACTCTTCTCTGGACACACTCCAGGGCCTTGATGTCTTTCATGAAGCAAGGGACCCAAAACTGAGCATAGTATTTCAGGCGTGGCCTCATCAGTGCTGAGTACAGGGGGACAGTCACCTCTGTGGCTCTACTGATAATACCATTTCTGTTACAAGGCAGGATGACATTGATCTTCTTGGCTACCTGGGTGTGCTGCTGGCTCATGTTCAGTTGGCTGAATGTGATTTATCAAAAATCAGAATGTAACATTGTAATTCTGGACACCATTTTTTTTAATGCATGAGTGTCTTTTTAACAGCAAACAATGCAGAAAGATTGTGAAGGTACATCTAGTCAGTTTATCAGACAGGCTCTTTTCTTTATTCTCAGTTATACCTGTGATAGGGAACTGTGGCAGAAAGTACAAGAAGATAAGGAGTTACTTAGCATTTACCCATGCCATATGTGCTGAGAGACTGTAGATATGACTGTTCTTCTGCCGTCCATTTCAGTCCTCTATGTAATGAGTAAGGAGAGTGTAGAGCAAAGAGGGGAGAAATGTATATAAAGATAGATTGCTTATATTGTTTTGAGTTTCCCTACTGCATTAATTCACACTTGGATTTTTTGAGAGCCAAAACTTCTGGCTTGAGACACACTGCCTTTCAGAGCAGAGATAAATTTCTTGTACCTCTGCAGTCAATTAAAAATCCAGAGAGCGGTGATTAACAGCAGTGAGTAACTGAGTGCGTGCCATCCAAAATGTCAAGCCAACTTTGCTAAGTTTTGCCACTCCCTATGGCTGAGAGCAGCACCCTCTGTTGTACAGAGCAGTTTCCACTGCAGTAACAGAACCTGCTGCTTTGTTTAAATAATTTTTGGGCCCAGGCTCCCTGAAAACATCTGAAAAGCACCTCTGTGAGCTGGGCTGACCTCTGGCTGGGCTAGCAGGTTGAGCTGAGGTTGAAGATGTTTTTGCAAACAGAGGCTTTTTTTGAACTTATGTTCTTTTCCTTGGCGGTCAGACTAACTGCTGTGCATTCGTTAAAGCTCCTTTACAGCTTAATACTACTTGATGCAGCTGACTGCTGTAAAATACAGAGGCGTTATTGTCAGTTCCTGGAAAAATCTGGCACTTCATTTTGTCTCTGCTTCATCTCAGGCTCTCAGTTAGTGTGAAACTGTAGGTCTGGTGAAATCAACAGAATGGTTGTTAGGAGTTCCTATTCCTGTCTTCCTGGTACCGTCTATGCAGCTGAGATGTTGTAGCCATGACCATTTCTGGTCTTGACTTAATTTGCTTTTTTTGGCAGTGGTGCAGATGAGAACTGCTTTCACAAGCGTGTCTTAGAGACAGTGGTACAGTAGCATCTCTATATTTAAGTGTCAAACACTGCTTACAAGGCGGTGTCACCAAAGCCACCAGTCCAACTTAATAAGACAGCTCTCACAGTAGAGGGCAAATAATGAGTGCTTGTTGTCAGGATGCCTCTGATTCTGATGGTGAAATCCTCATGGCTTGAATTTCTTTTTATGAGAACACTGTTTCAAAGGATGGAGCAGTTCAGTTAATTTATCGTCCTGAAATGTGTTTCAAGAGGCTTCTTTGATAGGTGAGATTGCAAACTAGAAAACTAGAAAGGGAAAGAAGTATCCTCAAGAGAGACCCAGTATTTTTGAGCAAATAGGGCTATATATGCATGTATATTTTAAGGTCAACATTTGAAGAGCTCTTTACTCAAAACCTGAATCTGATTCTGCTTATAGAAATTGTGTGTTTATCTAAGGCATTGAGATGTAATTTCAGTTTATACCATGTTAGCACAACTAATCCTTTCAGTGATGTTCAGCTTCTGCCAATTCTGTCAATGGACTAATTGTGTGAAGTGAAGCATACAAGCACAGCAGTGTTTTATGTACTACATCTCACCACTTCCTGACTCTGTCTCACTACCTTCTTGCAGTCCTCTAGCCAGATCTGTTGTACAGTTAGAAATGCCCAGCTTTGACAAGCTCCTTTGCATTGCAGGAAGCCAACTTTTATAGCGCATCCATAGGAAGCGTCTCCACTACAGCCTTTCACCACGCAGCAGAGAGACTGAAGATGTAGGCAGCTGGCAAATGTGAAAGCGATGAAGGGGTGTTGTGAGGCTGACAGTGCTTTTTATAGAGCGTGTGTTTTCTGGGAAGGACGTAAGAAGGGAGATAAACAAGTGATGACTGTGGCAAGCTGAGAAATAGCTGCAGCAGACCAAGATGTGCCAAGGAGAAGATCCCTGCAAAAAGGTAAGGATGCCAACATTATCCTATGCTTTTTCCTCCTGCTTGAATATTTTCTTCATCATCAATGATTCTTCCTTTGAAAACACTGATGTTTTCTGGACAATCTCATAAGTACTAAATAGCAATTCAGCATTACTTTGAGAAAAACATGGTAGTATTTTTGTAGCTCACTCTAGCCCCCTCAATTCCTTCTCTCTTTTTTTTTTCCTAACAGTTCTGCAGACTGTTAAAATATTGATAATAGTTAAGAGACCAGGAGTACCCCTGGATAATTCCTGCACAGAGAGTAGTAGTCCAGCAAAACACTGATGTTGGGCAGGGGAAATTGGTGTAGAAGTTGATCAAGTCTTACAGAAGACTTTTTGGCTCAAGACTAGAAATAACTCTTAAAAGTACGTTTTCTCTTAGGCAAACTGTTTTTACTTAAGGGTCTGCCAGGAAGGATGTATGACTAATGAGATTACAAATCTGTTTCAAAAACCTGTGTCATAATGTCATCTATGCATCCAAAGGGACTGTCCAGAGGTTAATTTGTGTTCAGGTCTAACAATGCGGTGTCACAGTGTGATTTAGGATGTTACTCAGCCTTGGCCTAAGTCTGTCAGCCAAACAAATGGTGAAATTCCTTTCATAGGTGTGGATTTGTGCCATGACTGAGGGATTTTTAAAATCCCAGTGATAGTGTTGTCAGCCTAACTGTTTTAATGTAGTTTACAGCTAGGTCAGTATTGATGCTCAGTCATCTAGTTTTTCTTTCCTGATCTAACTATACTGAAGGTAGTCTTAGTAACAAACAGTTTTGAGTTTTAGTTTCCCTTATGTTTAAAAATGCCTGTGCTGGTTTTCCCTTAAACCTTCTCAGTGGTCTTTGCTCCTGGGCAGAGAGAGCACATCTGGAAAACACAGTAGCTCCAGGCATTGTTGCAGGACTTATTCCATGTTATGAGTAATGGAAGAGTACCTTAAAAGGTGAGGATAGTGTGCAGTGATGATAGCCTTCTAGGTGGTTAAAAAAAAAAAAAACTTCTCCTGATTTTTGAGTAAGACTTAATCTGAAAGCTCCTGGAAAACCTGTTCCTAGTTCTTTCTGTTTTATGGGAGCATCTGATAGATTATGTCAAACTAAGTCTTGGTTTTAGCAGTTGGCCTTCTAGTTTCTTGGTTCTCAAATTACACTCCAAATGAGCCTTCACATATTTCAACAGGACCACATTTGGGTTGAACAGGACCACACAACCTGGTGTTTTGGAAAATACGACCCTGGAAGCTGAAATATATATCTTAACTCTGGGATCAACTGCCTTCAGAATTTGAGTGCTCCAGAATTTGAGAACTTGGGCGACCAGCATTGCTCAGATAAGCTGAGAGCACCTTAACATCTGACTGGAAAGTAATGGTAACAGAAAATGACTTCTTAGCAATTCTAAAGCATGACAGACTTGGAGGCCTGGATTACTTTCTGGTTGGCAGTCATAGTCATGTTGCTGAAAGTTAAGCTTGTGCACACAGGATTGCCTGTGTAATGGTCTTAGCACCTTTTTAGTCTTAGCACAAATGCTTCGTGACTCTGAGATCTACCAGAGTGGCTGAGAAATGTCAGTAAATTCTTAGAATGTTCTCACGCATCTGGGCTGAATGATGAAATTTTAACGTGCCTGAATGACTGTCCTTGCCATTTGTCTTACAGGTCTTCAGCCTCCATCAGCCACCAGCTGATCACTTTGCAGCAATGTAGGTGTTGCCATGAGGATCGGGAGGTGTCCTGTCTGCTTTGCTGTTTCTCTTTTGGTCCTGCTGGGTAAACACCAGAGAGAGCCCACTATGTGGGCAGAACACACGTTTTTAAGAGAGCTGTCAAGTCAGTTGCTGTACATACATGCATCTTTGTAAAAGTTCTTCAAGTCCAGGGGCACTGCGTGGATGTAAGAACTGTTACATTTGTTGGTTTAGACCCTACTTTTCAAGAGATGATGCTCCGGCGAGGATTTCTTGTATTTGTCCCTCGACTTGTAGGCCTGCTGGTGGTGGCCTGTTGCTCTGTGTCCATCGTTTATATGTTGGCTTGCACACCCAAGGGTGATACTGAGCAGCTCGCCTTGCCCAGGGTGCACAGTCCGACAGCAAAGGAGGGATATGAAGCTATTCTGCAGGAGCGAGAAGAGCAGCACCACAACTACATCATCAGCTTGAAGAAACAAATTGCCCAGCTGAAGGCTGAGCTTCAGGGCAAGAGCGAGCAGCTTAAGAGCATGCAGGAGCAGAACCCAGATCCTTTGGACGTTCGTCTTGACCACAGTAACCCAGAGAAGGTCCAGGTTAATCTGCTGGCGTTCCTCCGTGCCCAAATAGACAAAGCAGAGGTGCACAGTGGTGTTAAGCTGTCCACAGAGTATGCAGCTGTACCCTTTGAGAGCTTTACCCTACAGAAGGTGTACCAGCTGGAGACAGGGCTGACACGCCACCCAGAAGAGAAACCTGTGAGGAAGGATAAGCGAGATGAGCTGGTAGAGGTGATCGAGTTAGCTGTTGGGAATTTGAACAGTCTGGAGGGAGACAGCAATACAAAGCACCGTGTGTATGCAACTTCTGACTTCGTTGAAGGTTTGTATGTAGATGGCAGGTTCGAGTCCTCTTACAGAGCTGTTAAGCTGTTTCAGAGAGACTGCCTTACTGAAGGAAATGGGATAGTGTTATAGCACTGGGGCAAGGTTAGTGCTATGACCCAGTGAGGCTGTCCTGGATACGACTGTAGGATGACAGCTTGTCTGGGGAACAGGACTTCGTGACAGCAGAACCTGTCTGTCAGTCTGTCATAGTGACCAGCAGTGTGTGCTTACAGTTCTCTAGTCATGTGATTGCTTCAGAACTGACAGAGCAAGGAATAAATGACCAGGCTGCAATCCCAACTTTCTGTTACCAGTATTAAGGTTGACAGCTCCAATGCAGATCCAAACAGTGTGGCTGCTCTGAGTTAAAAGGGCAGGGGGCTGTGCAGCAGAAAGAGGTAGGACAAGATTTCACAGGCATTGTTTCCAAGAGCTAATGATTATTTATTATTGACTAAGGAAGATACATTTTAATTTGTAACATGGTGTCCTGGTCTCACTTTGTAGAAGCTGGCACATTACCTGTTCTGTTGTTCAGTAGTGTTGTCTGTGAGATTTAATCCACAGCTGACCTCACTGAGTTTATATAAGAATAGAAAATTATTTTCCCGATTTTTAAATGTTTTTACTGCAGACTGAGGAGGCATTTTGGTAAGATGCCTGCCTTTAACATCTTTATTTTACTGAACACCCAGGGATCGGGGCATGGACAGAGATCTGGGAAGTGCATGTCTACTTGTCTGAAGCTACACACTTCCAGTTTGTTTCCTTCTGTTTGCTCATTTCAAAACACATTTCTACTGTGACATTTCTTGCCATCTACAGTGCTTCATGTTCCAATGAAGTTATGCCTTGTTAGAGCATGTTTTTTACATGCAATCAAGGATATTTGCCTGGCTACAAGTGGACCAAGGCAGAAACTAGTGTGTGTGAAGTCACGTGGAAGAGATATATGCTGTTACTGGTGGTGTTAGCTAGCTGGCAAAGCTGACTATTTGTTTTTTCTAGAGCTGCCCAGGACAACTCAAGCTCTTCTAGGAGATGTGACCAAGCTCTGTGTTGAAAGTAATAAAACTTAATCCCATAAGCTTTATATCATCTAGCTGTTTTAGAAAAAACAGCATGCGCGAGCTGTGTGCATCCCTTATCGAGAACATGTGGTTACTGCCTTTGTCTTAAGATTGGGCAAGTGGGAGGAATGAAACAAAAAATTAGGTAATCAAGGTCAGAGACAAGTTCAAAACCTGAGCTGCTGCTGTTGATGTGACACTTGTCTTTGTTTTTACCCATATCAACAACCTTTGACACTGGCCTGAGTCCTGTTTACTCAGGTGTGTTGCCAATCCTGCAATTTAGCATAGCTAGCATATTAAGTGAAGCAAGAAATTCTGATCTATTTGGGTGTCTTGCATGGATTTCTTTATTCTTGTAGCTCACATCTGTTACCTACCATCAGTTTTTCAGTACTAGGCCATTGCTAATGTATAGCAGTAGACAAAATGTGTCTATTGCTAAGCATGTGCATACTGCTATTCAGGGTGTGCAGAAAGAAGGTATTTCTTCAAGTGCTTACACTTAATGGAAAGAGTTTCATCTCTGTGACTGTGATGATATCCTTAAGTGTTGCATCCTCTGCAGTTTATAAACAGAAGCACTTGTGCACAGAAATTAGACTGTGACCCTACTACCTTACATCTGAGCTAAATTTCTTCTAAGGATATTTGCTGTTAATGTGAAATTTAGATACGCTTCTCAGACAGTTCTCTTTCCAAGAGTAATAGCTGACACGTGGAATTTTCCATTTTTTTTCTTGCTCGGAACTAACAGAAGCACACCTTCCCTTGGAGCCTGAAATGTATCCATCTGGCTGCTGTTCTCTCTTCTCTGTTTACAGAGAGACACTTGGGCCATTCAGCTACTGTAATCTTGCCCTTGGTCCCCTTGTTCCTTCCACTTTCTATTCTAAATTCACTGGATTTCTTCCTCGAGGAATTACTAAGAAATCACATGGAAAAGATCAGAAATCTGTGTATGATAAGCAGGCAAGGAACTGTTATGTTTCCAACTGGAAGCCAATTGTTTCATGGGCAGAGTCGCAGGTTTGATCATTAATTCCCGTAGATTGCAGTACAGCTGAACGGGTTTGGAAGTTCATCATTTTTTCCCAAAGAGGAGGTAATAACTTGAAGACTTTCAAAAGCTTGAGCAGTGTTACCAATGGGAGCACTTCTGAAAGATCTGTTTTTATCCAAAAATGCTGTTATGATACTGTCAAATACGTTGTACCATAAATTTTTCTACCTGAAATATGTGGCTATCTAATATTTGGAGTTTTAAATAAGATGAGACAAATGAAAACGAGTGGCTCTACTTTCTCAAATTATCAGGTACCAGTGATACGCTATTCAATGCATTTTTACCCTGGAAACTTACTGGGAGAAACACCTACCATCAGTGTTGCATCCAGGGAGTGTTTTGGTTGACAATGGAAAACCTGAAGTCTATCATCTCAGTGGAACTGAGGCTAAAACTGACATCTACTGAACAACATTTTAATCAAGTTGCATGACTGTTTTCTTGTTCTCACAGATCACGTAGCTCTGCGAAGCTTGTTTGCCTGCCCTAATAGAGATCAGATAGTTCCATTTCTTCAGAGTGCCATAGGAATTGCTGTCCCAAATACTGAACACTTATTACTCTTTAGTCAGTCCTACAGTCTAGGTTGTTTTTTTCTGCTCATTTTTCCTTTTTGCTTCGTGTTAGTGATAATCTCTCTGCTGATCCACAGCAGCTGTTCTCTTTCCTATTTGTATAGGGTTTTCAAGGCTTTGGCTTTCCTTCCTACCTCCGTAAGGAGCAGTGCAGATTCTGAGACAGCTGCTGTGATGGAAGACATAGGTGGTTAATTGGCCTTCCTTTACCCATAGTGAATATGTGGCTTTTCCAGGGTACCATATTTTCAGGAACAGCCTTCTTGGGAAAGGTTTTTCTGGTTTGTTTTTCTAAGACTTTTTTCCCCCCATCCTTTAGCTCATCTCTTAAAATTGAGACCGTTTGCATCTTTAAGTCAAATAGAATGTCCTAATGGGGTGGGAAAAAAAACAAAATGTGAAAGGCAGGATGTTCTGCTGTGTGAGTCCCCACCATGACTCAAGACATTCAGGCTCATTTCCAAGGCTTGCTTCCTGACCTTGGGTAAATCATGTTGCTCCCTTTTTCTAAAAATGCTACATAAGCACCTAAACTGGCAAAAAGTTTTCCTGTTTAAAAAAAAAACAAAACCAAACACTCAAACAAAGCCCAGATGGTTATACTCAATGCACATTTAAACTATGTTTAATTACCTGTGTTAAGCTTGCATGTGGTTCCCTTAAAGGTAAAATGTTAGAATTATGAATTTCTAGATTACCACCTTGCACAAGAGAACTTTGCCTTTGCCTGGGCTGCTTGTCTTCAGCTGTGCGAGAAGACTTGAACAGAACTGTGATGCTAGAAGAAGCTTCTGTTGATGCGTGCATAGCATTGGGTAGGGACCCTTGGGACACTATGTGCACTCTCCTTTAAGGAGCCTCTTGTTTATTTGACGAAGCTTCCCCAGTTTGACAAACACGGTATCTACCTCTAGGGAAGTGGTATTTATGAGCACGTTGTTTCTTGTCTGCAGTTTGAGAGGATGTAGAGAAGTTATAGATGTCACCTGGTAGGTGTTATTACACTGGTTAATTATATCTTTGTTAGTATGAAAAGTGTTGGTTCACTAAGTCAAAAGAGCAACAATACACTCAGATTATCAGCAAGCTTTATGCAATAGTGAATAAGAAGAATTCAGAGGCCCAGATTTCCATTTTCTGACCATCAGAAAGAGGAAATATAAGAACAATTAGATCACCATTGATATGATCTCCAGTGCAGGTTCAAGTAATGGTAGTTTATGGCTTGTACCTTTGGCAGGCTGATAGAATTGATTCTCTAGGGAGAATCAAGAGCACAGTTCTAAAAGATTGGCAGAAAAATAAAGATGTGTGTTTTGTGTCATTGGAGTCCTGTGTGATGCTGGAGGAATGGAGCATTTGTTCAATAACTTGATAATAAAAATAAAACACAAAGGAAATAACAGGTCAGTACGTTTTCTGCATATAGTATTGAGCAGCTGAAGCACACATTTAAGAAAAAAACACTTAGGCAATGGCAGAGAAGATAAGACAGTCCACAGAACTCTTGCCAGATAAAATTGCTTCTTATGAATCTTTTGGATGTTCCAACCGTAGCAATGTAAGACCTACAACACAAAATGAAGAGCTTATGTCTCTTGGCCATTCAAAGAATCTTTCAATACAGAATGTCAAACTGTTGTTCATAGCCAGGTAAAGAAGAAAAAAAGAACAAAGTCAACCTGAGGAGTTTTCTTCCAGACATGTTTTTCTTGACTGTCAAATCTCTGAAAGGGAATGGAGAACAGTGGAATTAAACTCCTTAAACTCCTCTTCCAGTGAAGTAGATGAAATATTTACAGTGGGCTTAAGAGTGCTAGCACTTCTTAAATGTAGTGGATAGGGCTAAGAAAATGCTTTGAGTATGCACTGCAGGGCCAAAATTGTCATTTTGAATGGATAATATCTACGGCCTGTGGGCCATCTGTGTCACGGTTAAGATATCAGAAGAGTGTTTCAATTGAATGTGACTGTTTCTTTTACATTTCATGCCTGCCTTCAGCATGGGACCAGTTTCACTTGTGGAAGATATTAAAAGTTCATTCCATGTATTAAATAGATACATCCAAGAATACTATCTACCAAGTATAGAAATCCTGTCAAGAAATGTGTATGTGGCCTTCACTCAACAGCTACTGCTTTAATGCAATGCCTAAGCCAGGTTTGTGGTGGTGTTTCCTCACGCAGCCACACTGGGGCTGCTCACTGGTGCAGAGGGGTTGGCCTGTGGCAGGAATGGACATATTGCAGTCTGTTCAAGGTAATAATCCTTGGCTACTTTATATGAATTAAATATCCTTTGAAGCTCTCCAACACAGTCTGAGGGATTTGTCCTGCTTCTACTCTGTGTCAAATGCCACAGTGTCATCCTTGCAGACCATAGCCCAGGAGTGGACATTATTGCCACAAGGAAAGAAAAGTCTTTGGAGAATTAAGGAATGGGAGTTTTGCCCTTACCACAGGTGAAGCTGATGGCATCTGGTTTTCTGGTTTTATTACAAGGCTTTTCAGAGCACCTCCAGTAAAGTAAGAACTGAATGCACTGATTAGGAAATGGCTTTTCTGGGGGATGCCCTAATCACTGTTAGTACTGAGGCAGGTTGCTTCCACACTATTTCTGCATCACCATTACCATGCATGCTGTGTTCTGGGGTAGATGGTGCATGGTGTACAATTGGGTCGGTCTGGGAAAAAAAAAAAAAAGACAGTGTGTCTGCAGGATTATACTGTGTGAGAGCAAATGGTGACCTTCAGGGGGCTGTAACTCAGCCAAGTGTAGGTGTGCACCTGTTAGAATACCAAATAACTCCTACAGCCCAACCTGTTGTCTGCTGCCTCCTCCAAATGATACTGAATCACGTAATGGTTTAATAGCAAATATTTCATGCCTCTGCTTTTTCATCTCAGATGTAGCTCGTCAAGACTGCATCCTTTTTCCCTGTCCTAGAGATGAGTTTTAGTCCTAAATCTTCTATCTCTTGTCTTCACGCAGGGATCTACCGCACAGAAAAAGACAAAGGCACGTTGTATGAGCTGACTTTTAAAGGGGACACAAAGCATCAGTTCAAGAAGGTTGTTCTATTTCGGCCATTTGGTCCAGTAATGAAAGTGAAAAATGAAAATGTCAATATGGCTGACACACTTATTAATGTCATTGTGCCATTGGCCAAGAGAGCCAGCAAGTTTCGTCAGTTCATGCAGAATTTCAGGTAAGTCTCCATACCAGTGCTGCCTCTCCTATATGTTACTTGCTGTGCTAGATGCAACTTCAGGAATTGTTGAGACCTCCCTCAGTATAAGTTATGCTACATTTATATAGCATTTTACTGTGTGATTAAGAAATCGTTTTTCAGGGTAAAGAGAGTGAAAGGCATTTGATTCTTAATGCATTGTATTTAGCAGCAAAAGCAACTGTATTTCAGTAATCAGGATTTCTGATTTTCACGTATCACAGGATCATAGGGTTGGAAGGAACCTCTGAAGATCATCCAGTCCAACCCCCCTGCTGAAGCAGGTTCCTGAGGAGTTTGTAGTACCTGGCTTGTGCATCTCAGTCTGTTCTGTTGGGCATACATTGCTGTGTAGCAGTATAAGAATGTCATGCTGTCAGTTGCAGAGGAACATCTTTAGGGAAAATAGAGAGTTAGTGCTTCCAGACAATTTACCAGGCTTTATTTGGGAAAATATTAAGGCAATAAAAGTCAGAAAGGAAATATATTCAAACTTCAGGATAGTTAGGGGTTGTTAGCTTTGAAGTCCTTTTCATTTTCAGCGTAGATGTGGTCTTTGGAGGGAAAATGTAACTGAAATGTAGCTTTAAATAATTGCCCAGAAAAGGCTGTCTTAGCAACAGATACTGACTCCTGCAATGGGATTTATTTTGCTAATTACAGCCATCTATAAATAGGCTCCTTGTCTAAATTAACCATCTGAGAGATGTTTGTTTTAGGATGGGAGAAATCACCCTCTGGTCATGCTGATCTCTCTACTGATGAGAGAAAAAGTCTTGCTGATTAAACTTTGTACAAATATGGCATGTGTAACGTTAGGTCAAATTACTTATACCTTTAGGCTTTTGGCTTCGTCTCCAGGTGATACTTGGCTTTAGGAAATGTTCCTTAGCAAAATGCCAAAGATCTGAACTTGGAAGTATCCATTATATAAAAAATAAATAAATAAAAATCAAGGGTAAGAAGTAGAGATTGTATAGCCTGTTTAAAATCCCTCTTATCATGTTCTTATAAGTGGCACAGTTAATGCCTGCTGGATCATTCTTCTTGGGTCTAGATGAGGGTTTTAAACAATGCTCTATTAAAATAGCAAACACTGTTTAGAGAGTTGTTATCCAACCTGCCTAAAAGTTAGTTAGTCTGCAGTCCCTTCTAGCAGAGGCAGTGAGCCCCTTGGTCAGTGTAGAGATCTCTGCTGGTGAATTATGCCCTGAGGAATGCCTTCCAAGGTCCACCCTACGCTGTCTTCCCCAGCAAGTGCTGGTTACTGAAACAGGCTAACTTCTGGAACAAGTCATAAATCTGTCTCTGTTCTCTAGGGAAATGGGCATTCAGCAGGATGGGAGAATTCACCTCACAGTAGTTTACTTTGGAAAAGAACAAGTGAATGAGGTCAAATCTATACTTGAAAATACCTCCAAGTAAGTATCTGAATATCTGATGTATGAACAGTGCACACAGTGATTGTATCAGGAATTGGAGACTAGATTTAAAAAAAAAGAAAAAGTCCTTAGCTGCATTGGAGAAAAAAACATTCTTTGTTTGTATCAGCTGTAAATGTTGTTATTCTGACAACATGACAACATTCTGATATTCAAAAATCCCCAATTTTTGAAGGTGACTTTTTAACTGTTAAGTCTGAAGGCTGACTTCCAGAGGCAGGTACAGACAATCTAGTAGAGCATACAGGATCTAGATGCTTGTGACCATCTAGCCAAAAAATCTTGTCTTGATCAGCTTTGTTATAATCTCCATGCTGGAAGAAGACCCTTACTTATATAGATACCGTAGGTAATATGGCCACAAGTATTTCATAGTTGCCTGTTGAAGATATTCTTGTCCTGCTAAGCTTCACTGGTGTTTTTGTAAGGTCTGCCCAAGGAATGTCTCTGACAGGAATGCTAGCATAGTCATATGCAGGTCAAGCTCTGAAAGTACACGTAGTGGAAATCTCCTCGAGACTTTAAGAGATCATCTGTTCCCCTGAAGTGCTCTCAGAACCCTAGTATGATAGATTTCTGTGTTAGTTGTCTCATATTGGATTCCCATCCCCTCTTGCACTAAGATCTGGAAGTGAGCATATGCTGATGAATATTTTCCTACCCTAGAGCAACCAATTTCAAGAACTTCACTTTCATCCAACTGAATGAAGAGTTTTCCAGGGGCAAAGGATTAGACATTGGTGCTCGAGTTTGGAAAGGAAGTAATGTTGTTCTTTTTTTTTGCGATGTGGACATATACTTCACAGCTGAATTCCTGAACTCCTGTAGATTGAACACACAGCCAGGTACTGCTACTCATGAAGTGTGTAGCCTTCCAGCACATCTGTAGCCACTGTGTAACACTTCACTACAGTATTCTTGTATTTGAATTGCTGATGAAGCTGCTGTAAATCATTCTTAAAACTTAGGGAACTAATTAAGACGTATGAAAATACCATTGCTGGTTGGCTTTTGAAAGGTTACAACACGCCCACGCCTACTGTAATTGAATTCCTTGCCTTCAGCACCTCTACTTTCTGGAGCTGAACCTTTTTGTTGATTATATCCTCACATTTGCATTCCCATGCAAAGAATATAGGCTGAGTTGAAAACTTATGTGACTGTATGGTTTTGGTCTAGTCTGGATTGCATCTTGTAGGTGTGAGAAATGTTTTATACAGTTTAAAAAACAAATAATTAACCCATTGTCATTTCCAGGAAAGAAAGTTTTTTATCCTGTACTCTTCAGCCAATATAATCCCAGTATAATTTATGGCCATCAAGATTCCATCCCATCTTTAGAACAGCAGCTGGTAAGTATATATTTTTCTGAATGCCTGCTTTCATATGTACAGAGCTCTCAATTTGAAACAGTGCATGTGCCCTTAGGAAGTATTTTCCTATTCCTTTTGCACAGTGACATTCAAAAGGCAAGAGTGCTATGCAGACAAAATTAAACATAGCAGTCATCTCACTGTGAATTCTGCAGTTATTTCACCCCCAAAAATATATTGGTACCATTCATTTTAGCCCTTGTTTGTTACTTTATACCTGGAAACTGGGAATTACAATTTTATCTGCTGCTCTGTCAGAAGGGATTTTTCTAATTGGCAAACAACTCGTCCATGGCATGGTGTCTTGGGGTTAAAGTCCCTGATGTTGCTCTCATCTCCTCTTTGCACTGCTTCCTTTCCTTCCATCTTGAGAAGTTGGTGCTTGCCACAGCTGCTCGTCTTGTGGCAGGTGCTGCATCTGCCAGGGCCGGTCCTGTCCCAGGCTGGTCTCTCTTGCTGTAGTTAAGAGTTTGGGGTTGCTGGGAGCCCAGCAACAGTCACAGCTGAAAAAGCCAGACTACCTTTTTTTCCTTTCTAAAATAAAGCACGCTTTAGACTACTGATGTAGGGAACGAGTAGTTGAAAGATCATGGCAGTGTAGAACCTAGGGATTAAAAAATACTTCCTCATTCACAGCATCTATGAAAAGAATTTTTTTTTTTTTTAAGCTGTCACACTTACAATTTAATTTTAATGTTATTGAAGTGTCTGGACCATCCTTTTTACTGCTTTTGTCTCAGAGGAAACATGTTGTGGCAAAGCTATAGAATTTGCTTTAGCTTTTCTCTCTGATGAGAGTATGACACAGATCCTCAGGCTTGTAAACACTGTGCTTGGAAAGGAAATAGAGCTCACAAACTCTCATAAATTCCACGAACTGCTTTGTCAGGACTGTGCAAATATTTATAGCTAATACTTGAATCATAAAATGTGATGCTTATTTCAGAAAAGCTTCTTGATTTCCAAAAGTACTGCCAATCTCATTTTTATGTAGATTTTTATATTTTCAGCCCACATTAGTTCCTGGGCATGAGGCCAGATCTCTGCCATTAAAACAAGACAGTTAGCTCTATCCCGGTACTGGGGCTGCTGAGAAAGAAAGATTTCTGAAATCCTTGAAATAAATTGATTGGTGCAGAAGCTATTTGCACTGATGGGAAGTAATAATGCTAATGCATATGAGTAGCTTGCTTTGAGGGCATAACTATGGAGATTTCTTGTTACAGTGCAAGCCTGAAAGATAAAATCTTATTTTCTTTTAGTTGGTTTCTTTAGTGGCTTGGTTTTTTTTGGGGAGAGAAGAAACTAGATAGAGAGAGCAACAGGAGCAGTAAAATAAAAAAGCCACTAAAATGACAAGGGTTATGAACAAAAGGGGGAAGGCATGAAGGAGAAACCAGGAGAGACTATTTTGGAAGAGGAATTTTTGGTTAAGGAAATGCTGTTGGGATTGATAAATCCAGAAATGGAAATCCTACCTCATCTCCTGCAAGTTTGTTGCAAAGGAAGCCAACATTTTCAAAAATAGCTGCTTAAGGGTAGATTTATAAGCACCCCTTGAAGAGGGTGAATTACTGCTGACTTTCCTTAGAGGATTTAAATACCTGTCCCAGTCTGTTGAAACTGTTGGAGTTTAAGTCACTCACTCATGAATTATGACCTTGGTGATCTATGTTTGTATATTTGCTTTGAAAATGATAGCCATGGTCTATAATTGCTCTGATTTTCTATCTATAATATACTGTATTTTCATAGTCCATTTCAGTAGCGTGGGCAGCGTATCTGTTATGACAAAGACTTTTATGGGATATATATTTACCTCTGAGCATTTCTGGATTCTGAATATATGGAGCTGATAGCTAAAATAGTTATGTGATGAAAATTATCCTTACCACTTTTTAAAATTTGGTCATAACTAAGTTAATCAAGAAGCTGTCGTTTGTACAATCAGGTGAGAACATCTGTTTTCTTCCAGAGCTCTTGTGGTCCACAATCCAGATGCCACCTGTCAGCTCTATTGCAGAGTCTGGCTTTTCTGTCTTACCAGTGTGTTTCTTACATGTGATTCGTATCCCACCAAAAATGATTTTGGATGTTGATGTACCTCTGAAGAAGCAAACTCCAGATTGTGGTGGGATATTTCTCCATTTAGTCTACAACAGCAGGCGGGGAGCAAAACCTGATCCTTCTCTGTCAGGGGATTTCCGTGATAGCTAATGACATGGCAATTTTTCTGGGCAGAAGCATGCTATGAATATCTACACATGTTGGTAGATCAGCTACAGATTTACATGGTGTAGAGTAAATGGGCAGTTGTTCCTATTTCTGATTGCATTTGGGAACTTGTTGCTCTGCTGCTCATGCTGTAAGCATTTCTACTACCATATAAATGTGCCTTTCCTCTCATGCAGATTATTAAAAAAGAAACTGGATTTTGGAGAGACTTTGGTTTTGGAATGACTTGCCAGTACAGATCTGATTTTATCAACATAGGTAAGAAAAATACACTCAAATATGTTGGCTGTTTTACTGAAACTTAGAAAATTGTAATCAACTTTCCTTTCCCTGGCCAGTGTGCGTCTATGCCTCTGCTTTGCAGCAGTGATCTGGCTAGGTGTTCAGAGTATTCCCAAGTGCCACAGAGGTTACCAGAATCCAAGCACTGATTAGAACAAATAAAGCAATTTTGGCTGGTGGTGAAATATTTGAAGTTGAGGAATTTTGGACGCTTTGTTGTCAGAAAGCATGGCTGTTTTCGAGGGCTGACGAGCTAGAAAATAGCTATAGTGCAATTAATAGCATCAAATTTGGTAATGGAAGATACGTATTTCTAGAGTTATTCTGGATTTTCTTTGTGTCAGGTGGCTTTGATCTGGACATTAAAGGCTGGGGTGGTGAAGATGTACATCTGTACCGCAAATACCTTCACAGCAATCTCATCGTGATCAGAACACCTGTCAGGGGTCTCTTCCATCTCTGGCATGAAAAACAATGTCTGGACGAGCTGACCCCAGAGCAGTACAAAATGTGCATGCAATCCAAAGCCATGAACGAGGCTTCTCACGGCCAGCTAGGGATGCTTGTTTTCAGACAAGAGATTGAAACTCACCTCCACAGACAGAAACTGAGCAGTAAGAAGACCTGAAGCCAGAAATTTGCTAACAAAAGATGGGTTAAGACTGAAAGAGAATGGAGATTTCAACAGGCTGGCAGCGAAAGCAGATGAGGGAAAGTGCTTGTCCTCACTTCTTCTGATTTTTCTTAATAGGGCTTTTAAATTCTCCATTAGCCTGTCCAGCACTTGCTTCCAGGGGAGACTTGAACACTTGATGAGATTAAAGGTAATGGAGACAACGAACATTTCATAAATACCAGTGTGATACAGTAACAAAGGATATGCTCTTCCATTGGAATGTTTGTAAGATGCATGCAGTTGTTTAAAAGATTGACCCTTCGGTGGATCAATAATAACGGGCTACCTTCTGTGTATCTAAAATGGGCTGCGTTGAAAAAATATAGAGTTCCTGCTCTGAAAAGGAAATCTGGTTGTTAACAGTGGCTAAGCTGGAGTGACCAAAAATCTTTTTTCCTTTCTGGGACTTGGGTGGGGGGACGGCTGCAGTGTACTTACAGGATTATTCACCAGTTGATTCAGTGAAAGAGGCATCTCAGTGCTTTCTAAAATTCAGAAAGAGAAAGCCCTGCCAGTCAACTGTGATTTTTCCAGAACATGTGAGGTTAGTGTTGATTCCATTTTGTGGACAGTAAACCAAAAGCAGTCGGCTGTGTCTGTATCACGTGAATCAGATGGTGTATTTCTGTTCTAGAATACTGTATCTCAATATTCTTTTTTTTTTTTTAATGGATTTGGTTTTGCCTGGGAATTATGTTGTCAGTACTTTTAGTTTTCAAATTCTAGCCTTACTAGGAAACAGTACAACCTTCCAACACTTGGAAAGTGCTCTGCAGATCTGTTTTTCCTGGATGGGAACTTGGTTCAGGTAAATGAAGTGATTTTGCTATAGAATCTGTGTGCTGGAAGGAGGAAGCTTTCTGCTGGAGAAGAGGAAACGTATTTCAACTTGAATTTAACAGGAAACTTCAAATTCTGAATGCCAGTTACAAAAATTAATGACAATTTTCTGACTTTATACCAAAGTATTCCTTCTAAACCAAATCTAGAACCTCGCCCAGGGCATAGCAGCTTTTTGTAATTAACAAAATAAAAATTTTTGATGAATTACCAAACCCTGGAAATTCTCTTATAGTAATTGTAAGTGCATTCATAAAATTAGCCATCTTAATAGATTCTTTTTTAGTGGTCTAAAACTGTTCAAAGTGAGTTATTGCTGTTGTAGAGCATTTTAATGCTGACTGCTGTTTATCATTTTAATGTTTTAATAGCCAACCAAAAATGCGTGGGTTTGTCAATCCCATTTATTTACCCAAATGCTGTTTCCCTCAGTGGTCTCTTTGTTTTATAGCTTCAGATTAATTCAAGGCAGTCTGAGACTAGGTTCTAATGTGGTTTTTGGGTTGTAAAAGCTAGGGGTAATAAGTATGAAAGATAGCAATTATCAGTGAATAAAATGCCATTTGTCCTTTTGCTGAGTGATAGGAAGAGCGCTTGAGAACCTCTGTAGAAAGCACTGCATGCAGAATCTGCAGTGAACATGCTACTACTGTTAGTACTTCTTCCTTTGATGTATGTTTTCATATTTGCCTTTTGTTAGATGCAAGTGACCTTCATTGAACTTTCCACGTGGAACACCAAACATGTCCCAAAACAGTGCAAAAATACAGAAGGATCCGCTGGAAAGAACTCTGTGCTTAGAAAAGAGCCCTTAATGCATCACTTACCATGCCGTCAGCAATAATTCAAGTAGATCTTCCGAAGAATGTTTTTCTTTCCAGCATGCATGATAAATTGTTTATAAGTTAATCTGTTTTGATGGAGAAATCTGACAAATATTATTGTACTGGGAGGAGCCAGGCATGTTGAATGCATCTATGGGCTGTGATTACTGCTGTTCCAAAGTGAAGGCTTTTCCTTCAGTCCCATTTAACCTGGATTTGAAAATGGGTGATGCATATTATAGAAATGTCATAATTGCAGCCTGCCTTGAACTTGGCCTTTTCTATTTCCTGTGATATTTTCCATCATCTTCCATTAGGTATAACCTAAGCCCTGAGCAGCTTAATGTTACTCTGAGGTTGGCATGTCCTACTTGTTGAGCATGGCTGGATGATCTTCAGAAGTCTGTTGAAACCTATGTTAGTTTCTAATTCTGAGGTCTGGGCATCTGTAAGTTCAACACTTCACTGCTTTGGGTATAGCACATCATCAAGCCCCTGTCAAAGTTGCACAAGCTGTGTTATTTTGAGATCTCTTGTGATTTTTCTTGCATGTCTTTTCCCATAGAGATGCCAGGAGTAATATTGTCTATGCACTTCCTGTCTCTTGGCTGCAGTACCTAGTTTGGTGAAAGGTGGGATTGAATCAGTGAGGAGAGCACCAGCCCATAGTCATTGGCCACCCCAGTGAGATCCACAGGAAAGTCTAGTCGTCTAGTCACAGCAGAAGTCTGGTAGGCCTTGCCTAAGGGTGGAGACTGTACTGATATGGAAGAAAGAGAGAGAGAAGCTGTTATTACCCACACTTGTACAGACAAGTGGCGGTCTTTCCTGCTGATTATATGAACATCCAACATAAGTGTGGCTTTTCTTAGGCAGCTCTTGACCTTCCTTGCCCTAGAAACAGACAGCTTGTGATCTTTCTCAGAATGGCAGCTTTAACAGGGTCTTAGCTGGGGAGAGAATACAGCTCACTATCCATATTTGGAGAGGCCACAGTGGGACTTCTGAGTTTACTTTTTGAGGACTTCTGCATGTTCTGGCTAAAGGAATGAAGGCCTTTGACAAAACAAATTGACACGTCCTTCCAGCTGTCATAATTGTTCCAGCAAGTAGTTTACAAATGTTATTACCCTTGTAATACTTGCACAGCATCCTTTGAAGAAAGAAAGTCTGTAGAGAAAGTCCACAATATGAGTAAAACCAGCATCCCCAATTCTTCCTTGCTCCGCTCATTCTCAGGGTAACTTGCAAATAAGTAGTAATAATACAAAGGCAGCCACTAGACAGCAGACCAAACACTGAAGAGGCCCATTATGGATATTAGAGACACAGTTGGTCGTGTTTGTGAGGTCCTGCTGTGTCAGTGCCAGGTCAACCTGCACATTAATTCTGCAAGCTAACAGCCTGTTTCTCAGACTGCCTTTTAAAGGAGACTTTGTCTGATTTTTACTAGCTCATACTTACACAAAGTACTGTATGATTTGTCTCCAGCAGGACAACTGCTATGCCGTACTCTTCACCTGAGAACATGAGAAGGTATACTTTTCTCTAGTGCTGTGAATCTCTGACTTAATTTTGGTTTCTCAAAAGAAGCAGTTCAGAAGAGGGAAGGATTATGTTGAAAATATCTATTTCATATATGTGATATAATGCTCAAGAAGTTCCTTAAATCTTTTGTCCCATTTCTGTTGTTACTTTCAGAATCTCAACTTTCAGAATCCCAATTTACATTAAGGCTTTTATCTCTAGTTATTTAAACATGCTGCAGCTGGAGTGCAGATTATGCTCTCTGTGGAAACCACCTATCAGCATGATTGTCAATTTTAAGACCACATGATTATAAGAATTTCTTCTAATCTGTGTTCTGCAAAATACTGGTCAATGTAAGACTGAAGCTTTTAACTGCTTCTGTTAAGCAGGGTATCCCTGATCCAGCTGAAGGAAGGGGACAGGTAAACAACTGACTACTTGCTCACTCTTTGACAGTCACATCTCTAACAAAAGATTGGTGTTAGCAGACTTGCACAACAATCCCAAGTTGTACAGTTTCTCACATGAAACAATTCAAATTGAAGCAACCTGATTGAGGACTAATTTATGTGATTCTGTTTAGCTTCTTCCTCAATATTCTGAATTGTGTGTTGTAAGAGCAGAGTAACAGATACAAAGAGAGAACGTTTTTTTGGAAGAAAAAGTTCTGTAATACGGTTCACACCATCTGCATCCCAATAATCTGGACACAACTTGTAATAAATAGCTCTGTTCTGAAAAACAGCATTATTTACTGGCAAACACTCCCGTAAACTGTACTAATACTGATACAGGCCCTATTTCTTATGCTGTTTAGGCTCTGTGAATGTGCTTCTTTCTAACAAATTCCTGCATCCCTTCTCCACTCCCTTGCAAAAGGTTAATCCCCCTCTATGCAGAAAGGCCAGTGTGGGATTCAGATACAGGTTAAAAACTGAGGGTCTATAGTCAGAGGCTAAAGGAATTTTTAAACTGCGTTTTTCATAAAAATCTCTCTTCAGAGAACACATTTCACTGAAAGGCACCAAGGGTGTGCTTGGATGTTTTACTTGAACATCCTTGATTCCAAGGGCACAGCATTTTACAACATTAAGTTTCACATTAAACAAATTACTGTCAAGACTGATTTACTTCTCCAAGTTGTTTGGTGCCTTCAGGAAGCTATGATCTCATTCAATTTTAGGTACCGATCTGTTTCCCAGACAGGAGGCAACCTTGCATTCAGGAGCAAAACGCAGCTTGAACATAGATATCCCTGAGGAAATCTGCAGAAATCTCTGTTCAACTGATACTTCATCTAATCCACAACGTGCATGATGTATCTGGGTGTTTTGTGGCTTGCTGGGCTGATGCATCCCTTAACTCCGTTGAAACAACAAGCCCATGACAGCGCTTATTCTCCCACTGCTTTGTTGTGAAGGATTTGAAATAGAGGCACTTATGGCAAGTTTCAGGTAAGCATCAGCAGCTTCCAGTTTGAAATCCAGTCTTGATGAAAACAGCACGGGGCTACGCAATGAGACTGGGAGGTTCACTCGAAGAGGCAGGTGTAATCTGGTTCATGGTCCTCTTGACCGCATGGATAAAGCAACAGCTCCTTTCCCATAGAAGTGATGGGTTCATCCTGTTGACAGAGAGTACAATTAAACACTTTTCAAAGAGGCCAGTATACCTGGAATGTCACAATATATTGCTACTCCGTTACTGTGTGAACCTATTAATCTTACTGTGTTATATGTCTCAGAGCCCTGGGAATTCAGGAAGTAGATCTGCATGGCTGGCTTCTGCCTTCAAGAAAACATCTGTGCTTGGTGTGGTAATCCAGTGACATGATCCTGGGAGGTCTTGGAAACAGCTGTGCTTATCTTGTAAGCAGCTTCTCCAGTGTGAACTGATGTCCTGCCTAGGAATTTCTGGAGTGAGGATTTGTGTGGCGTGCAAGTTAGGAGGACTGCAAGCTTACTGCAGTTGCACTACTGCAGGTGGGGTGCCCACAAGTGGAAGTTGTGTTTGTGAGAGGGATGGGAGTGGATCCTGCAGTGAACATGTGCCTTCTGCTTTAGCAAGCCTGTTTCTAATGACAATTCCCTGGAAACCGTGTTTCTGTTTTGCATCCTGTTCTCAATCCTAGCAATAGATGCATGGTGGGAACTTGCCTTCTTTCATGGTCACCCAGTGGGTGATGAGCAGAACCCACTGGAGCACTTTAGCCAGGTAGGTTCGCCCTGCTCCCACACACATCTGCTGTAGTGCAGTAGAGTATATAAGATTCTTTGCAGACTGTGGGTGTGACTCTATCTTTAATACAGACACCCACAGCCAGGCTTTAAATCTTCCAGCACTGGTGCCAGTAAGTTGTCTAGCTCCTGCTTTCAACAGATTCAGCCTGGACTGTGAAACCTACGCAAGAAGTAGGTTGAAGTAGCCCAGATAGTTTCACATCTCAAATGAGCCTTCATCAACCAGTTTAGTTTAATCATGTCTACATTATGCTAGGCACTTACTTAAAAGAAACATAAATTTTATGTGAACCTTTTGGCAAAATGGTTGTCCCGTTGCTGAACAGATCTTACAGTATATGAAAGCACAATCTGGACCTTGGAGCCTATGCAACTGCAGTCAGTGCTAGCAAATACTTAGTGTTGTTGTAAGGACTTGACAGCCTTCTTCCTTCCCTTCCATTATTTGCTACCTTTGCTCCATATCATACCTTGCCTGCTTTGAAAGTATAAATATACCTTGTTGTCTTTCTTTCTAAAGTTGGAGGTGAACTATTTTCTATTTATTGTACTTGCTGGGACAAGTACAATACAAGTCACAACCACAGAGAAAATCGTAAAAAAGTCCAAATGCTGTCACCTATTGCCTTGTCAGCAGTTCTGCTAAATAACGTATAGTAACTTGAGCCCTGTACAAGGTGTTCTGCCCACTTGAGGGGGAGCAATTCAGGTCTAAGGCATCTGAGGTGTATTTGGTTGTCCCCACTGGGCTCACATACCCTTCTGGAACATCACATAGAATACTCAGTAGTAGCTAAAATGGGACTAGTTAACTACATTATAACAACTGAACCTGATCCTTCTTATTTTGAAATGCCCTGAGGCAAATACATAAAATATGGTTAATGAGTGCATTGCTAGACTTTCACCTTGTGGTAGTCAACAAGGTCAGCCAGTGTTGAATGTTGTAGCTGGTCCACTCCAAGGAAGCTGTAGGAATCACTGGAGGCATCAATAAGGAAGTGTTTACATCCCTCTGCAGACCGATAGGAAAGCACATAGCCTTTGATTTTCTCACTGACCCGGACCAGAAAGCTCCCCGGCACTGTTTTACTCAGAAGCTCCTCTGCTTTTCTAGAGGTTAGGATACCTGTTCAAAGCCACAACACAGAACTGAAGTGAGAAAAGCATTTGCACAGGAGCAGATGGAGCAATTCTCCCAAGAAACCCTCTTTACCATTCTAAGACTAATTCACAGTGCTTTTATCCCCTGCGTGTTTTCTTGCCCACTAGTCCAAGAAAGATACTGCCATCGCTGGTAGGAGACCACGGTGTCATGCTAACTGTGCTTTGTGCTAACTGTTCTACATCCAGCATATTAGGCTTGTTATCAACTAACTATGAGAAGCTGAGAAGATCTGGTTTCCACTCTAAGACCTTACCTTGATCTTTGTCACAATTAGAGAAATTCAAACTATTGTACGTATTAAAAATGGAAAACTTAGCTAGCTACCTTCAAAATGTTCCCGGGATCAGCCTGTTCTAGTAGCCCTGTTAGTAGAAACAACTCCTTAATAGGTCTGGTTGGGGCAAAAGCGCTCAGGACTCACCATGAAACCAAGGTGCTATCGTGTCTGTGGTTTTCTGATAGCCAGCTCGAAGAGGGAATTGCTCCTCTTTGAACCACCTGATGATGCTTTCTTCAGCTGAATTGGATATTGTTCTCTGGATTCCTTCTTTCCTGTAACAAAAGACAGTGATTTGTGTATCAAGTTCAAGTGACAGCTTTTAGATTCTGATAAGAATTGCTTTTTGTTCAGTGTGTTAGGAACAACCCTAAACAGAAGGCTTACAGTAATGCAGCTATGAGCAAAATTGTATGGTTTTCAGCAGACACCTAGCAAAGAGGATATACTACATACTCTAGGCTTAGGATGTTCTGTTATGTAAACTTGTCACTGAATCTGACTTTCACACATGGCAAAAAAGAGGACTTGACTGTGGGAAAAGTGCCTTGTACCTCTACAAGCTCAGTGTAACTGGGAGGTTGGGTATTTGGGAAGGAGGCTAAGAAAGGCAGGGCCAAGAGAATGGTGGCCAGGAGCAGCTGAGATGGTTGAGGTGTTGAACCTGAAGGCATGCTTGGTTAGCAGCTCTGACGATTTGGTGGCATTTCTATTAGTAGGGCAAAAACACACAATGCAACTTTGATGACACTGGTACTCAGTAGATGTGCCATTGTCTTTCTTTTTAGTGGCCCAAACCTGAATTTCCAATATTTCCTGTGGAGATGGATTCCTTTTCAGTAGGCCACCACCTGTCCTTTTATGTTACAACATGACAGATGCTAGCCTTGTCTGAGGAGAAATGGTAGATTAGGTGGACTGAAGTCACTGAAAATCACTAGAAGACTGAACAGAACTATGTGGATGTCACTGAAATGGAGTTTCTGGTGTGGGAGCTTATTTTAGTGGACAGTAATATCAGTGAGAATCCCAATTTGATAGTTAATCTCCAGGGGTGAACAAATATACCTTATCACTCCTTATCAACAGCTCTACCACAGTCTTCATACCCTATGCTGGAATATAGTTTAGCCTTCTTATTTTTCCCAGTGGAGTGTTTCCTGTACATGAAGAGAACAGTCATTCCTCATCTCAACCAGAAGAATCTCATCCCCTTTCCCCTCTCTTCAACAGTGCACATTATTCTCACCTAACTGCTCTGCCATTTGCCATCGCAGGAGGTAGAAGTTTAGGCTTGGGTGGGAGAGGAGGGTATTGGAGCGGTCGCCGATCTCCTGCTGTGGCATTCTTGGATATGTCTGCCTGCTTCCCTCTGTGGGCTCCCTGCAGTGAAAGCCTCCTGTAGTCATCTCTGGCCTGCCGTGCGAGAGAGCGTCTCTTCTCATCCGCTGCCTTGGATTTCCGCACTGGAACAGAAAAGCAGTCATACAGGAGCAAACAAGCAGGCAAGTTTTGAGCTTGCTGCTGCTTAGCCATCTCTCTGCTTGCTGGAGCTGAGCAATAACGTGTTTCAGAGCATTTATGTTCTCTCTGTGTCCCAGCACTAGGCACAAACGGTGTTACCGTGGAGGGAGGGAGTTTTAGAACTAAGATGCTTCCCCTCCTCTATTTTCAAGCAGGCATCTTATGTTGCGTGTATTGGAAGTCATTTATCTTCCTTGCAAGCCTTGAGTGGCTCAGCTACTCTGGCCTCTGTATGAAAGATGCACTTATCTGCGAGGACATTTGTCACCTCTCTCCCACCACTAATATTTAAAAGAGCCCAGTTCTTATTCCTTCAGCAGTTAAAAATCTGGGTTCTATTTTTGTACTTAGAAACAACTTGGTTTTGTTTCATGTGACTCTCTCGGTTCAGACATAAATTTCTGTGATGCCTTTTGTGTGAGCAGAGACCTGAGCAAGAAGGAACAGTTATTCCATCAGATAAGAAAATGTTTTCAGCTGACCCATAGACTTTAGGAATGAAATGGGGAAAAAAAAAGCACAATTACTTTGTCAAATTAAAGTCCCTACTCAATTGCAAATGGTACCATTATGTCTTTCTTGAAAGGCTGGAGAGGGTGGGAGAAAGGAGGATGGGAGAAGCAAGGGGCCGTTCAGCCTTTCATTTAATGTGTGCACTGAGACAGGAATTTTGCCTCAGTCCTTGTAATTTTGATAAAAATCAGGAGGAAGAGAGATCTTACACTGGATGTGGTGAAATAACGTTGGAAAAGCCACAGCAATACATGAACAAAAACTTCTGTTTCTATTTCCAGGAGACTGGGAAGGCAGAAAAACTGCTGAAATGACCACAAATGAATCCTCCAAAGGATTTGAAAATCCTGCAGGGCATTGCAAAGAGAAGGGAGTGTTGCTGTAACTGTTCTGTGGGGTAGAGAACTTGGCTGGATATTATTTTGTTTGTTTTTTTTCTGAGTAACCAGCTCTCCAGCCTGAGCTAGGCTAGTGCTTTCTGTGCTTTTGTAAACAAATTCAATTTTTTAATTAGAAAAACAAAAGCCTTGGCCTGAAACGGAGACAAATGATAGTACAGCATTGCCATCTACTGAACAGTAGGGGAGAAGCTAGGAAAAAAAAGCGTCAAGTTTGCCTTCAATTTTCCTCCTCTCCAGGAAAGGAAGACGTGAGGAGCAGAACTTTTCAATATTTTCTGTGTACTAAGCTTGTGACCCTTTATTCCAGTCTCTGAGAAAGCTGCACAGCAAGATTCCCTCAAAAGGAATCAAGTTGAAATATCTTTTTAACTCCAGCTATGCTGAAAAATCACCTTTGAGGTATGTGGTTACTATGAGAGATCCTAGAAGGAAATGTAGTGGTTGTAGCAACTTAAGTAGAGAGTTCAGGACATACTTGGCAGCAGTGATAGATGTTACTGTAAGTCTCATACTTTTTTTCATTTTTGATCCAGTTGTTTGGATACTTTACATTAGAAGGTGCAGTGGGGCTCTGGATCAATGAGATTTTATTGCGTGAAAGGGAAGCAGATGAGAGGACTGTGCCTTGCAGGGAATCACAGAATTGCTTAGGTTGGAAAAGACCTTCAAGATCATCAAGTCCAACCTCAAGGAATGGAAGGTAGGAAGCAGGGAGATTTGGAGTGGCCCCTTGTTTGTGTTTCATGCAATATCTTTCTTTCACGTTTCATATTATTTCCAAGGTCTCAGGTCAGCTTGTCTTTCCACAATACAGTTCTATTGTGCAAGAAGGAGCCTTACCCTGGGCTTGCGCTGATCTGCGCAGAACTGAATTTTATTGAGTAGCAAAAGCCCTCCACACTCATTTCTGAAGTTTGAAAAGTTTCACACAGTGAAAGGAGTTTGCTATGAACCAGGTGCTTTTGAAATTACCTTTTTTAGTTTGTCCTCACTACCTGTTATTCTTTTCCACACAAGCAACGTTTACTGCCAATTTCTGCCAAAGGCCTACTTCTAGTTTAAAATGAATTACCCTGGCTACACTCATGTGGATCCCATCTGTTATTATTTTCATATGGTACCTAAGGGCTGTCAAATGCCAGCAGGACTCATTCTGCTTGACATTGTTGTTTAATATTTAAATCTATCAGCCTTCAATTAAAAACAAAAGCTCTTTAATCGAAATATAGGAAAGACTGAAAATGGGAAATGTTTACAAGTGGAGAATTTTCTGTGGGATAAATTTGCCATTTCACTGCCCAGCTCTAGTTTCAATGCTGTGTGGACTCAGAAAAGTTTCTGATAATGCAGCTCTGTAATTCTTGACAGTACTCTCCACCTACTAACCAAGAAATACTGAGTTCCAGTTTTGCAGGGAAATGACTGAGATGACCACGCAGAGCCCTAAGATTTCTCAAGCCTGATAGGAAAAAATCTTACAAAAGATCATCCTAAGATCTTACAGGATTCTTGCCATTCCGGCTCATTCTCATCAGATTTCTGCAGCATCTTCTGGCTCTCTGAGCATGTGTGGCTTTGTGGTATTGCCTTCAGCGGGACTGTAGTCTCTTCTCCTGAATTTCTCCCGTGTCCTCCCTTCATCTATGAAAGAAATGGTATGTTAAGTGCTTTGTCCCAGGCTAGTTTTAGCCCTGCTTTTCAGCTAGTTTTGAAAAACTAGGGGCTCCATTGTCAGTTGTGAATCCCTTTGATTTCAACATGCAGAACCTCTTCCTTTACTGCAGGTTACGACAGAGAAAGAAGGGCAGAACAGAAATAATGTGGAACATCTTCCCGTGCTATTCCCCAGTCTGCCAGGCTGGCTTGCTAACACCATACTAGAAGAATATGGCAGTACTGGGCAGAACTGGGCCAAGAGGTGAACTTCCTTGACTCGCATGAGTCTCTGAGGCTGACTGGTACTTAAAGATAATGTCTGGGTCTGACACAAAGTCAAGAACGTCCTAGGTTGCAACTTACCTGTGAGAAGCCACCCTTCCTCATCTGGCAGTCTGCCAGCATCTGGTGAACATCCCGGGCTTCCCTCTGGGCAGAGGAAAAGAGCGGTGAGAAATAAATGCAGAAATTGTACCTTTATTCTTTTTGGGAACGTGCCCTTGACAAAAACCTGGATGACTGCAGGTGGAGATTGTGGGTACGACATAGCAGTGCTGGGCTACCATAGCCTGGAATGCTCTTTGTGTGGACGTGCCATTCTTTGTGCTTTGCAGACTGCTCTTTTCTCAGAGCTTTCCTTGGCGAGTCCAATAATGCAGGCAGGAACATTCTGCATTTTCAGAGGTGATGCCAAGAAGCAGCTACCCTCTCCTTTTCACTGTCCCCACAGGTAGAGCACAAGAATCTCGGGAGTGCTTTACCCTTGGAGATATGCACCAGTAAAGCATTTCCAGAGCAAATCTCACTTGTGCCTGCAACTTGAGGTACACCTCAGTCTAATCTCCTGCATATGCAAGTGGCTGGACTCTAGGAGTTCAGTGCAGAAGGAGTAATGTGACTTATATGTTAACAAATTTTGCCAGCTTTCTCTGACAAAAATAGTTTTTTTTCATCATATTAAATCAGATCTGCCACAGGAAAAAGAGTCAGGGGTGTCAGGAATTGTCCCAAGTCTGCCTAGATTTGCTAAGTGATACTCACAAGTGGTCCCAGGGAGCCGAAAGAAGGGGAGCTTACCTTCTTTCCATCTCCATAAATCAAGCCCCAGCAGAACCTGCCATCTAGAGCTTATTCTATGATTCTAACAATCTAGACAGACTTGGGACAATTCCTGACACCCCTGACTCTTCACCTGCCTTTGCTCAGTTGCTGTTGTGGCTGACTGCTGCCAACCACTGCCTGTCAGACTGACCCAACTAGCTATGTGTCTCGTGTTTTCTCTTTCCTAAAACTAGTCTGGCTATGCTGGCAGCTGAGACCTGTCTTTTTAGGAAAAGGTGAGGCTTGTCTTTGAGCAAACACCCACTCACCTCCCTGTGCTGTGGGAGGCAGCCTGGGTCAAACAATGAGTAATAAGTTAGCTGTACTACACTGCTTACCAAGGACATGCTTTGCTTTCTCCATCACCTGTTGGGCTAATATTTAATATGAACCTGAGTTTCCAATTTCCATCTCCTAAACAGAGAACTAAGAACATAAAACTTGAGTGAAACAGCTTGTTTTCTTAGATCAACCCCCATAGCCCCTGCAGCAAACAGTGCTCAGATCCTCAGGTACAGAAAAAGCAATGTAACAAGGGAGGTGAGAGAAAGCTCCCCTTCCTCTCCATGCTTACAAAATGCAACACTTGGCTCTGCAGTCTGTATCCTCCCTTTGACTAGCAAAAACATCAGAAATCTGGGAAAATTACTTATTTATAATACAGTGACAGAAAACAGAACGTAAAATATGCAAAACCCCTCTGTTCCCATTTGCAAAAGTTTGAAAGGGTTTTGCATCTTCGGTAGTGGGATTTTTAGTTGGCTGACTCGGCGTTGGGTTTTTGTTAATTCTGACTAATAGCTTTCTTTAAAAAAGGGAGGGGGGAAAATGACCTCCCACGTAGTTGCTCAACTTCAGCAAACAGTGCTGAGAAAAACCTTGTGTGATTCAGAACCATCTGATAAAGGAGGCAGCCACTCAGCCACCAAATTTCCTGCAGTAAAATGGCAGCAGTGGGAGAGGCGTTTAGCCCAAACCCAGCCTTCAGTTATAATGCTTTTATGCTGAAATCTGGCATGGCTGTGTAATAGAGGAATATACACCCACAGAAGTTAGCAGCGAAAGGCGGAATGAAAACTCACAGAATGAGATGGGACTTCTCCCATTGAATTGGCAGGACTCTTCTGTTCAACATTGATTGCATTGGTAGCTAATATAATTACTTTTCTTTTATCTCAGTTCTCTGTAAATGGCTTTTTGTAGCTAGTTAAACAGCACAAATATATTTATCACTGGAGAAAAATATTTCTGTAATGAAACACCTCAGTAAAGGTGGAGATGCTGTCACTGTAGCTACTGCTTTTGGAGTTGTCCTATACTGTCAAGTTTCTAAACTCTGATCTCTTCTAGAAGACAAAAAAAAAGGACAACAAGAGGGGACTTGAAGATATGTATGTTAGAGAATGCTGGTAGAACTACATTCATCACATCTTCTGTAAATGTAGATGATTTATCTGAGGGCCATGACTTTGCATGTGTAGATCCTGGGATGGGCACCCTGGTCTTGTCTGAAAAGCAATCCAAACTGCCACAGAGCAGGAAAGAAAGTTCTGTGGCTCTCACTTTATCCATGGAGAATGGAAGCAAAGGAACTGAGAGTAACTTGTCTAGTGTTGCAGAGCAGATCTGTCCCAGCTAACAATAGCACTTGGGCCTTCTAAGTCCTAAGGAAGGATGTAGCAGTATGGCTTGTCCTGGAAGTACAGAAGAAAAACCTGAACAGTCAGCTGGCTTTTCTCTCAAGTTTCTATCTATAGCAACGAGGATTTGCTGCACTTCCTAGATCTCAAAGCAAATGATTATGATTAGTATGCAAAAAAGGGGAAAACTACCTTTTTGAGCTCCTGGCTTTTCCCAATTGTACCAGCAGTGTTTTTTCTCGCCTCTTCTTTCTGTTCCTCTACAGTGTTTTTATTTTTTCCCTGAACTTCTGTCTCACCCAGGACTTCTGGCTGTGGTTGCAGAGACTGTGTTACAGCACAGTCTGTCTCTCTGAAACACAAGGGACAGTTCTTAGGAATACCAGGGAGCGACTCTCTGCTCTGTAAACATCTGACAGGAAATTACACATGAGCAAAGTAGTGCTGTGATGGAGCAGTGTGCCTGCATGCAGCTATCGTATCTCCAAATCAGGTAGATGGAATAATTAAATCAGTTACTCATCGTGAGTAACTGTTGGCCTGCTGTAGGCAGGCAGGCACCTGTTGGTGAATCAGTACAATCCAAACACGTGTCCTGCTGCAGAAACAGTTACCATTTCCTGTGATATGCTGAAGTAACTGCAGGCAGGGATATCCTGGGAGACTGAGGAGCTGGGGCAGGCCCCAAGCTGGAGCTGGTCTCTGCTGGCATTATGTGTACCTGCAGAAAGCCTGTGCCTTTAGTCTACAAGTAGAATGACAGTGATGACCGCACCCAGCCCAGCCCCAAGGTTTGAATCGAAGGAAAGAAAGGCGGTTTTACTAAGAGCTTAGTGTTACTTCCCTGTGGCAATGCTGGACTTGTCTGCTTGCTTCCTCATGAGGACGAAAATTTACAGAGCAGAGGAGAGAGTCCCAGGAAAAAAGTCCAGCCTCCACTTTCTAGGAATGCCTTTTCTTCTCTGTCCACCCCCCCAAGTCCTCCAAGTGAAGGGTGCTTACCTGGTCTCCTTGCCTTGCTCACTTGCTAACCGCTTTGCCCTTTGTGCCTGGATCTCTTCACAGATGGCTGCATACGATTTATCTGAAGGATGCTCACCCATCACCCACACCCAGACATCGTTGTCGGCACCTAGCTTCCATTGTACTGACTTCGTGCTGGCTGGAAAAGAAGTGGCTTTTTTGAAAACAGTTTGCTCAGCAGCTGTCTGCAGGACCTGCATCCCTTGGCTGCTGCTGTTGGCTGTACCCTTCCAAAAGCAGCGGTACATGGGAAAAGATCAGTTGGGACACAGGACACACCTCCCATTTCATTTCATGGTACTGCAGCCAGGTCAGTGAAGGTCAAAAATATTTTGCAGGCAAGGGATGACACTGTTTCCTTTCTCTCTCCAATTCCTTGCCACTGCCTTCCCCAACCCCCTGGTCCAGAGACTGCTGAGGGGTGAGCTATCTGTAAATGGAGCACGTGGGAAAGAGCTGAGAGAACAGTGCTGCAGTCCTAGAAGAGAGCGTGCTATGTAATCCTAACAAAGACAAGGGGACTTAAGGTTTAAAGGCGCTAATCTGATGCCTCAGCCCAGGTAAAAGCACTTGCCAAACTCCCGTATGTTGCTGACACCCTAGGAGAGGTGTTCAAGTCCAAGGTTATTTTATAGATAGATTCAGAGTCCCCCATTGAGTGGGGGATGAGATGAATCTCTTGCTCTGGGGGGGAAGTAAGCCATGCCTTCTCAGGAAGGGAATTTTAGAAACTTGGATAAGGACAGAGCATCTGAGCCAGAGAATAAAATCATTGTGTGCCAGGCCAAAACTACCCTATCGGAGGTGGGCTTAATTACAGTTTGGAAATGCAATTACGATGTGTCCTGGGGAGAAGAAATTGCTCTAGAGTCGCATTACCTCCCATTTCCAGGGCACAGTGGACTTGGTCAGATCTGGGCCAGAGCAGGAAGCTCTTACCTTTTTTTGGCAGTGGCTTCTTTGCTGAAACCTTGTCTGCAGCAGCTTCTCTTTCTTTCCACCGTCTGATCTGCTCCTGCCTCATCTTGAAGAAGAGGATCTGCTTCTGCTCCTCACTGAGTTCTGCCAGCAGGTCAGGATCGATGTACATCTCCGATAATATCTGTTTCAGCATGGCTGCGGGTTTCAGTTACGCGCGTTGGTGGCAATGATCTCCAGGGATCCGATTCTCTTCCTGGCTTGAATGTGCCTGCGCCGACAAGAAAGACTCCCTTCCCTCCTGAGCCTGGAGCAGGAATGCAGGCGTGCCAGGGTAATTATACTTCTATTTTTTTTTTTAGCTCAGACTTCCTGCACAGACCAAAAAAGTAAATAAGTAGCTTAAAACCTGCTATTAAAATTTCTTGAAATAACAGGTGAGCTCAGCTCAGACACAGCCCCCGCACGTTCTGCAGGGACAGCTGGCCAGAAGTGAGGGAAGTTCTGAAAAGGGGAGGTTTTGTTTATATATCTTGATAAACCCAGCTGATAGACTATCAAAACAGAGAGAGCTCTGCCTGTTACAGTCATCAGAGGTGTGGCTTGTCCGTGCCTGAACAAACATTCCTGCTAGGCAGAGAATCAATGAACCTGTGAGTAGACGGCTCCTCCTTTGAAAAGGAAAACTTTGAGATGGGGCGGTGTGATGTTAACAAGTCTGGCCGGCCTCAGTTTACCGAGGAAAGACTGGGAGGGCTTTAGGCACTGCATCTGAGGTAGGAGCAGGAGTTGCCTGGTTGGTATTTTGGGGGTGCTCCCATCCTTCAAAGGCAACATCACAGCAAGGCAAGGGAGTGCAAGCAGCACAGCTGGTTTCTTCAAAGCCAAACGACTTAGATCTCAGCAGCTCATGAGCTTGAGAAAGCTCCTTGTCTGACATTTCTTGCTGAGGCACCTTTCCCCCATGGTGAGCCTGACACAGCACATCCCCATCTGACAGGATGAAGCAGACAGGGAGAAGCAGTGCTCGTATTCTTGCTCAGGATGCCTGGTCACGTCTGGTGCATGCAATGTACTTAACACCTACATAGCTATGCTTGGTGCCCAAATATTTACAACTACAACAGGGATCTTTTTTTCTGAACAAATTGTGAGAGGTCTTACAGCAGCACTGCTGGCTGGGGAGTGGAGAAATAAAAATGTGGACTAAGGACCTTGAAACTATTTTCTATATCTTATCTGGATAATCTCAGGGGTGCCAGGAGGCTGGTTGACAGCACGTGCAGTGACACTGTTGTACAACTCTGGTATTGCTGTGGGAGGAGGAGGGAAAGAAAAACCTAGCAGGATTATTCATGTGCTTCTACACAAATGCTGGGAGTCTCAGGAACAAGCACACACAATGTAGCACAGTAGGTAGGAGGAAGGTGGTTGACGGGACAGTAATTTAGAGGTGCAAAGAACACAAATAACAGAATGACCTATACCAGGGTGAAGCAGCACTATGTATTAAATCTGGGAGTGAAATTAATTAAGGGGACTAGATCCCCAGAGACCTCCATTTTGGGCTGACTCAGGAAAAGAAAAGGTGCTGGGAGCACCTTCAGCTTCAGAGCATGACTGCTTGCAATCTGATTTTTTTTATTTTTTATTTTTAATTAAAAGAATAAAAGAGTAGAGAAGGAGGTGGCACAGAAATGTAACACTGAAGTTTTCCAAAGGAGTGTGAATGCAGTGCATTTAATTAGTTGAAATGGAGCAGCAAAACGATAGCGTCTATAAAGTCCAGCCAGCAGGACGGTATTTGCTGTATTTGTTCCTGTGTAGTAGCGTTCTACCTCTTCCCATCTTACCCCCATGCCAGCATCAAGCAAGCTTTTGCAGCCAGTCAGTCAGTGGGAATTGTTCCAGATCAGCAGCTAAAGAAAGGAACTTGGGCTGTGCAAGAGCCATAGAGACAACAGCTGTAGAGGAATAGTTTTGATGGGGAGGGTATTGGTGAGCAGTCCCTGATCCCTCAGGAAACCTGAACAGTGTTAAACTGTAAAACTGAGGGACTGCTGTTGAAGCTTCACTGCCTCCTGCTCCTTAGCAGTATCCAGAAGAGAAGCTTTTTGCAAACAGATCAGTGTCGGAAAGTACCCTTAGAAAGTACCCGAAGTGGAACCCTTAAGCTTTCAGTTTTGGTTTGTTTGTTTTTAAAAGACCATTTCAGCTAAGTACAATTTGGAGTGTGCAAAGTTTGGGGTTTCAATAAAGCTCTGTCTTCAGAGGGTACTTGATGTTGCTCTGATTTTAGGTAACGTGACTGTCCTTCTGTGTAAGTCCAAGGTGCTTTTTTTGTTTGGAGGAACGGCTAGTGTTAGGTCCTTCCTGGATTGGAAAGAGTAGCTGAAGCAGATAATAGCTCTGAGCACGGTCTGAACTTGATGACTGGGCCAACAGAAGTTAATCCCTATGTTTAAAATTGAAGAGGCTTTTAAAGTAACAGTCTTGTTGCATGAAGGGAGGTAAAATGCTTTTCTTGCCTTTAGGTGAGAAGGTATCATTTGCGGTTTGTGTGGGCCAAATGCTGAATGGTTTGCTAAATAGAGGGCATTCAATATCATACCCAGGGGGGAAAAAAAAAGCCAGCCAGCTGGCAGGGTCTCCCAGCAGCTCTGTTTTCTAGCTCTGGGTCAGCAGAATTACTCTTCCCTGGAAACTGTTCAGTGAAACCTGGGTGCTTGGAGAAGAGGATGGCCAGAAATCATCCCATAAGGATGTCCTTGTTATGACTGAGCGGAGGCTGTGTGTGTCTGTGGCTGGCAGGAGTGGCTGGAACTGACTGGAAGATTCCCCAGCTGGCCGCTGCCCTTGCAGCAACAGGAAACTTGAATTGACGTAACTTGTGTTTGCCCTTCTCGCCACTTGGCTGCACAGGAGGCATTTGACTGGGGTCAGTACAGTTTATATCGCAGAGTTAAAATTTGCAGAGAGCAAAGCTGCAGAGGTTGTGGAGTTTCTTTCCCTTTCTTTCCCAGTACTGCCGTCTGGTTCTTCAGGTGACCCTAACCCTGGTAGTCTCCCTTTTAAGGCTCATTGTGTTCTGTGTCAAACCTGCTTCCCTGCCTGACTGGGTTATCTCTCCAGAGCATTTGTGGGATAGCCCCTCACTCATGATTGCGTCTTGATACCTTTTTTTTTTTTTTCCTCCTGAGGCTTGGACAGATTGATGTAGAGTTCAGATATTTGGCACCACCCATGTGAAGGGAAGGTATTTTTCCCCTCTATTGCCACAGGGTTTGCCTGAGGATAACCTGGAAATTCTCTCCTGTGCAGCCAGCTTGCAACTGTATTTCACCTTGACTGGCATGTTGAACTGGCCTTGAAAGTAGTGGAAACCTTTGCTGCTCAAGGGAAATATACAACCCTTAAAAAACCAAGGTCACACAGCTCATAAACTGCCTGTTGGGGAGCCATCTCTTCTCTGTGCTCCTGTAAATCATCTACCATTAATGGGGGAAATGTAAGTATATGAACATGCATAAATATGCAGGCACTTAAGGGAAAGGCTGATATGTGCTTACAGATCACACCCCATGCAACAGGCTCATGGGACACCCCCTTGTGACAAACCTCGTCCCGCTCCTCACTATTGCTGCTGCCAGCAGCGGGAAAGGTTCTCCAAAAAAAGCATCAGGAAATCATACATAGGCATACATTTGACGTTCTTCATATCAATAAATAAATGGGAGGGCATAAGAAGAAATAGTGAGTGTCTTGAGTAGTGGTCCTGATTTTCTGGGAGGCAGCTTCTTCAAATTGCAGTAGAGATACTGTGTGCGTCTCTACCAGAAATGTGACAGGAACATTAAATTAAAAGTGACCCAATACATTCTGACACTGGGAGGAAAACAGAAACTGCAGGAAAAGTTGTCACTGCTGGTTGTTTTGTTATGTTTTGGTTTTGTTAGTTTGTTTATGTCAAATGCCACTTACATTTCTCCTCCCTCTTCCTTGCATCTCCTGCCCCTCCTCACACTCTTCTTTGGGGATGGTAAAGAGATGATAATCTCAAGAATCATTATCCAGTTGAAGGTTAACTTCTAATGCAAGACATGACAAGGTCAAACACTCTTGTGAAGCAGATCAGGAAACGCTTCACACGACTTCACTTGATAGGACAAACAGTTGAAATGTTTTATGCCTGAAAACGGCTTTTTTGTCTTTGTTGTTGTTGTCTTAGCTTTTTCGAAGCACCAAAGCAGTGATCTGACCCCCAAAGATGTGAATTAGTGTATCCAAGCCCTCACCGTGGCTTTGAGGACGTTAAAAAGCCAGATGAAAAGCAGGGAAGAATAAGACCACTGTTTCCTACCTTTGCTTCAAGAAGATGAAGGTAAAGCCAGGGAAGGGGGAATGGCTTTAAGCTAAGAAAGGGGAAATTAAGGATGGATGTCAGGAGGGCGTTTTTTACTCAGAGGGCAGTGAGGCAGTGGCAAAGCTGCCCGCAGAGGCAGTGGTGCCCCATCCCTGGAGGCACTCAAAGCCAAGCTGGATGGGATCTGGGCAACCCGATCTAGTGGGCGGCAACCCTGCCCATGGCAGGGGGTTGGAGCTGGATGGACTTTAAGGTGCCTTCCATCCATTCTGTGTACAGCCTTTCCCCAGCTGTCGGCAATACGCATGCACCAGCCGTGTTACCAGAGCACAACCAGCTTCCCTCAGCCGGCAAACAGCCCTGGCGGTGCCTCCGCCTCCACCCGCCGGTAAGGCGGTGCCGGGCTGGGGAGGCCCCGCCCTGGGGCGGGCACACGGAGCAGCGGTGACCCCGCGGCTCGGCGCTCGTCTCCGCCTGTAGGCGTTAGGGCGGGTGGCGGCCGTTGCCTCGGTGACGGTGGCCTTTCGGCCCGGGCTCGTCGCCCTCCGGCTGCGGCTCCTCCCGCAGATGATGGAGAAGTACCAGGTGCTGGGCCTCATCGGGGAGGGCAGCTACGGGGTGGTGAGCAGGTGCAGGAATAAGGAGAGCGGGCAGGTGGTGGCAGTGAAAAAGTTCCTGGAGAGCGAGGACAACGCGGCAGTGAGGAAGATCGCCGTGAGGGAGATCAAACTGCTGAAGGTGAGCGGGCTGAGGGGAGGCTGCGCTTTAGTCAGGCAGGGCAGATCCGTCTGGGACAGCTTTGTGTCAGCGTTCACTGTAATGACTGAATCCTGTGTCAGGAAGGCAAATGTCTCCTAGCAGAATGTACAGCTGTGTGTCTGTGGTCGGAGTGTTTGTGTGATGGAGGAGGCAGTGGCTCAGAACTGATGGAGGTGCTTCAGACCTTCCCACAGCGACCAGCAGGCTCTGGGGAGAGCACTGCCTGCTGAGACTGCTGCCGTGTTCCTTACAGTGCAATGCTTAGGGGAAGGTACAGGGCAGTGCCCTTTACACTGTGATGTTTAGGGGAAGGTACGTGATGAGTGTGAATTTCACACACTGGTGTGTCGGTTTTGAAAGCTATTTTAAAAGGGTTACGCTGTACATCAGCACAGCTAACAAAGCCCAAACCAAAGGCGACTTGATTCATTTCTGTGTGTGTTCCTACAGGCAGCCAAGCTGTGGTAGGTTCCCTTAGCCTACAGCTGCTGTCCCTCTGGCTAAGTGCAGCTGGCCCAGTTTGGTTAGAAGTACATTTACGTGCCCCAAATTCAGCAGGTAAAGACACAAGGAAGTGAGCTACAAGGTCTCCATTCCCTTCTGGTGGGAACTCTGCCTTGTGTACCACAGGCAGCACCTTGCTGTTGTTGATTATGTTGAGTTTATAAAACCTGGAGGTAAGCGGTGACCTGACTGGGTGGCAGCGGACCTAAGCAGACTGGATCCCAGCACCATTTGCTGCTAATGATATGCTGGTTTTCTATGGTACTTTCCTGGCAAGCTTAAACTAGCTGCAGGTGGCTGGGGGAGGGTGAGCTCCACACTCACTGAAGCTTACGGGTCAGTAGTTAGTTAGGCTGCAGCCAGCTGACGTTATGGCTCCTGCTGTTTGAGTGTGTGATTTGTCTGTCATCAGCTGCAGGTGTTCTGTGCTCACCTACACGTCCAGTCATGCTTCTGCTTCTGTCTGGTGATTTCTTGTCAGTGGCACTACATGATGGCAGGCTCTGCAGTCTCATTGTGTGGGTTAGTTCATTAAGGGTTCTTTTCAGGCTGGAGATACTCTGGGAAAATATCTAGGAGCTCCAGGCAGTCAAGGATTTTGTGTGCATGCTCTTCAGTGCTTTGTGAAGTGGTCTCCTTGCTCCCTCTCTTGGCTCTGTTTTTTATAGGAGACTTTTGTGTGTTTCTGTTGCTTCACTGCAAGATTTTTTTTTTTTAATGAGTTTCTTCATGAGATAAGGGTGCAGGGTTGGATTCTGTGCCAGGACACGCATCCATGCTTCTGCTTTCTTTTTTGACCCCTTTCAGTCTTATGTTCTCCACTGTAACCTCTAGCAGCAGCATTTTTCTTCTTCCTTGAGCTCCCATATGTACAGTGCTGTCATACAGAGCTGTTAGATTCCTTGGTGTCTTAAAGTGTTGTGTGCAGAGTGTACCTGCCTCTCTGCACATGTGTCTGTTCCTGGGCACATGTGCAAGTTTTAGGTGTTGGCTGATCTGTTTCCTGAAGAAGCAAAGGAGAATCTAATTGAGGTGTTTCTGGGCCTTTCTCCAGCTGGTGGGGTGGCAGTGTGTGCCTCCTCCCCTGCGATTGGCTTCCACGAGTAGCTCTAACCAAGTCTATCAGACTGTATTCCCTGTGCTGGGCAGGGAAAAAAATGATCTTCCCCTCCACTACAAGAGCTGCAGACACTTAAGGTAAATAGGAAGGTATGTTCTGGAGCTCGTTGCGGCCAGCAGCTATAAGCATTGTTCCCTCAAACACATTTAAAGCCAGTCTGCATGTGCCTGGATTATACATGATCTGCTGGCAAGCCTTGCTTAGTTACTGAGTCAGAGCACGTACCGCCTCCCAGGTGCGTTGGAAATTAACTTGTTTTCCTGGGTAAATGGAGACCTAGCAAGGGGAACATTTCCATGTTTAGCTCAACAGATGGCCTCACACAGCAAGGGTAACTATGTTGGAATTCAGTCTTCTTGTAGCTTCTTTACTTATGTGTTCCCTGTGAACCCCCTTTGTTCATTTTTCTTCTCCATCCTGGTGTTTGGGCAGTTGGAAGCTCACTCAGGCAGAGGTACAAAGCTGGGAGGTATGAATTGCAATGAGCAAATTCTGGTATTTGATCAGATCAAAAAGTTAAGAAAATACTGTGTCCTCCTCTCAAATTTCTAATTGATGGCCTTCATTTTTCAGACCTGAGAAATCAGAGTCTCTGCGCCTTCTGCCCACCAGCTCTCTGCTGCAGGCTGGCTGCACTTCTCTGTCAGCAGAGCACTTGTCATACAAGTCCCTGTGCTCTGCAGTCTTACTGTGTCTTCCTTGGACACACTCCCTGGGGCACAGTGCTGCCTTCAGGCAGCCTCCTGGGACGATGGTATTTCCCTGCTAGGCTCCAAGCTGATAAATAACTCCATATTGTAGCAAGGGCTGTTAATAACTGGAAAACAGCTGCTTTATTTTCTCATTGAAATCTTTTTCTCATTTCCATCTTTTTCCCCCTGCATAATAATACATACACATTCTTAAAAATCCTGTTTTAATAAAATCTTCAAATCTGTGGCCTGTCACTTTTTACTCAGAATCCACTAGACACGGTTTAATAGATCTTTAATTGTTAACTGGCTTGAGGAATGCTGAACTTTCCTTTTATCCATTCAATGTAGTTGTATTCTGGCACATGCTGTTGTAATGTGCACAAACTGACAGTGCCAACAGAAATGCTGCGGGTATTGTGGGAGCTTAAAAGAAAAGCCTTTGAATAGCTTCCTTACAAAAATTATGAAGAGTTTTTAAATGGTGATGGACCGGCAGCTGAGTAGAACAGAGATACTGCAGCTGCTTTTGTTTTTCACTGAAATGAGAATGGAAGGGATTGTAGAAACAAGGAGCTGGAAAAGGAAGTAAAAGAGAAGAGCGAAACTTATTGGAAAAATAGGATAAAGATGAATTTGCGCTGAGTTACTGAGAGAAGCAACAAGCTTTATAAAATAAAGTGTTGACCACTGTCTTCTGCAGTCCTTTGGATGCTTTGAAATGTATCTGAAAGGGGCAGCTAGAGTTGCATTGTGCTCTGCCCTGAGAGAAGTGGTAGCGCAGTGCAGGGTTATGTGGTTACCTTCAGGAGAACGTCCTGTAAAGAAAGTTGAGTCACCGATACAGTCCAGTGCGAAAGGAGCAAGCTGTGTTTATTGCTTTTTGTGAGTGAAATGTCTTACCTGGTATTTTATTTATTTCTGTGGGCCAAAAAATGGTATATGCATATATGAGGTGGTGGAAAACTTCCAAGTTACTTAAAAAAAAATAATAATAAGGGAAGGGAAGATATAGGCACTGGAATGGGCTGCCCTGGGAGGTGGTGGAGTCGCTGACCCTGGAGGTGTTCAAGGAACGCTTGGACGTGTTGAGGGACATGGTTTAGTGAGAACTATTGGTGATGGGTGAATGGTTGGACTGGGTGATCCTGTGGGTCTTTTCCAACCTTGGTGATTTTATGATTCTATGAAGAGTTATGGAAAGATCAGTGAACTAATTTTAAGAACAAAGGACTGTGGGTGCTAGAACGAGAAGAGCATTCAGCACTGGCTAGGCTGCAGTTAAAGGCATCTGCTCTTAGTTTACCCATCAAATGCTTTCATGCTCTCACAAAATATTTCCTGTTTCGTAACAGCAACTCAGGCATGAGAATCTTGTGAGCCTGCTGGAAGTGTATAAAAAGAAGAAACGGTGGTATCTGGTGTTTGAATTTGTGGATCACACGGTGCTTGATGATCTTGAGGCATTTCCAAACGGACTTGACTACAGCAGGGTTCGGAAATACTTATTTCAGATTTTGAGAGGAATAGCGTTTTGTCACAGCCAGAACGTAAGTATGCCTGAGAAGTCAGCCCTGCAGTTAACCTCGAACGGATAGATACAGGGGTGTGCATTTGTGACACTTAGTAAAACTTAGAGAAATAAAGCTTTGGCTGGGAGATGGAAGTAGAGCTGAAGGGCCTGTCCGAGTTTCATACAACATGTCAGAGCCCAGCAGCAGTTCATGCACTGGTCTGTCTGTGACCGCTGTGAGAGTTCTTGTGAGGGATGATGCAAAAGTCCAGGGAATCAAAATCACCTCACTGACGCCTCCCTCTGACAGAGGGAGATGGTTTCTCTTTCAAAAGCTTGTTTCTGAGTATGTCTGTGTAAATATACGGGCTTGCCTTTTAGTCGTGACCATGTAACTATCCATATATATTTCTTTCTATATCGGGGGAACTGTCTTTCAAGTATTCCTAAAATACTCTTCACATTTAATTGCAGGATGTGCTTGTTGCCCTTGCGACACTTAAGAGCTTTTATTTTTGCAATCAGGACTGGTTTTTAAGTATAATAAACTATTTGTAAAATACGTGTGGTAAATACATGCAGAGAAATACATAAAATTAATAATACCCCTGTGCAAAAGCTGAAGTTGTTGTGCCCTTGGGTTGGCCCTTTGTCCTTGTCTGTGTGCACATAGCTGTCTTATGTACACTTTATGTATTTCCAATGCCTGCAAGAATTTAATTTTTTTACCTGAATGTGAGAACGCTACTATTTCTGGTGGGTTGGTCGGTTTCCTGTGGGGAAATTACTTGACTTGCTTTTTCTCTGTGCAGATAATACATCGGGATATTAAGCCGGAGAACATACTGGTCTCCCAGTCAGGAGTGGTAAAACTCTGTGACTTCGGTTTTGCTCGCACGTTGGCAGCTTCTGGGGAAGCTTACACAGACTATGTGGCAACTCGATGGTACAGAGCTCCAGAGCTGCTGGTGGGAGACACGAAATATGGCAGGTAGGAGACTGGCCAGGCAGAAGGGTTTGGGGTTTGTGGGGGTGCTCTGTTTTATGAGGGACTTGTGCTTGTTAAACTGGTTAAAGCAATGCTGTGCATCATTCCTTGGTTAATTATTTGTGAAGGCTTGAGCCTTCCTCTTCTCTCTGTCTCTGTGGAGCTAACTACTGCCAGTGCTAGGCTTTTCTGGCTCAGAAGAGCAGAGAGACTGAGCCATCGGCATCCCCAGTCTATTGTCTACAGGAGCTTTTTGGTTGCCAGTGCTAGTGTTGGAGGAGGCTATTTCCACCCTGTGCAGCTGGTCCTGGCTCGGAGGCAGAGAAATCACTCCAGACACGCTGAGAAAGATATTTCAGGAAGGAGGAGGTGCGATGCATGAGTTTTTCTTACTGGAATCTCTAGTGCTGCAAAGCCGTGTCAGAAATTAAACTGCCATTCACAGGTTTGTACACCCCTGTATGCTTACAAATGTCCTGTGTTACCTAATGCCCATTTTTAGTAAATGCTTTAGAAGAGCAGGTGCCTCCAGAAAGAAAAGATTTGTGTTCTCCAAAGGGCAAGATTTTTCTAATGTATTACTTTGCATTAGAATTAGAAAGCATTAGGGTTTAGAACTGAATTTCAGGTTGGTCAAACTTCTGTTAGTGTTTGCCTTCTTCAAGAGCTGAATCCTTGGTATTCATCAGAGCACGTGCAAGCTTGGAAAACAGCTGCCTTGCTGTTTATGGGGTCAGAGCCGCCGTCAGGTCTTGTAAGTTGCTGGATGCTGGCCCAGCTCAGCCTTTAGCTCAAGAATGAAGCTGTGCTGATCTGGGATGTTTGTCTTCCAGGGCTGTGGATGTGTGGGCTATTGGCTGTCTGGTAACAGAAATGCTCACAGGAGAGCCTCTGTTCCCTGGAGATTCAGACATCGATCAGCTCTACCACATCACCAAGTGCCTGGGTGAGAACAGCCTGTCAGAGTCTCAGTGCCTATTTGCTAGTGAAGGGGTTAAATAAGTCCTGATGGGGGGAGAAAGGTGTGCAGAGAAAGATGTGTGCTGAACTGTTTCTGAGAGCATGATTTCTTAGTGCCTTTTACAAAGGGGGAGAGCTAGGAGCTTTGTGACTACAGCGTCCATTCATGGTTCTTGAATGAAAAGAATGACCCAGATTGTAGCCCTTACGGTTCTCTTAACTCAGTATTTCAGCCTCTTGAAAATTCTTAGAATGGCATTTCTTCCATTTGGTTGCTTTCCAGGTAATTTAATTCCAAGACACCAAGAGTTATTCTGTAAAAATCCCCTCTTTGCTGGCATGAGGTTGCCTGAAGTGAAAGAGGCTGAATCTCTGGACAGACGATATCCTAAGCTCTCTGCTTCAGTGCTAGATTTAGCCAAGGTAAGTAACAGATCATTTTGGAAGTTCCATGGAGAGGTGAGAGGTTCTCCTTAGAATGTAGTGCCTTTGTCGGATACTTGTCACTTGCCACTTGCCACGGGGAACTGAATGCGGCCTGCAAGAAGAGCTAGTGATGTTTACCTATGCAATAATCAACTGCTTGAATTGGTAGTTTGGTGAGAACAGCTTCTCTCCTGGGTAATGGGGAGGACTGAGCTCATCATCTAGAGCTCCACAGGGGCTGCTGCACTTCCTCTGAGGAGGACTTGTAGCATGCTATAGATAATATGCGGCCCCTTACTGTCTCCTTGCTAGCACAGCTGTGTGATACAGTTTTTTCAGCCAACCCTCTCTCCACCTCCTGGTGGAGGCACTGCAAGGAGATAGGCCTGAGTGAGATGGCATCCAGGTATGCACCTGTGTGGGAGCTAGGAAGCATACAACTTTGTAACTGATTCTGAAGAATTTTTTTGCTTTCAGACAATAGTCTGGAACACCGATATGCTGGGTAACTAAAATAACCCATAAGACACCTGAATGTATTTGGAATGCCCTGTGATCAAACCAGCTTCTAAAGCCTTAGCCAAACAAATAGAATTGAAAATGAGAGGCTTACTGGGAGCTGGATTATTTGTGTGGCAGGTAGGCAATCTGTTTTTGTGAGCATTAGTGATCTGAGTGGATGAAGCCAGCAAATAAACATTTCTTGTGGAAAAAGGGTACATCTCTTGGGACCATCTCCGTGTAGCAGGCTATAGAGGTGGGAGCTTTGCAGGTATTTTTCTTGACATCATCTGGAAATGCTAAAGCCTTTGTTTCATTTCTACCTTCTGCTGTTTACGTTGGTTTAACAGAAGTGTTTGCAGATTGACCCAGACAAAAGACCATCCTGTGCTGAACTCTTGCAGAGCGATTTCTTTAACAAGGATGGATTTGCTGAAAGGTGAATGGTACATTTCTTACTCAAAACAGGGCAAGGTTAGAAGGAAGTTAAGCAATTGAGCTTTAAGACTGTATGCTGGGTTTGCAAAGCAGCTGATTGCTGAGTGTCTTAGCTTTGTTTGGTTTGAGCCTTCCCAAAAACGGGGGGGAACAGTTAAATGGGAACACACTGCAGTAGCACATTTACCACATTACATTGCCATGACATGAATTTGTCAGCATGTACCTCATGTCACAGCATGTTGAATAGTATTGTCTTACACTGTATTCAGTGTGTGCATCTATATCAGACTGGGATACGACCACCTTTATTGCTGTGAAAACAGAAGTGTGCATATGTAAGGTTTTATATTAATGGAGAAACTTTATTGGCTTCTCATTACATTAAAATACATGATTTGTTTCATTATTTGGAAGGTTATAGCAGCCTAGGCTGAACACTGGTACTGTTACTTAGACTAACAAAAGCCTTTTCTGTTTTCCTTCCCCACTATGATACATTAAGTAGATTTGCTCAGGAGCTTAAATTAAGGATTCACAAAGAAGCCAGAGACCATCAATCACAAAAAAAATCAAAAATCAACAGAAAGGATAAAGATGATGCTGTAGAAGAAAGAAAGATGCTTGGTGTACAGGTTAGTCGATTTATTGACTTATGTATTTATTGCTTTCCAAACGTGTATTTTTTCCATCTTTTAAAATGAATAAATAAGTATGTGATGTAGTTTAATTGCTTAGCAAAAATATAAACACAATTTTGCATTTCATTTAAAAAAAAAAAAGACTAGATAAGCTCACCTCTGTGAGTTTAAACAGTGCATGAGGCCTGTGCCCTTCAGCTCTGATGCTCACTGCAGTACAACAAGCAGGCTGGTATGTAGATTTTCTATGCCTTTGATTGTGACTGGCTGCTACAAGTTGCTCTGCTGCCTGGCTGGACAGTCTGCAGGTGGCTATTCGAGCCTTCCTTGTCAGTAAAGCACATTACAGTGCAGTTACTTGCAAATAGAGAACTGTAAGGAGAACCAGTTAGGAAGTGTAAGTCGTGTCGAATGAGCAAAACGTGGTTCTGTGCAGCTGCTTACCTGTGTTCAAGTTCTGTCTCCAAAAGTGCATATTTTGCTTTCAACCAGATGTTGGACTAGAGGCTTCAGAGTTACACTGAGGTGACGCTCACTGGACTTGGTTCTTATTTCTTTAGAAGTGACACATGATATGGCTGTGCTTCCTCCATCACTCCCAGCTCCAAGTCCAGGGTGATTTATTTACAGAGGGCGCTGGATCCCTGACAAGTTTCCTCTTTTCAACTTTAATGGAAGACAGGTTTTCTATCACACTACTTAAACCAACTCCATCTTCATCAAATCCTTGCAGAGTTGTGCAGGCTTAGGCTTTTGAATGTTTTCCTCCATGTGCAGCTCTAAGTTATTTTTTAAATGTAACTGTAAGAAACATCTTCCCAAACAGGATTTCAACACTGACCCTAAGAGCAGAGATGCAAAGGTGTTCAAAGTGAAGTGTTCTAAAGCTGATGGAGAGAAAGCAGAGCGATCTTCCGACCTGAGCTCCCTCTATGACAGTGCAATCAACCCATTCAAAATATGCTCTCAGACCAACCTGAAAGATTCCAGTAGCAACCTGCACTACATCAAGAATGCAGACATCGTTATTCCTCCCATTAACCAGAATGTTTCTCCCACTATGTCTTCAATGGTGCCTGTGCCTGGGAACTGCAACTACAGGTAAAGGAGCAGAGCTAGAAAAACTTGTTTCTTTTGATCTTGTTGCTGAGTAACAGTAATGTGCTGAGGGAGCTGCAGGATGGTGATGTGGATTTGAGGTAGGATGCAGTGAGGAGAAGCTTTTGGGTGAAGGATGGTATGTACATGGGTTTGAAAGCTTGGTTTCACCTCAAGCAGCTCTAAGGATCCATGCAGACAGTCTCTGTGTTTCTGCATTTGGTGAAGCCCTACGGGACAACAGCAATTTGCCAGCAGCTGCAATGCAGGCCTTTCTTCAACCTGTGGCTTGTCCTTTGGACAAAAATTCTGTGTTAGCTGGGCCTGCAGTGTTATCGTAGAATCACCAAGGTTGCAAAAGACTTCAGTATCATCCAGTCCAACTATCCACCTACCCCAACATTTCCCCACTAAACCGTGTCCTGTAGTCCAGCATCTAAATGTTTCTTGAACACCTTCAGGGATGGTGGCTCAACCACCTCCCTTGGCAGCCCATTCCAGCACCTGACCACTTTTTCGGAGGAGTAGTTTTTCCTGACATCCACCCCTGGTGCAGCTTCAAGACATTCCCCTATCACTAGTTACATTAGTAACTAGTGTAGTAACTTAGTGTTACTAAGGAGAAGAGGCTGATCCCCACCATGCCACAACCTCTTTTCAGGTAGTTGTAGAGAGCAGTAAGATCTCCCGAGTCTTCTCTTCTCCAGACTAAACAATTCCAATTGGCTTTGCTGCTCCTCATGAGACTTCTCCAGACCCCTCACCAGCTTCATTGCCCTTCTCTGAACGTGCTCCAGGGCCTCGATGTCTTCCTTGCAGTGAGAGGCCCAAAATTGAACACAGTACTTGGTGTGCGGCCTCACCAGTGCTGAGTACAGAGGGATGACCACTTCCCTGCTCCTTCTTGCAACACTGTTTCTGATAGAAGCCAGGAAGAAGGCCCCCATGGGCCTTCTTATGACAGTGTTTCTGGGTGTCTGATGTTTGTATTTACATTTACCATGTTATTAAACAACTTGGGCCGTTTGTAATTACAGAGTTGATGAAAGGAGTAAGAATTACTTGAAACCATTTTTAAAGCAAATGAAGCATTCTCCAGCAGGCCATTACAGTGTAAGCTTGACTTCGGTAAGTTTTATGTCCTTCCCTCTTGACTGAGCAAAAATAAATTCTTAACTGTGTGCTTTGTTGTCAGTAATCTCTTTTGTTCCATTCTTCACCATAACTGCCAACTAGAAATAATATGTTCTTCAGCCTTTTCTTCCTACAGTTATCCCTTATCCTTTGTTACTGTTATCCTATAGGAAACATACTTTATGTTAAAGGGCAAAGTTTTTACATGAAGGGAGCAGTCAGCAAGGATACTTGTGAGACAGGGAGTATATTCACCATGTATTGCCTGCCCAGGAAATGGACCATTTGTGCTGCACTGTTGAAGCAGAGTTTAGGATTTTGATTTAACGTTGTCAGGGCTAACATCATAAATGCATATAAAGTTGATAATGAAAATACATGAAATACAGAGTTCTCCACTGCATGCAGTTCCTAGATGATAATTTTTCCAAGTCAGAGGAATATTTGACTTTTTACGGAGAACTCATCTGAGCCATTCTTCTGTTGTACTTTGTCTCTTTGACAGCAGTTTCGGTTAGATGATCGGTTTTGTTTTTTTAGTTGTAGTTATCTTTTGTTTGTTCGTTCTGCTGTGGTTGTTCAGTTGTCTTTAATGTGTGAACTATTTAAGCAGAATGGATTTCTTTAACTGTATGATTTAGTCCTGAAAATAGCTTTGTTTCTTCTCTGTCTACACGAGGTCTCTAATGAAAAGAACATCCTTCAGGCAAATAAGAAAAAACGGGAGTTCTCTAAGACGGATGTGCATTTACCAGAACTAAATCATCTCCCTGAACTGAAAGGAGTGGAAGGTATGAGCTTTTATGTCCTCTAAATTAAACCTGGATGCTAAGTGGCAGGAAGCAGTATGCATTGCAGCAGTCAGATCTTGCTTCTTTAACCTTGTGTGCGTTGGTTGCATTTTGCAGGATGGCATCCCAGGTATCTCAAAAAGGAAAATAAAACAGTTTCAGAGTCCCGGGTCCCCTCCCTTGCTGCTATTGACCTTCATAACACGAGTCTGGCCTCACAGCAGGTAACAAAGCAATAAAATAGTTTGTGCTGTTCTACTTCTCTTTGGTTCAGGACTCTGAACAGCATGACCCACAAGATTTTTGCTTGGCTCTTAACAGAAGCAAAACTTGCCTTGGTTTCTCAGCTGTCTGACAAAAATTGGAAGAAAGGGTTGAGATGATTCTTGTGAAGCCCCCCCCTACCCCCCTGACATCTTACAGATTAGGAAACTAATGGTATCCCCTGATGTTTGGAATGGAGACCTCTGGGTGATCTCGATGACAGTGGGCAAGAAGATGATCCTTTGTTACTCACTTGGGTAAAGAACTTACCCGATATCCAACCTAAATCTTCCCTCCCTCAACTTAAAACCATTTCCCCTTGTCCTGCCATTATCTACCCTTATAAAGAGTTGACTCCCCTCCTATTTGTAGGCTCCCTTTAGATACTGGAAGGCTGTAGTAAGGTCACCCTGCAGCCTTCTCCAGGCTCAACAAGCCCAGCTCCCTCAGCCTGTCTTTGTAGGGGAGGTGCTGTAGACCTCTGATCATTTTTGTGGCCCTCCTCTGGACCCTCTCCAACAGCTCCCTGTCTTTCTTGTACTGGGGGCTCCAGACCTGGACACAGTACTCCAGATGGGGCCTCACAAGAGCAGAGTAGAGAGGGACAATCACCTCCCTGTCCCTGCTGGCCACCCCTCTTCTGATGGAGCCCAGGATACCATTTGCTTTCCGAGCTGCAAAAGCACACTGCTGGCTCATGTTAAGTAAGTTTTTCATCTACCAGGACCCCCAGGTCCTTCTCTGCAGGGCTCTTCTCAAGGACTGCTCCTTCCAGTCTGTATATATGCCTAGGATTCCTCCAGCCCAAGTGCAAAACCTTGCACTTAGCTGTGTTGAACCTCATTAGATTTACCCAGGCCCATCTTTTGAGTCTGTTGAGGTCCCTCTGAATGGCATCCCTTCCTTCCATTGTGTCAACCGCACTACTCAGCTTGGTGTCATCAGCAAACTTGCTGAGGGTGCACTTAATTAATTCCATCATTCCTCTCTTTTGATTGTTTCTTTTTAAATTTTTCTTCTTTCTCTGAAAGTTGTCAAGTAACACAAGGCTTGCCTGAATTTCCTATAAAACAGCACAGCTTAGGTATATATTATTATGAGAGGGCTGACATATAGGATAACTGTTATATAGAAATCTCCTACTGAGGTTGATAGATTTACCTTGCACGTATGGATCTTGAATGTCATTTCACCTTTATCTAATGAGGGATTTGCAAATTTGGTCACTCCTTCCCTCATAGGGTAGAATGTGCTGGTTACTTATGTCCAGAATTTTCAATTCTTTAATATACAACATCCTTGCAAAGTCTAAAATCTTCACTGATCTTCCAATGAAGAGCAATTGAGTTAAGATTAGCAGACAGCATGTACATTCACACTTGTGAATGTACTGTCCTGTATTCAAGCAATGCTTCTGGACAGTGTTAGTTGCTTTAGCACTTTTTGCTTAGTGAGAAGCATGTTGTCATCACATGGATGACATGCTTCTCACAGGACAGTTTTTGAAATACTCAAAGACTAGTGGTAGGGAGGGAAAGGAAGACAATAGAAAAGGCTTTTTCAAAGGCAGTGTGGCAAGGAATACATAAACAAATGTAAACCAAGCAAGACGTATTCAAAAAGGCCATTGTTCAATTCTGCTAAATAATCTAGTTTCACAAGGGAAAGAGCAAAATTCATCTAACCAGCAAATCTCAAGTCTTGATTGTTTCAGCAAGCACCTCTTCTCCCACCAGCCAGTTTGTGAGCAATGTGCCACTGCATGTGCAATTATAGGAACAGTGAATTCCTCTCAGGTAAGGAGAACTTTTCCTTCAGGTTGCCTGCATTGCGCAGGCTCTTCTTTAGCAGACAGACAAGGTTTTCAGGAGGTGCCACAAACCTACTTCCATCTTGTGACCAACTTGTGTTTGTCCTCTAAAAACCAAATGCAATGAAGACAGTCTGACAGACTCCTGAACGTTGTTTGCCCATAACAACACTTTTCAACAAGCACTGGGTAAGCAGGGTAAGCATTATCTATCAACTGAATTAGAAGTTGTAAAACAAAACGATGTTCTGCATATATAAGAGAATTAACTCTTATTAAGTTAACTTTAGTCAAAAATGGGTCAAAATTAGTTACACATATGAAATGTTTATTGTATGTGGTGAAATAGAAAACAGAATTCAGCTATAATTTTAGAGTAATATATATTAAGTTTCTCATCTATCAAGGATTCCCACATACTGGCATTTGTAGAATTCCAACATGCTCATAAAAGCTGGATGACCAGCTTTGTGCAAATTGAAGTAACTGAGAACTGAAGTTCCAAGTGGAAAATGAGCAATTGTAAAACAGTAATGGGGGGAGGGAAGGAGGAAGCAGAACTGAAGAAGGTTAGGGTCCTTAAAAACTAGCTGTAAGAATGGCTTAGCAACACTTTAACTGTTTCCTGGAGACATAGCAAACTGAACTGAATTCTTAAAAACGAAAGGCATTAGAGGCATTTCCCAGTTGTAGCATCTACGATAAGAACTATTTGACATTCATGATGTTATTTATTACTGTCTTACTACAATTCATGTAAGATCTTGAAAATGTTCCCAAGTTACTGCACTACAAAATGAAAAGAAATATCAACTGTATGTGAACAAAGCTGTTTCAGAACTTCAGTAGAATGGACTCTATTCCCTGCAAACAATTTGGATGTAACAAGTATTTTTTTTAAAGATTAAAACTGATAACACACCAGATTGTTTTCATCTGCTACAGTAAAGGACTTGAATTACATCAGTTTGCATTCTTCTTCTCTCCTCCATGCAGAGACAGTATCTTCAGCCAGCTGCCTTTGTTACCTGACTGAGACATAAAATATATATATATGAAGTTTTACAAACCTTGCTATGCATTTGGTTTTAATACTCCAATCCAAAATTTCTCCAGCTATCTTCTTACCTCCAACGTGATGTGAATATTGTTAATATATCAACTTAAATATTTTCTAGTTCCTTCAGAGAAGAAGCCTTTTTCTTCCATGTAGTTAATGTGCTGAGCTGTAATTTAAAACAAGCAGATCCTTTCTTACATTTTTTTTCTAAGATCTAAATAACAGTACAGCTTCAATACAGAGAATGTCATGAAAGAGAGGAAAAAGCTGAGATGAGAGGGAATTTGGGGTAAATAGCAGAATTTACAATGCATTCTGTAGGTAATTCTCTTGCATCTTATTTCAGATCCCAAAGATTTTCAGATGATAGAAAAGTAGGTAGCAGGAGTACTTTCAAGACATTTACAGAGAATACATGCATTTTAAAACTGCAAAAATGATTCTGTATTTGTAATTTTTTTTTCTCCATTGAATTACTATTATTAATAAGCTAAGATCTATAGTCTTTGAGCTAAGGCCTGGTAATTTTACTAGTTTACTTCTTCATAATTGTCTTTCATATCAATGTACTGCCCAAGCTATGGTGTGTACTAATGCAACAGAGATATGTCATCTTCGTGCATCTGAGAACGCTACTTTAGCCTCAGCTTTGTTCTCCCTGACACCTTCAAGGAGTCCTCCCCTGCCTTGCCTCTGGCTGTTTGTTCTTCAGAAACGCTGGGTCAGCATTCTATGGGACCTCACCCTGATGTACATCAAGCTAGTGCACTGAAATAGCACTGACTGGAATCAGACACGCTTTGTTTCAAACCAGATGGCCACTCTCCAGGAGACAGGTGTAGGAATCAGCACATTTGCTCTTTGTCATCGCTGCAGTAGGTCACACCAAGCTAATAAAGCTTGTTAACAAGAGCTGCAATTACTTAAGGAGATAGTTTCTTTTCTTTTCTTTTTTAACTCAGAATACAGAAATTGTGACCCACCTTCACTCATTCACACATTTTGAACCATGAGTGTAATTCGCATCAAATTGGTTTTCATAAACAAATCTATGCTGTCAGGTCCTCGTGCTTTCAGAAAGTGGCATTTAATTCAGAACACAAGACTGCTGTCCAAATTACATTAGTAATGCTGCATGCATATGCGATCACCTCTGCCTCAGGAATAAAACAAAGTGAGTACTTCCCTAATATTCAATGGGATTTTCATAAGCACTTTGATAACATTTTTTCTTAAGGTTTTGTACCTTTTGTGATGCTGTAGCTGCCCTCTGTTCTGCCTGGCTTAGTCGCACTTGAAGCCTATTGATATGTTTTTGATATTCTGTCATTAATTTTTCATCCTGTGTAAATGAAGTATCTTGTTACAAACAGAAAGTTCTCTTTTCTGGATGCATCCATAGTGTAGTGAAAAGCTTCAAGCAAGAGGACCTTTAAAAGCAGAGCTGTTTACCACCTACAGTAAGACTGAAAGCACAGTGCTGACACATTATAAAGAATTTCCAGCTCAAATATGAACTATGTGACTTTCCCAATCGCAGTCACCTTCAGTGGAAGTTTCACCTTCCTGAAGTAAGATGCATAAAGACGACATTTTAACGCAGGTAATTTAATTTACACAATATGGCGATACAAATATTTTAGCTATATTCAAAGGAGAGAAGAGTATACCACATACAAATGATATAATCTTGTTACAGATAGCTTCTCTTCATCAAATGCTATATATATAAAGTTTTTACCATTCTTTAACATTAATTTCAGAAACCTGTTCTCACATCATCCCAGTTTTTCTCCTGCAAATAATATAGCACTACAAAAAACACCACAAGGATTTGTCCTACACAGAATTGGATATCATCCCCCATTTATGAGGCAGTCTGGAAGGATAGCTGTTTTCTGAGGTGACCATTAATTATTGAACAATGCATATTCCAAAACAACAATGCTCTTAACCTTTTAACAGGCATTGCTTTTATCTATATATCTATATATGCACAAGCAGTGTAAACTCTACTGTGTATGTGAAAAACTGATCTCTACATATGCCACATTATCCACCGCACAGCAGATCCTCCTTTTTAGAAGCATGCATGTTTTTGCAAATATTTCCTAAACTGCCTAAAACGTAGATAGTAATCTGGCAGTACAACCATCTCTCCTTTACCTTTTCTTATTATTTGGCAGTGAAGTTAATGTCTTTTTGCTATCTGAATATGACAGTCACCAAAAGCAGTTGTGTTTTCATGCTATGTCTACTCCTCTGTCAAAAACCCTCCTTTATGAAGTTTTTTTAAGACCAGAAACATATCTTAATGGGCTTCTGTTACCATCCTGGTGTATTTGTATCAGGTTTTAACTGAAAGCAATTGTCCTATTACTCTTACCTCAATTACTTTATTGTTTGCCATTTCCAACTGAGCAATAAGCTCCTGATTACGAAGTTTATGTTGACTCAGATCACTTCTATTAATAAGAAGAAAATGGAAAAGAAAAAACATTTAATCTAAAAAACAAACAAACAAACAGAAAATAAAACTTTTAACCTTATTTTTTCATATACGTTTGTCTGAAAACTGCTATATGGAATTTGAAATGCCTGTTAATATAAGGCTGCAGTATATCTCTCTGGTAGTTTCTTGTTCTCTTTAACTAACCCCAGGCAGATACCATAAAAACAATTCAACATCTTTTGAGAAGCTGCTACAAAAATGAAGATACAAAGGCAGTGCTAGGAATATGAGCCAGTTACCTGGCAAGCACCGTGAATTAAGATTGCATTTGTGCTCAAGGCAATCGCATAACTCATTTGTATCCCCATAAATGATTGCAAATGCTCAAAAAGAACATAAGATACGCCTCTACAAACATTTTTTTCCAACTTATAAGGCTAGAGACTTATTTCATGCTTACTTTGATAAAGACTGTTCTGAACAGTTATAAAGACAGGAGTTTTCATAATACAAAACTATCTTTTTCTAAACAGAGAATGCTTTTCTGAAAGAAAAAAAAATGGAAAGAAGATATTCAAATGTACTTTTTGATATTACAAAATTCACACCTTTTAACAAGATGCAAAATTTTAACGTCAGTTCTTAGCTGCTAGCTTCACTATGGGTCATGTCAGAGGGTTCTAAAGAGAACACTCTTTCTTCTGTTTGCTAGAAGCACATCATCTATTCCATGGTCTGGTCTCCTTTCCTTTCTACCACGGGTATACCTTTGTACCAAACAGTAACATACTGTAACAGCAGCCAGAAGAACAACACAATTGCACTTACTTTAACTTATTGATCCTAGCTTCTGTAGTTTCAGTAAGCACTTTTGTTTCCTCTTTCCATCTATTTGTTGCTTTTTGCTGAGCTACCAACAGATGTCTGAGTTCAGCAGTAGACTTTTGACTCATGTCTTCCATTTCCTTAAGACGAACTTCGTATCCGTGTTCTTTCACAGCATGCTCATGCTCCATAGTGCTTATCTACATAAAAAAATACAAATAGGATACAATCAGGTCTTTTTTTAAAAAAAACACTTGAACTAAATTTATAAACATTTGTTGAAAGCATGTAATGTCTAACTAACAAACTTGTAATTATATACTCAAATAGACACATATTCCCAAAGCCATTTTAAACAAATTGTGCAACTGACAACAGAGGATGATCTTTATCATTTGTGGTTTTTTTCCTACAGAAACACATTTTTCTTTTTCACCTAGTCAACATTTGTTAGGACTTTCATAATCGCATCTTAAATCCTTTGTGCATCAGAGGAAAATGGAGGCAAGCAACAAATCTTATCTGTGACCAATGGTATCCCTTCAGATTAAGGACATGCAAAGTCCTGGTACATGCTTTTTAACTGCTACCTATTTGTTAAGCTTGAATAGAGGGTTCTAGAGTTGGAATGAGATTTCTTGTTTAATATGACTTCTTTTATCTTGATGTATAAAGAGGTAACTGGATGAGGTGCTCCTCATTCATTATTAGTAAAACCGTTTCTGAAATCTTCGCTGTTGTTGATACTTAGAAAGCACATCAACGATCAAAACTATTACTCCTTTCAGAAGGCAAAGGTACATGAATCTGCTAAAGTCAGCTATTGTTACATTATCCCATATGCAGTCTGTTCAGGAGCATTGAATGGAACCCTTAAAAAAGATCCATTTTCCAGCTAAGTATCTTTGTTTGCAACTATTCGCATTGAAAAATATTAGAATCAGTCTTTGACAACCACACCACTATATTATTTGTTTGCTACACAGTGCTCTGATAATGCAGTGGATATGTAAGTAGAGGAACACCGTACCGTAAGTTGTACAGAGATTCCTACTACAGACAGTAGATAAATGGAGATCTAGAATTAGAGTGAAATCAGTTGAAGAAAATTGCTTACTATTTGGACTATTCATCCTATAAAATAAGATAGAATATTTGAGATCTTTTTATCAGGCATAATTAGCAGAGACTGAGCTACTAAATAAATTTTGAGGACAAACAATGCTAAAAAAATTATTTATAAAGGAAAAAGAGCAAGCATCATTGAAACTTTCACCCCCAATTTAACTTCCAAATATTTTTTTCCTAGAAATGCTGCCTTATTAAGCAAACATCAGTCTTAAAATAAAAATAGCATATAAACCCATAGCAGAAACGTTAAGACATGGCTTGAAGCAGTGATTGAGCACCTGGTGGGAAGGCAGGGCCACCCCAGGGGAGCTCACGTGCATGCAATGTACCTGAGTGAGCAGAAGGGATGGAGGCAGGATCCACCCCTTCCCAGACCTCATTTAAGGGCTGGCAGTGGAGGTGAGGGTATCTTGCTGGATATCCCTGCCTATCTGAGGCCTTCCAAGGGTAAAAACATTTTTTCCTTTGTTTCTGCATCTATGGTTGTTGCATTCAAGCATATCCTCACTTGCTGTAGCCTAGGACTTTGTTACCCTGCTATCATTGCTGTACTTTCCATTGATTACAGTGTTACAAAACCATACCTTTATCTTGGCTTTTTGCTGTGCCTCTGTGGCCAGTTTTCTTAAGCTTTCAATTTCTTTTTGCAATTGCTCATTCTCTTGCTGAAGCTTTAACCTTTGTTCACCGATGGAGCCACTCTTTTCTCTTTCTGAATCCAGAATGCTTTGCAAGTTACAGATGTTTTTCTGGTAATTAGATTTCTCTTCCTCAAAGCTGAAAGAGAAGTTGTCTTTAAAAAGTCATGAACTAAGCATTTTCCTGCTATCATTTTGCTGAAGCTGTGATGGTTTAGAGACTGGGGAGACTGTATCTGTAGACAGCAATAAAATCTGAATAGATCAATTAGTCTAGTATGATATTGCCTTGTGATTGCTTCCTTTAATGGCAATAGAGGCAAACTGAAAACAGAAAAAGCAAGCTTTTCATATGGCTGTATTTCAGGTATGGAACTCATTACCACGCTATGATGTAGATGAGAAGACTTTACAGAGCCTCAAGTAATCCATGTAGCAGTAAGAGCAATAATTAAAAAAAACATATAATGCCACCTCTGGATGTTTTTAAGCAGCACATCTCTGCTGGAATGCTGGCAGAACATACTAATGATGCATCACTGTCAGCCTGCTCTAGCATTCAGTTTTTCCAGACATTCCTTTTTTTGGACAGTACTGGAGAAGATATATACATAGGCTGCTCTGAAAGTAATGCCTCCCATTTATTTCCATGGATACTACAATAGATACAAAGAACAGTAACATGATTTGATGGTGTTCTGTAGCTAAGAATATGCTCTATTTTTCAACATAGGTACCACTCTTAGCTGTGCATTCCTGACAGCTATGAACAAGAGCCTGCATGCCATGCTCGTAGAAGTCTGTACCTGTGGAGGTGACCCACTGTTGCTATTGCCATTGCTAAAATGCACCACCTACTACCTCACTGTGTTCACATCCACTGTTTGGGCTCCATAAATGTTCAGTGAGTGTTAATGAATGTCAGTGGGTTCCATTTTTTCCACACGGAGGAATTCAGTGTCACTTTTGCTTCATCTGCTCTTCCACATCAGATGCCACGTTGTCAGGCTGCCCCTCTGCTGCCATCTACAGCATGGCAATGACATGTAAGAAAATACTGGTGGAAAGGTTCAGCCTCTACTGCCTTACCACCAACACACACCTCTGACATCACGGGTCAACACAATGAAATATGAGGCATTACTTTTGGAGCAACCCTCGTATCTTTGGTGTGATTCAGTACATGTGTTCTCCTGCTGCTTCCTGCAACTTTGTAGAACTATGCACAAGTCAGTGAAGTATTTTAACACGTCTAGGGAATTCATGAAAGCAACCCAACATTCTATCCAGCTCAGTAAAATAGCAATGTGAAAGAGCAGCTTTTCCTTTTTATAACAATTCCAGATTTGTAAATGATTGTTCTGTACAAAAGATAGGGTTTGCAATCTGAATACATAAATGGTATGAGCTTCTACAAAAAAACTAGCTTTTCATTCTGAGAACAACCTGATCTGAAGATGTGTATCACATTGTACTTTTTATCATCATATTACTGAAACGGCAATAACACCTATCATCTCTGAACACAGACCTGAAATCCAGTATGCTACATGAACATGGAGTGGTACGTGTATACTACGAGACACCACACTGTAGATGACTTCACAGAGTAATAATTCCTGCCTGAGTATTTCAGAGAGTAACCTTTCTTACAAACAGGATTTAGATGTACGGCAAGATTTCAAACAATGTAATTTATAGAACAATGGGAATTTGAGTAACTGCTTGCAGTTCTCATTTTGTAAAGAAAAACTTTCATTCCGTAGTCTGCTGTCCCCCTTTAATACTTCTATAGTGATATACAGTCCGCTACTTACTTCATTTCCAGCAGCTTCAGTTTATGTTGTGTTGTCTGCAGACTCAGCTGAAGGTCACATTTTGTAGTCTCTGCAAGCAGATATTTCTGATGCAGCTGCTCTAGTTTTCTATTGTCAGATTCATGTCCTCCGTATTCTCTGCAAATCTGAAGAATACAACTTCATACCAGATCATCTTTACCTTTCACTAGTTACTGACACGGTGACACAGTAGTAATGATTAAAGAGGCTACTCCTCACTGTGTCCTATTCCAGAGATTTAAAACAAAACTGACTATAATTGAATTTAGGTGTTGCTTCTAAAAGGGTATTCCACATTCTTGCATTCATTTAATTTTCAGCATACCGTGCTTAAGTTGGAACGTGTCCCAATTTGCTTTTAGATCATGTCAAATATCTCCTTTGACTTTTTACACTTCTCAAAGAATGCCCTTTTTCAGCTAGTATTAAAACTTTAATTTTCCAGCTTAAAACTTAAAATACTGACATGTATGTTTAACGTTATGAAAATCAACTCAACAAATAAGGAAATTAAAGCTCATAGCATAGTCCTTCATTCTGGTGTTAGGGAAAAACATGGGAGGTGGGGAAAAAAAATGAAGAAATATTTTCATACGGAGGATACATCTGAAACATGATGTAAAAAGCACACAATTGCCTTACCTTTTCAAGTTCTTCTTCCACTGCTCGCTTTTCTCTAATGGCTCGTTCTATTTGACCTTGCTTTTCACCGCATTCCTATTTCAAAAAGTCATTTAAATAAACCTCTCATTTATATATAATATATAACTCATGATAAAAATTCCACATTCTATGCTACCATCTACTTTTGCTGCCTGTTGTCCCTTATGCAAACTAAGCCATACAAAGGAGATGTGAAGATGCTCTATACTGGTAGTGAGGAAATTGTTACACAGCAGTACTAAAGCTGTTTGCAAACAGGCACCTGTGAATACCTGGTACAGACCCAGAGCTATAGTAGGATCTATTGGACCTACATGAGGTCCTATAGTAGATCCTACTGGACCTAAACAGGTACAGTAATGTCTAGGTCATTCCCCTTCCCCCTTGCAGCACAAAAGACCCAGGATAGGATCTAGCTCACTACTTACATATTTGCAGAGAACTAAAAACAGTATTAATTTTATTCCATATACCTGTTTACTTGCCCTCATTTCTTTGCCTTAGCCTTATAGCAAATCCAGACAGGTAGAAGAGAAGAAATCAGAACTGTGTGTTATAGCAAAGTTGCTATTCACATACTTGTATTATTTTTTTTTTCAAGTGTGACAAACACCAGGGCTACGCAGTATCAGTGCCAATTAGTACACCATATATGCACACAAATTGTTAGATTGCTGGGGCTGTTTCTTGTGCAGTTTAGACTATTTCTACTGGCCATAATAAAAATCTATACACAATTCCTTCCAGACAACACTGTAAACAAAGCAATTCTATTAAACCTCTCAAATGGGCCAATATAAAAGTATCCCAAGCCTACCATTATTGACCCATGTATGCACGTAAAACATTTTAAAACTATAAAAGAACGAAGTTATGATTACTGATTTGCAACTAATTGCTAGCAACTTCTATTTAATAATAAAGAGAAACACCAGTCTAGAAGAAAGTATATCCAAAGGGTTGACTTCTTTGTCTAAAGCTAAGAACCCCCTTTTCATCAAACCACTAATAATATTATGTAGGATTTTTACCTGATTTACTTTTATATTTAATTAAATATTTAACTGGATAAACAAAAAGTCTCATATTTTGCTAGCCCAAACATTCTCAAAAGTCAAGTTCATACCATATGAAGAGCTAAAAGTTCTTCTGTTAATTGAGAGATCTGCACATTGTATTGTTTCTTTGCAGAGTCTACCTGTGATCAAAAACAAAGCACAACTAAATAACTAACATTGCAAACCATTTTCCCATCCTGTTTTTACATACCGAATCACGGAATCATTTAGATTGGAAAAGACCTTTAACATCACCAGTTACAACCATCTACCTACCACTACAAGTCCATCACTGAACAGCATCCTTAAGCACCACATCCATACATCTCTTAAAAACCTCCAGGGATGGCAACTCTGCCTCTTCCCTGGGCAGCCTGTTCCAATGCCTAACTACTATTTCCATGAAGAGCTGCTTCCTGATATATAATCTGAACCTTCCTAACACAACTTGAGGTTATTACCTCAAATACACTTTGTACACATGTGGTGCTTGTATATAAAAACAGGAGACTGTAATAATTGACATATGGTACTACATGAATGTTAAAGGAACTTTTAATTATGCTACTGAAAAATTACAAGGCAGGTAACTGATTTGCAGTCTTGTCTACTTGCAACAAGACACTGGCAACATGTTTATATAACAAGACTTATCTCCTCTGGAGTTTGCCTTAAAATAAAGCAAGTCTATTTGACGTAGATAATTGTCAAGACTCTCCAGGGAGATAAGATTAGCCTTATTTTAACTGCAGATCGTACATAACAGAGAGCAAATTCATTTGTGAATAGCCTGTTATCAAAGAGCTCCCAATTTTCAGCCACTCATGAGGAGAATGAACATTACAAAAACAGATAACTTTTGTAGTTTCTCTATCAAATTCTGTTTTTTAAGTGTGCTTTGATACTGAGTTTTTTATAATTAGCTGTACTTCATGGAAGAGTCTTATTTGTCTAAATAGAGGTATATTGTGAGGCACTAAGATGACAAAAATCTGATCTTATAACTCAACAATTCTTATCACCTAAATGTATACAAGAAGTATCAGTACTTTCCAAGATGAGGCCACGTGCTACTGAACAGAATTTCGGAAGTAAGTGCCACATCTTCACCTTCTCTATACCAGTATCTGCACGGACAGCAACACTTGGGTTCATGAGAGTTGTAAGAATACCATTTGGGTTGGAAGAATACCTATCTAGATGATAAGGCCAAAGAGCATAATACTGTCAGTATACTGCCATTGCTACTTACGTTATCAAAACACATACAAGAAAACTGCTAATGTGACCATGCCTAATATGTAATGATTTAACTTTTAGCTCTAAGTTCATAGTTGGTTCTTTCTAAACATCATAAATTACCGCCTTTCTGATTCTTGCAGCAGTATCTTCTGTGAGCTGAAATATTTCATCTTTCATCTTTTTGATTTCTTCTTCCTTTTGTTTCTTCTTAAACAGAGCCTAAAAAAAAACCAGAAATATTACTGATAATACTTCAGTTGTGAGATATCTAGCAGTGAAAAATGAAACCACACTGTTCAAAAGAACTTTCTGCCTTGCACTTTAGAGCAACTGACACCAAGACCCAACAAGAAAGCAAGAACAGAAATGACACAGAAAGATCTCTGTTAAGAATCAGAGTATGTGTACAGAAGCACATAGAAGCACACTTTCCTACATAGAGCTGAGTACTTTTTTTTTTTTTCCATGGTCGATAGACTAAATCGGTTACTCCCCAGAGAACTAAAGGTAAAAATTCATAAGCAGCTAAGGAATGCATATGTAAACTCTTTCACAGTGGATAATAGTGAACCAAACAGCTCTTTAGCATGAAAAGATGGTGGGAATTACAGAACTAAAGTGCAGTAAGGAAGCCTTCCAGGGGAGGATAAAAGAGAGATACTACTGTTAAATAGGAGATGTTGGTCTGGAGAGATTAAAGAAAGCAATACAGAACTCTTGGTGGAAGAGATAAAAAAAAATCCTAGGTGGCACTTAAAGAACAGATGTCATGTAGTTGGATAAAAGAAGAAAGACACGAAAAAGGTCACTAATAGATGATATAATTTCAGTCTGTAGAAGGTACTCCGGTCATGACATGATGCTTCATGTGTCACGTTCTCTTTTACTGCTCCCATTCAGTTTGTGTTTTGTTTCTCAAAGTACTCTTAGAATTCTTCTGATCTCATTTTGTAAACTTAGCTTAGGCGCTTTACGATGTTAACATGAAAAAAGGAGCATTACTGTGACAACCTGTCAGTCCCTCACACAATCTCTTAGAGACCAGAGAGGCTACAGTTTAGTATAATAATTGCATATATTAGGCTGTGGTTTCTTTATTCATTCATAAAAAACCCAGTTTGCGAATCAAAGGATGTTTTAGCCAGAGCAATAGATTAGCCAAGTGTCTGCAAATTCAACAGTTTCCTCCTAGAGCGTAATGCTAAATTGTTGTTTATAACAAGACTCTTATTTATCTCTAAATGTTCACTAACCATCTCAGAGACATTATTTACACCCTGATTTTTATCTGGCCACTTCCTTCTGTCAAAAAGGGTGTGAAAAACCACTGTTCTCATGTTCTAATCCATGGCTAACTGAAAATGAGATTTATATATTTTCCCAGTACTTTTCAAATGAAATTTTTTCTGGCTTTTAAACTCTGGGGAGAAAAAAAGAAAAAAAAGATTTATTTTTTAGGTTGTATTCCTCATACTCAGACTTTAGGGTGATGCTTGTAAGGGTAACAACATCTCAGTAGGAAAAAGGACCCAAGAAGTTCAAAGAGCTGGAGGACATAAAACATAATTTCTAATTCCCATTTTGAACAGAGCCTAGTAAGTGAAGGGAGTTGTTGGAGACAAGGGCATAAAGCCAATGAGATGCAGAAGTTTAAGAACAAATATAGAAAAGAAGTAGCATGCCAGAAAGATCCCAGAGAGTATCATGAGTTACTATAAACCTATATGAATAATGTCTATAACAAGACAAGAATCCTCTTCTGTGTAATAAGAAGAATCACAAATTATTTGACACTGTATTAACAACCAGAACCCCAATGTTTTGTCAAGATTTTGATCCCTCCCAGAAACAGGTCAGAAGGCAGCAGGAACTCTTTCAAGTTTCAGACCCTCCTTCCAGACAGGGTCTTCCTCCTTTGTCGCAGAAATGAAATCAGCATGAGCAAAAAAGACAGTGCTAACTCTTGTATTCCAAAGGGATTACGGTATTTTAGATTATAAGGATGTTCCTCACGTTTGAAAAGCAACTTCAGGCTAAAAGGGAACATTTATCTCCTTAACTGCTCAACTGTTCAACATGCTAGCCTGAGCAGAATAAATTCTAAGATTCCTTATTTGTTCCCATGGGCATTAAATAATCCAGACGTAATTTACTGATGGCTAAAGTCTGTTAGACACATCGAAGCTCTGTCTTGCCAGCACACAGAATTCATTAGGTTGCTGGAAGCCCGATTACAGCTGAAGCTTAACATGAGAGCACAAAAGCATTCGTATTAGACACAAATTTACCAGTCCCTGCACCCTGTCTCCTACAGGGGCAAAAAGCAGATGCTTTGGAAAAGTGAAGAACTGGAAAAAAAGGGAGGCTTTTGTGTGTGTGTGTGCGTGTGTGTGTGTGTGTGCGTGCGTGTCAATAGATACTTTCAAACCTGCTGGATTAGACCCTGCCTTTAGGAAGTTTTGTTGGATTCTTCTATTTTGGTTTTGACTGTTTTTTGCATCTACACTTTTGGCATAAATATCACCCCCTAACAGTTTAAACAAATACTGTTTAAAACCTTATGTGTTACAGTCTCTCCTCTGTGTCTTGTTGACACCTGCACTTTCCTAGTTCTCCTGTCTCACATGAAATATGCCAATCGAAATTGCACATTAAATAACACTGTGTTTAAAAGGTTGGGTTTTTAAATCTCGTCACGAACACTCTATAAACTTTATTAAATAGCACTGAGGATCGTGTGAATGTATTCATGAGACCGTTTTATTACTGTAAAACACTAAGTTCAGCAGCAGTAGAGCATATTTGAATTTCATCTGCCATCTAACATACTCAACATAACTCTAACATACACACTCGATTTTGCTGACTTATTACACAATCACTTTTTCAGAAATCTTTAGAATAACAAAGAGTTGAACACAGCTTACTCTCTTGGACCTGTCTTACCATTAAAAAAGAAGTCTCTCTAGATTCAGCTTTCCTTTCCTAACCATTACGACGTTATACATTTATAATAGGGCCTTCCTTTTATTCTGACAGCCCAATTTGTTTTTAAATATCCAATAACATTTGTACTGTATGACAAAACTAAGTGATGTATGGTCATATCATAAGTTTGCTCTCTTCTGCGTTACTCATTTTAGTACAACAGACATAAAAGAAGTTTGGTTGTGTATGTGTGTACACCTCTACGAATACATAAAGAGGCACTTCATAACTGCAGGTGATGAAAGTTTTCTAATATCTAAGAAATGCCTTCACCTGTGACTTACCTGACTTTTTTGTAGGTTAGCTTCTTCTAACAGCTGTACGCAATCTTGAACCTTTGCAACTGCCTCATACTTTTCCCTTTCTAAATGAGCACACTTTGTCTGAAGCATTCTGATTTGTTTCTCCAGGGCTGTTCTTTCTGTTCTCAACTGTTCAGCATCTTGGACGGTAACATGTAATCTAAAACAAATGAATACAAAGCTTAATTAAATCTCTTTACTTCTTTCAAACTTAGCTCATAGAAAGTAAATAAGTTGCCCAAACTGTGTTCCTATTTGGGATTTTTTTTTTGTACATATCCCATTAGTAACATCCAACATGTCTTTACCTTGTTTCTAATTGTTTTATACTAGACTGCATTTGTTGCAAGAGTTTGTCAGATGCTGCTTCTCTTTGCTGGGCAGACACCACATCTTCTTCCTAGAAAGAATATACATGTTTTCCGGGCAACATCTGAGCTTCATTTATAAAAACAAAGATATATAAAATAAACTAAATTTAATAAAATATAAAATAAGTTAGAGAACAACTTGAGATTAATTAAACATCAGCAATTAAATAACTGTCTAGCCATTCAGTTGCAACAGAAAATTACCCCTTTCTCTAGAATACCTTTCTCTCCAATTGGCCTTGAAGCGTCTTTGTCAATCTGATCATTTCATCAACCTTAGCACTTGCTGTCCACCTATCTATTTTAGCTTGCCTATGTAAAGAAAACAGACTGTGAATTACACTTTGATTATTACAGGGGAAAATCAGACTCTTACAACTTTGTTGAAACGGCTGTGAAGGGCAGTCAGATTTCATACAACTTCTTAGATACGGTGCAAGAGGTTTTCCTCTTATGTGGAACAATGAGACAGAAACACTTAATTAATCACAACCTGTATATGTTGAATAAATATTTGGGAGGAGAAGGCAATCAGAAACTTAAAGCGATCCAATAATGTAAATACAACTGGCCTCATATTTGAGAGTAATCTTTTTCAGAATTTGCTTTCAGTTTTTAAAGCAATTTGTACTAGGAATTAAAAAGAATCATTAACTGTTTCTCAAGAATTAATTGATACGCATTGTAATCTAAAAAGGCTCAACAAGAGCAGAAACAGAAAAGGAAGAAAGTTAATATACCAGACCTTCTCCACAGTACAAAAATCCATTGAAACGAGCACCACTCCTACTCCTCTGTCTTGGGAACAAAAAGACATACACTGCCCTCCACCAGGGGTGTAACCCAATTATCCAGGCTTTGTATTAGGATAAATTTAAAGACCAATGAGTATATGATAAAGTTAAACAACAGCAAACAAACTAATGCAAACTGGAGCACAACTAAGTCACGAAGGAAACTAGAAAATATTGATTACTTTAAAGAATCAACTGCAAGAAAAATCCCTTACAATAGAAAATACTATTTAACAGCATAAAAAGCAAGAGTATATTATGCCTATGTGAAAATGTTGATCAACATACACATAATGCACGTGAAGACAAGACTTGATCTGTTTGGGTATCCCATTTGTCTGTAAAAATGTCAACGCTATCTTTTGCAAGCAGCATTCAAAAACGTAGGGACGTAGTGCTCTCTTCTAAGGACAGCAGCACACATAAGCAACTCGTGTGTGATGTCACAGTTGGGAAATACCTCATTTTCAAATACCTGGAATAGCACCTTAATCTTCATCGTGCTTTATTTTTCCCTGTCACACTGTTCTTCCCCAAGATACGCTTAGCTAAGGCAACTGTGGTTACAAAAAGTTCCCCCTCAGAAATACATCTTCAGTGACTAAGCTAACTCTGCACTTACAAACAGATCCTAGTCCTAAATGTACCGAACAGAAGAAACAAAAGTACGCATTAAGACGCAAAGCATCTCTTAACTCCAACTTCCACACAGCCTATGGTTTAGAACAGGAGTTTTAAGCGTTGAAATTTCAACTACTTTGAACATTCAGATTTCAAAACTGTAAAGAGTGTTCATAATCGGATTTTACACACACTGTGTTCCAACAACAACAAAAAAAACCTGTTTTGCTGTGATATTGAACACTTTGTTCCTCTTAAATCAAATATGTAGTGCTACCTATCTCAGGGACTAGAAATAACTAGAGGTATTATATCTTACCACTATCGATGCATGTTTATAGCAAACCGTTAAGCATTAAGTGAAACCATTTCAACTATCACTGTCAAGACAGCTTGCAAGACAAAAAAGGCTTCTGATAGAAACTTAAGGTAGGAAAGCCTATATAGAAGATTTCTATCATTTTTAGATTGCCTGGTTTATACCTCAGTTCTTTCTGTAGCTGCTCTAGTTCCACATTCTGTTCTGCTACCGTTTTCAGGAACTGACTGCTCTGTAAAACAAGGAGAGATTTGTAGAGGTTTTGTTTCTGCTTTTATTTTACTAATAAAATATCAAAAAATCACTCACATACTGAATGTCATCACATTTTCCTGCAGATCACCGCAACTTATTTCATTTTTCATTACGTTCAATACCTTAACATGAGGTAAGCACTGTCACCTCTTTGCCAGACTTCATTTCCGGAACATTTCTAAGTATGCGGAAACATTCAAACCTGAACACAGCCAGGGAACACACTTCTTTTAACCCTGATAAAAAACCTGAGCGGTTCATCTTGCTCTCCACTTCTCATTTTTCAGTTTTTTAGTTCAAGAAAGGACACCTTTATTCCATGACATCTTTACATCTTTGACAACAGGCCTCGTCTAACACTTCGGAGAATGCAGACAAATGGACAGCCTTTATCTTAATGCTGTCTCCTTCAAAGAATACAGCTATTTCATGTTTCTGCCCACGGTTTCTTTCCCGTATCATGACAAAAAAAAAACCACAAAGGAAGCATGTCTTACAGAGAGGAAGCTGCTCAGCCAACAGCTTCAAGTCTTCTGCCTCCTATTTTTCTACAGTATCAAAACTGTGTCTCTCCTGGAAGGCCAGGGCTAAAGCTCAATTTCAGTCTATACGATAAAAGATCCTTAGAAGGCAAAAATCTCTCAAAGGATCAGCTGTGAAAATGCTGGTGTCTACTAGGAAAGTAGGACTTGCTAACGTGTGGCAGAGATCATCTTTGTAAGATATTATTTAACTGCTTTCCTACTGAAGATGGTTTTGAATGTTTGACTGAAATACCACATGCTAAAATTCTGAGCCTGAGTGGCTTCTTATTAAAAAAAGAGTTGCTATAATATCAGGAGCAAATCTCTGAGCCACCAAGACTTACGTGTTTTGTCTTTAGGAAGAGAGCCATTACTTCTTGCTTTTTGACTGGTTGCTAGACAGGCTTACAAATCTGAGTGACACGAGGCCTTTCCCAACTAGATATGCTGGAGGGATTTTTCTTTTGCTTTGTAGCTTAAGGCTCCAGTAGGATTAAAAAGAACAAAATCAGTAGGTCATTTCTTAAGTTTTACTTACCAATTCTGTTTTTTCATTGGCTGCATGCAGTTGTGAAGTTAGCTGGTGAAAGTTAGCAAGTTGATCCTAAAAAAAGAATTCAGCTTCTTAGAATTATTACCAACAAAGAACATTTAATTATCACAGTCATAATCAACTGAAAACATCTGCAAAGAATTAATGTACGATGCAGGAAATCCAACCAGCTTTTTGAAATTTTAATTAGATTACTTCTAGCTTTTGGCCTGGTAATCTGGTAGATCAGATTCACTTATGCAAAATGTTTCTGAATTTTGTTCAGTTACAAATTTATAAAACCCGGGCAATTAATACCAAAATATGAAAGTAGTGCTGCTGAAGAGCCACAGAGATGATGGTGGTACTTTAAGTGTTTTTGCTAACACAGTTGCAGAAATGCATCCACTGAGAATTAAAGAAGCGTCTGCCTGCATGAAGAGGCTTTATTTGCTCTTTGCCTTATAGAACATCTACTGTCCATACAGAAAACTGTACTTAAACTCTAGCTTTGTCGTCCTAGGGAAACTTGAATAACACAAAATAGTCATCAGCAGCATACTAAGCATCTTCAGAGCATAGCCAAGACTTAAGTCCTTGAGCTGGAGTATATACTAACTGTGTGATGTTTATACCACAGTTTCATGGTCAAATGCATGCAAGCAACCTATTCCAACAACTAACTCCACTGTAGAGGTTGGACAGCATGAATAAGGATCTCATAGCTCATCTTTGCTTTCTGGTAGATTGTGATTCTTGTCGGTCTACCTCTGATAGCTATTTCCTGCTCCTCTGTTAAAAGCAAAATGTAAAACAAAGCTGATTCAGCTGAAAAAGTCTATGGCAGACAAGAAGCACTTTTATCCTTCTTAGAATAAAAGTTCTTACGTTCTATCTCATTCTTGAGAAAATGGCATGAAAATTCACTAAGAATTTAGTCATCAAAAGTGGACTCTTACAGCTCCTTACATCTTCAACAGCTACGATTTACCAGTGACCAACAATGAAAAAAAAACCAATAGCAGTAACAGAAACAAGAAGTTGCAACAACAAAGAAACTCCTCACAGCTAAGTCCTCATAACCGTTACTTGAAATAACCATAAAACTTGAGAGAACACAGCAGCTGTAGAAAGGAACGTATTGCTTAGATGGACTAAAACAAATCAGTGACAAGTTCCTGCTACATAGGTGAGCAATAATTGCACCCAGAAGTCTAATGTACTTGAAAATGGAACGCTAGTTTTATAGATCTTTGAGTATAGCTGTAGCGAGCTACACATACACATGAAGTTTGAGTTCTTTGAATACTGAGCACTCTTTAATAGCTCAGAGCAAAACAGCTCCTTACAGCCTAATTTATCTTTTCTAAAAGAAAATTTCCTGAAATCTAACCAGTTAACTTAGCAAGCTGACATACTAACAAATAGCTTAAAGGTGTTCCCAAGAAGCAGCTGAAGAAACGGAATGCTGAACACTAAGATTAGAGTATTAGCAACCTTGGTTTTTCAGCAGTTTATTCAGCTTCTTTACTGAATGACAAAAGGTAAGTGAAACTACTTATATTTGAATTGAACAACAGTAGGATCATTATTTATATTTGTCTATCTCGTGTACTTCTTTACATGCACCAAAACTCACACAGTGCACTTCCTAACATTACCGTCCATATATTTGAAATAAACTTTCCAATCCCAACTGTGCGTTTAACTGATGAATCAGTGACTGTATCTGACCACTCAACTTTTGTTAACAACTATTACAGAAAACAACCAACAATGGGACCAGAGGAGGGCCACGAAGATGATCAGAGGGCTGGAGAACCTCTCCTATGAAGATGGGCTGAAGGAGCTGGGCTTGCTCAGACTGGAGAAGAGAAAGCTGCAGGGAGACATCATTATGGCCTTCCAGTATTTAAAGTGAGCTTATAAACAGGAGGGAAATCAACTTTTTACATGGGTAAATAAGTGATAGGAAAAGGAGAAATGGTTTTAAACTCAAGGAGGGAAGATTTAGATGAGAATGTCTAGGGAAGTTCTTTACCAAGAGAGTGGTAAAGTGCTGGAACAGGCTTCCCAGAGAGGCTGTGGATGCCCCAACCCTGGAGGAGTTCAGGGCCAAGTTGGATGGGCCCTGGGCAGCCTGCTCTAGTACTTGATCTAGTGGTCAGCAACCCTGCCTGCAGTAGGGGGTTGGAACACGATGATCCTTGAAGTCCATTCCAACCCAGTCCATCCTGTAATTCTATGATGATTCTGTGATACTGGTAAAAGCACCGCACTTCAGTTTGGCTACATACAGACGCAAAATCTCTACTGTATATGAAGGCATTCTAAAATTAACAAAAATGTAAATGAAAGTTACTTGCTGTTTTAGTCTTTCAGCCATGTGAATTTGTGTTCGAGTCATGTGTTCCTGGTACTGCTGCTGGAGTTGATCAAGCTCCTGTGATACAGTCTGCCAGAGCTCTATTGCTTGTTCTTTCTCCTAAGAAGTTAAAGAATAAAGGTGTCTAAGATATTTACAGTACATTTCTATTGAAATTCTTTTTTTGGTATTCTTCTCTGCACACATTACAACCACACAAAACACCAAATTCAGAGGCAAAAAAACCCCAGATATTTACTATTTCACGTTCCATCTAGACAAGAAGTGCAAGTTTTGCACTATTTTAATAGCTCTTACCAGAAGAGAAACTCCACTCAAGCTTTGAAACTGTCAAACTCTTGCAATTATTTACTTTAGGACTACAGTATATATAATACTCAAATACCAAAATTCAGGAGTCAATTTAACCCCAACTTAGCCCACTACAAAACAACTGCAACATCTCTGTAATATATTCAGGCCATTCTGCTGATCTATTCAGACATAACTGTTACTTTCCGTATATGACACATACTCGCCCCTCATTTCACATTACACTTTAATTAAAAAAAAGTCAGCCTACCATAATAACTTCAATCCAACAAAATATTTGATTCATGTTCTGAACAGAAATTCAACGAGGTAAAATTAAAGGCACAAATTAACATAAAAACTTCCTACTTGTATGAAACTAGAGAGGAACTTCCTTCGGGTTTTGAAGTTGAAAATGTAAGCACGGGTGTGCTTGAGTTTTTTTTTGTTTGTTTTAGATACATACAATCAGGAAGGCCTCAAAATACTGTCAAGGAACTGTTATAAACAAATTCTGAACCAAGAAATCAAGTATCCTTCCCTAATCTGCCAAGGCGCAGAAGAAACAGGAGAGTACAAGTGTTTCATCTGACACACCTGATTAGTCAGTTGTAGTTGTTCCTGAAGGTTTCTCAGTATTTCTTCATCTGCAGGAATAGCAGTTCCCAGAGGCGTGAAAGGAAGAGCATCCAGGTGCATCTCAAGAGCCTCCTTCAACTCTGCATGCAGCCTGGAATTCAAAGGACCAATTTCAGCAAAGCATTTATTTAAAACAACGTTTTTGAATTAACCGAAGTGCTGTACCTTTGATTTGTCTGTACCATATACCCCTAGCTCACATTTAAATCTATTGAGCAAGATATGTGCTATAAAAAGGGGTTATACATAGTTTAATACCGAGTTCTTTTGCAGAGATATGGCTAAGCCTCCTAAATTTGGTGCTGTAATCTATATTAAACGCTTAGAGTAACATCAAGCACACGAGTATGAAATCTTCAACTATTAAGCGGATTCAAACACTTCCAAGTCTTAGGAAAAAGAGTTTAAGGTTTAAATGACAGAAAAAAAACCCCACGAGAAAAATAGCAGCAGTAGGTAAAGTGCATTTATTTACCTCCTGTTTTCCGTGGTGACCTGTTCAAACTTCTGCCTCATCTCGCTCATCTGTACCTAATAAAAAAAACATCTAAGTGGCAAACTGTGGCAATTTATTTCTTCAACAAACGATACTGAGAACATTGACAACGTTAACCCAGCACAATACCAGAGATGAAATTCAGACTTCGTTTTGCATGCAAAGTCACAGGATGCCAAAAACATACCTGATACATCTGCAGCTGCTCCCTCATTTCTTCCAAGCACTTTTCATACTCCACACTTTTTGTTATCAAGCTGAAACATGGAAAAACATGCTTAGAATCCATTGGTAAATGCTGAAACACTGTTCTGATAATTAACCAGTTTTACAGAATTCATGACCTGCAGAACGGAACAAAACCATTGCTTCTCTTTATTTCCAAGCCCAACATTCACCAGCAACAAGTGAACAACCTTCATTACTACCTTTAAAGTATGATCAATAACCGCAGACTTCCTGTGTAACAGAAGCAGAACATGCTTTCTAGATGAGCTTTTATACATTTGTATTTCATACATAGATCAAAATCCAGAAAGATAAGAAACCAGGCTTTCTTACTGCTTTCAATACAACTGTACAGTAACCTATACAATGATGTAAAAAGTTAAATAGATAAACGCAGTTCTACTCATACATGTATTTGTTTTTCAGGTAATATTTCCTTTTCAAGTAGCATTCCCACTCATTTGGAATCAGTTACCTTTGGCCCATCATCCTGGATCTGGATATGCCATCACCTCCAGCGACATTTTCCTGTAATAGATTATTTTATATTTTAGTACCTGTACATGACTGCACGTGGGTTATTGTTTTGTTTTTATTCTAATGCCTGCAAAACAAAGCTGTTTATTCTGTCTATATTGAAAAGAATATAGATACTCCCCAGCAATTGTTTTCAGGTTGATATTACAGTCCTTGAACATTGGCCAGACGTGAAAAAATTATCATTGCTTTTTTTTCCTGGAGATGCTTTGATATAAAGCAAAACTGCATCAAATAGGCAATCGGCCCTTTCTTAAAACAACCATTCTAAGTCTGTGCAAGAGCCAAGTTCACTTCTGTGCACGTCAGCCCCATGCTGGCGCTGACGCGCCAGCTTCTGCATAGTCTTCAGAAGGGCTTATGCTATTCACCACAAAACGTTTTCTCCCCATGAGGTCAAAGGAAAAAAATCCACAGAGATTATAAAACTTTGGAGAAATCAAGCGTTCTCCCACGTATGACCAATTTTTGAGAACACTCCAAAAAACCAACCAAGCAGCATTCACTTTTTTAACAGTTTTATTCTGCTGCTGCTTGGAAACACTGTGAGTACCTCTACAGCTCAGTGACGGGCTCGAAGCCAGGCAAGACCACACTGAAACAGACTGTTCTACGTATATCAAGATGTGTATCCCAAATTTTATTTATTATTTACCTCACTTTCATTCCTCGGTTCACATACCTCATCTGCTTCATCCTGCTCAAGCGCAACATCCAGCTTCTGGTCTGAAAAATACAACCCAAGTTAGAGGATCACACAGCGTGAACCGTGAACTAGATGAACCCGGCTGGCAGTCAGAAAGATGCGAATTTGCTCTGAGCTCCATTTAGAGCCATGTGATTATAAAATAAGCAACCACCTACAAGAATAACATAACTATACAATAAGTAACTACATCTTCGCTCAGAGGGAGGTGAGGCAGTGGCACAGCTGCCCAGAGAAGCGGTGAGTGCCCCATCCCCGTAGGCGCTCCAGGCCAGGCAGGATGGTGCCCTGGGGAGCTGTGCTGAGGGGCAGCCCTGCCCACGGCACGGTGTTGGGCTGGGTGGGCTTTCAGGTGCCTTCCAACCCAAGCTATTCCACGATTCCATGGCAACACATCATAGAATCATTGAATCACCATGGTTAGAAAAGACCCACAGGATCACCCAGTCCAACCATTCACCCATCACCAACGGTGCTCACTAAACCATGACCCTCAGCACAACGTCCAAATGTTCCTTGAACACCTCCAGCGTCGGTGATTCCACCACGTCTCTGGGCAACATCCAGTCCCCGTTTATTACATACGCTATTAGGAAAGGTTTTCTCTGACGGTATTTTGCCGTCAGAGACGCACTCGGTTTAAGCTCCGGTTAAAGCTGCCCACCCCCACAAGGGCCGGGAACAGCCCCGAGGCCGCCCGCCCGCCCGCCCAGCCCTCACCCGGCTCTCCCCCGCTGCCGAGCTCCGCGGCCATGTCGTCACGCCAAAGCTTCGCTGCCCTCCCACTCCACCAAAGACATCGCCGGAGGGCGAGCGCTGCCAAGGGGCGGGCAGAGGGCAACCGCTCCTCTCAACCACCCCTTCTTCTCCCCTGAAGGAAAGCGACGGGTACGGCGGGGCGGTAACCGCAGCCTTCCTCCCTCGCCCTCACCGCCACGAGACTGGGAAACGGTCGGCACCGGCTCCTCCCCTAACGGGCGGCCGAGCGCAGCGCCCGGCGCCGGTCACGTGGGCGGGAGGAGCGCAGCGCCGTGCTGGGCTTAAAGCTCCCGGCCCGCGCCCGTGTGGGGTTGCGGTGAGTGGCTGACGGCGCGGGGGCGGTCCTCGTTAATTCCTCTAAGGAAGTGCGGGTGCTGACGTTGCCCGGCCTTTCTTGTACCTACGGCGCTGAGGATAGGTGAAAGGGCTTCTCTTGCGCTTGCAAACGGCTCCTTTGCTCCGTGTGGTTGCTGTGGGCAGCATAACGCGTACCCTCAGAGCTCCCCCGCGGGCTGCTGCTAGTGGGGAGCTCTCACCTCCTCCGCTGTGTCAGTCAAGCGGTGTTTTTAGACAGCCTTCTTCCTTTTTCTGCCTTGAGAACGACGTTAAGACACTGAGGTACCTTTCTCCGTGTGTATGCTGATTGCTTTCCTTCAGCATCAATCATCTTGCTTCTGTAAACTTGCCGCTTGAGTTGCAGGGGGTGTAAACGATACTCGAGGCTTCCATGGTTTCCAGAGCTACCCAAGCTGTCTCGTAGCACATCTGATGCTGGTACTGACGTTTCACAGAGAAAAAAATGTTGACATAAAAGCTTAATTGGTTTTCATTTTATTTACACATAACCCGTCCAGAACTGATAGTCCAATATTTACCTTCACCTTTTTACCAGATGTCTGAAGTCAGCTGATGACTTCATGTATTGCTTTAAATTTTCCATAATCTTTGTCACACTTTTCACCTCACCACCGTGTGTTCTTACATCCATTTATCTGATCTTTCTCACTATTTTACCAGCTTGAACTTAAAGGAGATCTCACGCTCGGCTTGGACATCTTGATGGAAGCTGGCCAGCTGTTCTTATGCAGAACACGAAGATGGAGTTAAGAATTGAGCACACGTGGGACGGTTTACCCGTGAGCCATGACCCAGTAACAATTGCACTGAAGTCGTATGATGCAGGACTGCTAATGCAAGTTAGTGCTCCCTTCTTCAATGATCCTCCAGCACCGCTTGGAGAGCCAGGGAAACCCTTTAGAAAGCTGTGGGACTACGAAGGTAAGCGTAACTTCTGCTGCAAGTATCTGATTTGTGAAGTCACTGATGTTCATCTGTAATTAATATACTTGGTCTTTAATTAAGTTTCCCTGGTTATTTTCTAAAACTGCTCTAATTTGACAGCCTCATCCTGAGGACTCTGGAAAAGACCGCTGGCAAAAAAACTTGGTTGTAACCACCACTATGGTTAAGAAGGCTCCTTAAGTAACCATGAACATCATGTTGTATTCAACTATAAAGTCGAATCAAGAGAGAAACTCTAGTTTTCATCACACAATTGACAGTAAGGTGAACAGTCAATAAATAGAACTGTGCTGTTGTCTTCATGTTGATAGCATTAAAAAAAGCTCCTGAAGTTGGGATTACTGCACAGCTCTTGAATTAGAAAGCATCAGTAGCATGCACACAGTCAAACTCAGGGATGGCACAGGCCAAAAACCATTGTGAAAACAATGGATTGTGAAAGCCTTGGAATGTATCAAAACAGATAACTAGTATAAAATATTGACAGCTTGTCTCTTTTTAAGTTGTAGAAGCATTTTTCTTGAGTGACAGGAGTGAGCAGTATCTAGAAGTTGAACTTTGTCCGTAAGTACAGCTTGCTTAAAAAGTTGTGAATGCTAATTTGCATTTCTTGTTCTAATGCTTGTAAAATGTGTGCATGAGGCAAGGTGTGGGTACAGAAATGACTTCAATATGGAGGACGTATATTGTTGTGGCAGATAAATACACGAGTAACTTGACATTGTGTTATGAAAATTGTGGCTCTGATTTTTGACAGTCACGGACAACACTTACTGTTGCTGCTTTCTGGCAAAAGAAGAGTGTGGAAAGTAAGTGATCAAGGGCATTCATAATGCACAGAACCTAATTGTTTTTAGATAGCTGTTGGTAGATTAAAAGATCAATAGCATTCTTTTTCCCCCCCTCATGTGTAACAGGAAGAACTGCCCTTAGAATTTGATGTGACCAGAACAGAAACCAAATGGGAAGGTACAGCTCATCTTCCTTGGAATTATTTTCCGCCGGGCACTAGCAAGTTCAATGCATATGCAATCTATGGCTCAGGAGAACACAGAAAATATGAAGCACTTTATCCTGTGCCTCGCCACAAGCTTCAGGAAGGACAGAAACCAGATTTGTAAGCATAAAAGTAGTTGTTCTGTAATATATTTGCACTCTTCTTGGAATACTTGTAGAAGGCGCCAATCCAAGTGCCACTGATATTTTAATTATACTGTTTAGCCCCAGATCCACTGTACTTTGTGTAAGGAACTGCCAGATAGCTGTAATTAGTGCTTGATTTCTGTGTTATCCTGTAGGTGCACAGCAAATGATGCATTCAATGTAATCTGCACCTGGTATCGCCTTCCTTAGCTAAATCATAGATGGCTTTTTTCCTTGCCTACAGCAGCTCTTGAAGTGCTATTTAATGTTAATTGTACCAGAGTAATATCCAGTGGATCTCTTTTTGCCTTATAGATGGCTCTGAGTTATGGAAAAAATTGAAAAGACAGATGAAATTGAGAAGTGTAATGAAAGGATGCCCATTATCAATAGCAAAACTAGAGTATGCTTATATTTATATTGTGCTGTGAGTGGGCTTGTTTATTTTCTGAGTCTGAAACAACTTAATACAGGCTGTTACTTGTGGGCAGTTTGTGTAAATGAACTGGCTCTAGAAGACTGCTGTAGTTCTCATGAAAACTTGTTGCTCAACATAGTGATAGCCAGGTGAACTGCAGAATGCCTGCAATGTTTTTCAAGAAGGGTATTATTTTTTTTTCGAGTACCTCTTCATAAAAATCCTGACTTTTTCAGAGATGAACAGTAGATGTATTTTTGTGAAGAGGTCGCTCCATGCTGCTTTAATTGCTCTTAGTTGGTCTTCACGTGTTAGATGGACACTACCTATTTAGAGAACTTCATTTACTTAAATGATGGTACTTAAATGATGGTATCAGGTGTTCTATTTACTCTTTGGCAGCTGTTTAAGTATTAATAAGAAATTAGCCTCAGTCTTCTCTCAGTTGATTCTGTTTGGCAATGTAAAGGAGAAATTCTTAGCAAGAAACAGTTCATAATGTTTATAAGTGAGATGTGGTCTTAAAAGAAAAAGAATACTTATTAGCTTCATTATCCTGTTCTGTCTTCCTATTTTCTGTAAGGAGAGGATATCCTTGTGATATGACTTTCTAATTGGTCAAAAGTTGTAAACAACATTTGGCTGGAGTGCAGATATGTTGTAAAGCAGGTAAACATTTTGTTTTTGATCTGACTGCATTTTTGGTCAACGTAAGAGCTCACCTCTTAACTCCCCATTTTAACTTCACTTCATGCTGTGGTTCTTGTCCGTAGCACAGATTTTGCCTTCTTTCCAGTACAAGATTTTCAGAAACAGTGTTTACGTTCCTAGAAAGCACAGGAAAAAAAACCATCAGTTAAACCTACTGAGAATGTGCTAAGATGGTAGTATGGAACTCATTGTTTGTTTTTTTCCTTCCTCCTTTGTCTATAGTCATCGCCTGGAATTTTTCCAAGAATTGAACCTGAAAGAACTAATGGGAGAAGACTGGAAGCAGCCTGAATCGCATCTATGGAAGTCTCACACTGAATAGCGAACTGGATTGAGGCTTATGTTTTTGATAGCATTAAGTTTGGATGCAAGTGTATGAGAACAAGTTATGTTGGGCAGAAATTGTAGGAATGGAATGTTGTTTCTGCATTAGAACTAACAAGATAAATATTTTGCTAATAGTTCTTTTCAGGGGGGGGTCTTTTTTACTTCATCAGGGGTCTCTGATAGTCTTTGCATGCTCAGCAGATAGGTGAAGTAATTTATAGTCACAGAGATTAGGTAGATGGAGTAAATTGCAGGTACAAAGACTGCAGCTCTAGTCTGCCCAACCAATTTTTTTGAAAGACTGTTTTTAAACTGCATTGTATGTTTGTTAAAGCAAGGAAAATTGCACCTCCTCAGTTGGTGACACACAGGTTATGATGCTCACCTTTCATTCTAATGGCAGACTACTTGGTACAGGACTTTGTGACTGATTTAAAATCTACATAGTAGAAGTTCTAGATGAATCTTCTGACACAAACAAGCTGGCATACTTTGTACAGGCTGTAAAACCATAAGTTGGATAAACTGAGACAAATCTACCCTTGGAGAAGCTTAAGGTGGAGCTTCAGTTCACTTACTGTTGATGAATTATAATCAGATTTTGGCACTGACAATTACCCATTTTTAAAGAAGAATTATCTGTAATATTATAAATCATATTAAACCATGTATGAATTGTATTAAAAAACCATGATGTCTCCATATTACTTTTTTTCACAAACTCATTTACGTAAGTAAGCTTCCTTTCAAAAGCAAGTGACCAGGAGCCACTCATGTAATACTTTTTCATATGGCTGTATTCATAAAAAGTTCTGAACCAAAAGTAATGTGTCCAAATCCTTTTTGTTTGAAAACATGGAAATGTTAAGGTGACCAGCAGTACAAAGAAACGAGCATGGGGAGAACCACACCAAACAGTTCAAAAGCCCAGTGGGGCTGAAGTAGGGTTACATCTTCTATAAAGCATACTATGCTAAAAATTTTTTGGCTTAGTCTTCCTCCAAACCTTGCCTGGATCCATCCATTCTTACAGCATACAAAGCGCTAAAATATGCCTCACTTACCCTGCTTTTCCCTCTTCCTCCTTGTTCTTGAAAGCAGAAAGGAGTTACGTTGAGATCACTGCACTGAGGAACTTGAAATTCTAGGGGAGAAGCAACAGCTACCTGTTTCTCCAGCTGCAAACACTGGAAAGTAGTGGGAAGGACTGAGGGCAGGAGGAGACTGTTAGGGAGCAGAAGGCTTTGGTGAAGCTGTTAAGAGCCGTGAGGCAAGCAGAATAAGCATTTCTACTGGCACAGAGTGAAGAGATGCAGGAGGAGAGGATCTGGGATGCCTGGGAAAAGCGTAGCTCTTTGGCGGGAATAGGATTTGTGGCAAAAAGCTGGAGAGGTTGTGAACTATGTGGTTGATGTAGGGGGGCATGGGCTGTAGAAAGCAAGGATTTAGATGCTCTGTACTGGAATGAGCTGGAAACAGGCAAACAGTGAAGGGCTTTAGGCTAGGAGACACTAAAATCTAGAGTGAAAGCCCTGCAGGGGGTGCAGGGCTTTGAAGCAGGTGTAAATAGAAGGAACCTCAGCTGAGGATATCCTAAGTTAGGTATTCAGCTATTTACTTAAGCATGTATTTGAGAATGCTTCCCCTGATCTTCCTACACACACAGTCAAGTCTTCCTACTGTTATTATCAGAGCCACAGTAATTCTTTGTCACATATTACAATCTGTGTATTGGAGCATAAAAGCATTACATTTTCTCCAGCTATTGGGAATCAAGAAAATGTTCTGGTGTAGCTCTGGATCCCAAAATGTATACGAGAACGAAGCAGAGATTTCAAGAGAGACTAGGAGAGGCTATCAGGAAGAAATGATGGGGAAAAAATGGAGGAAAGGAGGAAAATTTCGTTAGACAGTGAGTCTCAAGAACACTACGTCTAAAAAAAACTGTTATATGCTGGAAGTTCAGATGCTGGAGCTAATATTAACCATATTAAATAGCTATCAATTTGCTTTTACACCTTCAAAAACTAATTGAAAAGAAGGCCAAAGGTACTGCTCAAGTATTAGCATCCCAATGAGAAGCAGAAATCAAACCACATGCACCAAAAAAATATTGTAATTCTTACAGTCTGCTTTCGGCCTTTAAGCAACCAGGCCTGCTGCTGCTATTTTAGAATCATAGAATTAGCAGGAGTTTTGCCAGAGTAAGAACTGCAGAATTCCATGCCATGATACGTCTATTAGCATCATTAGGGCATTATGCTATACCTTAGGGAGCACTAGGTAAATTGTCCACTGAAGACACTGTGCAAGGAGGAGGTCAAAAACAAAGAGAGTCTGAGTAGAAATTGATGAGGGAAACTGAATGCCATCCTTAAAGCGTAGTGGGTACTGTGCTTCTCAGTTTCACATGCTGTGAACAGCCAGCAATGAAAGGGAAAGGCTGACAACAGCCACGATAATTTGTTTTAGACAGGAGCAACCAGGACAGAACACATCATGCTGTGCACTCAATTAAGGACTTTTTATTCTACAAGCTCAAATTGCTGCTTTCTTAAACCTCTGACCCAACTACATAGGCAAAAAGGAAACTGAATTATTTAAAAGCTCCTTTGTGGATGAAGGAGCAGTGGCATCTGTATTATTTCCTGCCTACTGAAGCACATACTGGGACACAGTCAGTTTTCTAGGTGTGAGAGAAGTGAGCTAGAGAGAGGAATCTGAGCGGCCATCCTGGTGGCTGTGGTTTATTTTATACCACTTCCATACATACCCTAAAAGAAGGTGGTTAGCTACACTGTGCCTTTCCCACACTATCAAAACGATGCTACAATGCAGACAGCTCAGTCCCATAAACCAGTGATTCCAGTAAGGAGAAAGCATGGGGCTTGCCTGTGGAGATCAAGGGATCATCTTCCCAGCATGGGAACACAGCAGAGTCAGTACAGGTATCTGTATATTGCTGATGCCTGTTTCCTTCAGCATTCCCAGCCAGTTGAAAGGCCAGGTGTACAGAATAGGAGGGAGAGAAGTCAAAGAAACCACTGGAGTCTGTTAAACAAAGATTTACAACAGCATAGGCCTGAAGGCTGCTTATCCACTGTAATTCCCTCTGCCACAGGTGAGGAAGGTAGACAGCAGTCCCTTTTCTTTCTGCCTGGACCTGTGTTTCCCACTATGCTGTAGGCAGGACACCCTACAGGATTGGCCTCGTAGCAACTTCCTGGTTGAAAAACTTCTGCTCTTCCTTTGAAGTGAATTTTGAACCCATAACCTGCCTTATAATTGTTCTCTTTCCTAAGTGCAGTGCTTTATATGAGTATTGCCAGCAAAACAAAACTCTGGCAGCAGAAGGAGACCCTCTGCTTTTGATATTCAGGGGAGATCTGACTACAACAATTGTACTATTTCTTCCTATTTTAAATACAAAAGGCTGGCATATGCCTGCCATAGTTTTCATTTTATATAACCAAGTGCACTTCAATGACAACAACATTACTTACCCAGAAATGGGTCAAATACCTAGGAAAGAGACTTGGAAAAAAAAACCCACAAAGATTTTAAAAGCTTTCACAGGGGTGGGTGAAGGTTGAGAATATTCACGGAATGCTTTGGGTCAATAGGGGGACCTTTTTAAGATCACCTAATTCCAACCCCCTGCTATAGGCAGGGACACCTCCCACAGACCAGGTTGCACACAGCCCCATGCAGCCTGGACACGGATGCTTCCAGGGAGGGGGGAATCCACCTCTTATTCCAGTGTCTCACCACCCTCACAGTAAAGAATTTCTTCCCAATATCAAGTTTAAATACACCTTCTTACAGTTTAAAGCCATTTCCCCTCATCATGTCGCTACATGCCTTTGTAAAAAGTCCCTCCCCAGGTTTCCTGTAGGCCCCTTTCAGGTACTGGAAGGCTGCTACAAGATCCCCCCAGAGCCTTCTCCAGGCTGAAGAGCCCCAGTGCTATAAAAAAATACCTCTGTGGTTGATAAAATTCAACCAAAACTACTGAATTAATCCTGCTGCACATCAACAACCCCTGACCAGTTTCAATCAAAATCAATTTACATTGTGGATGAGAGATTTTGGAGGAAAACTGGTATGCGATGCAAAGCGATGAAGAAAAGACAAAAAGGATGCTTCTCGGGACATCTGTCTGGACATTCCAGAGCAGATCTTCAGTAAAATAGCTCTGAAAATGTTCATCCATATCCCAGGTCTTCCCAGAAGAACTTCTGAAATGATTCAGGACAAACATGAATTATTTCTTGATATAGAAAAGATTTAGGCTTTCAATGTTTAATCCAGGCAAGAAGTTAACTGCCTTCAGCTGAAGCCTGCCAGCTGATAACCCTTTTCTTATGCACGTGGCATTTGATGTCTGCTGTTTTAGCATTTGACATTTTTGTGAGAGACAATGTCCTGGCGGGTCACCACTTGCCTCAGCAGCTGCCTCATTGCCACTCAGGCTCGGGCAGATTAACTCCACAGCCGCCATCAGAAATGACCATTTTTACAGCTAAGTTTCATGGAAACCACGAATTTCTGACCATGTATGAGGAAAAAGAGAAATTGAGGAAGAGAAGTTACAGAAAAAGAGGAAGAGAAGTTCCAAAATGTCTTTTTGGTTGCTACAATGAAGACGAGCATTTCTATGTCTACATCCGCAAAATGAAAAAGTAACTTCAAAACAACAGATAGACCAAACATAACCTGGCTTACAGCAGCATTAGACACACAGTAGTAGTACTAAGGAATACGTTTAGTCCTTTCCTTACAGTGAACAATTCTCTCTCCAGTCACTTAATGGCAGTTTACAGGTTACTTATCACAACTTTTTCACAGGGTTCATAAAAAGCCTACAGTATCCCTGGGAAATAACAAATAACATAAACAAAGCAAAAAACATGACATGGCAACTCAAACAAACCAGCTCCATCCTGTATTTCCCATGCAGTTATCTGACATTGTCTGCTTGGTAGTGATGGCAGGTTGTTTTCAATAAGCAGATTCACTTCACAGCATGAGAATTCACTACCCAGTAAACTCCATAGGACAACGGTACAACAGAACCTTTGAATTAGAAAGGAGACAAAAAAAACCCACAATGCTGTTTCTTCCTTACCACAAGATCAAAAAACCCACTAACAAATACCAGTTCTTCTTCGCTTACTTCCCAGCCACCTCACTATCCTGCCTCCATGCCGCATGTCAGATAAATATTCTCTTAATGTACGAATAGAATAAAACGGGTTAAAAACATGCATTGCTCACCGTGCTGTGTTCATTGTTCTTAGCAGGTCATATTGGTGCCCCTTATGATGATTATTTGCATGCGCTTCTGATAAAGAGGTACTGCTGAGATTCTTAATAAGACGTCCAGTTCTGCATGTATGAACTCTTAAAGGTCCAAGGTGAAAAATACCATGACAGAGTTCTCTCCTGCACGTTCACAAGCAGCTTGCTAATACTGAAGTTTCTTTCTTGCTGCATATGTAATACTATCTAACATAAGCAGAACACCATCTATCTAGAAGCACCTCCTGCATTTGCTTGGCGTCTCCCCTCACAAAGTAGTGAGCAGACATCCCCAAAAATCAACAAACACAACTGCAAACTGTTCTGGAAAGCTTTCATACATCCCTTTCCCTCAGCAGCTCCTCCACTGAAAGCTGAAACAATACTGCAGAGAAGCATTCTCTCAGGATGGTTTCAGCTTTCATCCCTCTGCTTTTTCAATCAGAAGACCAAGGCAGAAATCCTAATTAGCAACCTGAAAGCACTGCACAGGCAAAGAATACTTACATTTGCCACCGTATCTGTAATATCTGCGCACCGTTCTGGCAACTGGTGATTACTAAAAAGGAGAAAGGGCTTTTGAGTCTGCCTTTCAAGCCTTGTGGCAGCGAAAGGAAGGCTGTTAACTGAAAGCTACTCATTCTCTATGTGCTGTGCTCTACTTGCTGCCCATGTGCAATACAACACAGCTGCCAGATTTAATAACCATGTCAGCCTGCTTCCCCACTAAGCAGCAGAGATGACAGGATGAAGTAAGCCAGCGTGTTAATCTGTAGCTGTGGCCATATTAAGCCTTGAAATAATATAAGAAGTTTATTGCTCTTGAAGAAAGAAATAAAACCAATCAACATTACTTGCAAAAAAACAAACAAACATGCAAAAGCATTTCAGAAACGTGAACCCATGCTTGCCTTCAGTGACATTAAAGTAACATTAAAGAAATAGCTTTTTCTTGTCAGTTAACAAATCCTAGGACTAGAGTTAATTCCTTTTCAAGATGTCCCGATCTTTAAATACACATGTAGCCAAACAGCATGTGCTCGTACCTCAAAAGAACAAAATCATTCACCGACAAAATAGTTGAGAACCACTCCTCTCCATAAGGAATTATTTACATACCTGTCTTTGCTGATTTCTTGCAGAAAAGCAGAGTTAACAAAAGGGGGAAATTCCCATTTACCATTTAGGTCCTTCCCCCCACAGTGGTTCTTAGAGAGCTGGACTTTCTTACCAGATGCGATCACTTCACTGCCAATGCAGAGCATCTGCACAACCAGTTCCATGGAAGGGAGGGGTGGGCAGAGTTGACATGCCAAGAGAAGGTGCCAATCACACAGTCCAAATCTATGAGCCAAAACCAAACCCAGAAATGTATGACTGAATTTACAGCAATGAAGGGATGCTGCAGAGATCACACAACATCTGTGCACATCTCTCTCTCTCTCTCTCTCTCTTTTACATTCCCCTCACTTTCCCTGTCTCAGCAAGGAGTGGTTTCTGTGGGAATTACTGACAGTCAGTTTTCCCCTCTGAGAAAGTGTTACTACAGCAACCTTGCATAATGTATACGGCCTGGACTCTTTTTCATAATAAAGTAACACTGAAATTCTCATTATAAACTTGGACCTGATTTGCCTTGGGGGAGAGAAACATAGTTACCTAAACACTGTATCTAAATGTGAAATACAAAACACAAATGATATTACAAATTAAATGAGAGCGTAGAGGGCGCTGTCAAAGCACCACTTGCAAAAAATAAAAATAATTTCTGAATTCCAGTAAACAAGGTCTATTATTTTGCATGTGTGGGAAGTGAGGAGGAAGGAAGGCATTCAGCTGACATTATGGCTCAGTGCAGCAATCAATACTGCATACTGAAGTGTGGAGGATTTTTCAGCTTGCTTATTCCTATTGCTTATTCAAGAGGAATCTCACTACATCTACTCTGTTCAAAACTGCAATATCTTATTACACATTATGAAACGGTGCCACGCTAACACTTGAAAGAGTGCCTGAAAGGAGCTGTACGAGTCAGTGAGGCATACCGTACAGCAGAGCAGAAACAGGAAAGGCAAATTGCTGTTTATATGGCTTTCCTCTCAGCTCAGTAGAGATTAAACCTATCCACAACCACAGCAGGGAGAGCAGACCTATCAGATCCTATCCCGGAGATGGCAAGATGAGCGCCCTGGTACTGAGGCCGTGCAGGCTGAGAAGGGCTTGCCTGCTAAGTCGGTAGCTGAAGACCTGACTGGCTGGGAATGAAATGAAGTGGTGATCACGTAAGAGATGGTTGTGACCCCTGTGAAACAGGTAGGGGGTGTGCTACCCGGCCAGCCACACCTGCAGATAGCCTTTTATTGGTATGAGAAAGCATAAGCCAAATGGTTAAGCAATCAGAGCTAACTGCTTACACAAAAATCAGTGACTTGAGTTTGAAGAATATTGCTGAGCAAGTATTGTGGTTTAACCTGGCCTGTAGCAAAGCTCCACTCTGTTGCTCTCTCACTCCCCTCACCTCCCAGTAGGTGAATGGAGAGAATAAGGAATAAAACAAACAACCAACAAAGTAGAACTCATGGGTTGAGATAAACCTGTTTACTAAAATAAAGAAAAGGAAAAGGATAATAATTATGACTAGATATATCTAATATATAAATGAATGTATCTAACAACTGAAGCGTAATCAATTGCTCACCACCTCCTGAACATAGCATTATACCAGACAGTCTGAAGAAAACAATTCCATCCCAGCTGAAACTAAGACAGGAAACATGAGTAAAATTCTGCCTTTGAGATATCTGTGTTGTAACTTGGTGGATCGCTGTCTCTTCAGATCTGTCAATCTCACAACTTTAATTAGCATAACACATTAATACACATGGGCAGATTTTTCTCCTATGTACATACTCAAAAGATGAACCAAGAGAGAATAGCATGCCTACAGAATATTTCCCAAAAGCTTAAACATCCTCCTGCACTGCACTGTGCAAAGGGGCACTCACTGTAGATGGGCAACATAGGCAAGAAGCAGAGCCTCAAACTACACAGCCTTTACATTCCTGTGTTGGGTACAAGGACAATTCACGCTGCCTGAAGGCGAGGTGCTGATTGAGATGTTGCTTCTCCAAGCAGCCATTCAAGAACCAAGTCCGAGTTTCACAAAAAAGCAGCTGATGACACAAGTGGCTGGAACATTCTTTAAGCCAAGCCCCCTGCAAAGGGATTTCCCTAACTGGGAGGAGTTTAACTTGCAGGTTAAAAAAAGAAAACTGCTCCATGAATTGCATTGAACGCCCAAACTGACCTATGCAGTACACCTACTTTGACAGTGTGGAATTTTGGAGCATGTTGGTAACTTAAAGTGGATTTAAGAAACTTCAGCATCACCAGAACATTCTTTGCTCCTTTATGACTGATGTTTTTATGATTTATCACATACCTAGTCAAAGATCACACAGGAGTCAGGCCTACCAGATCTGTGAACCCTTGCTCTCATGTTCTATCCAGAGGACATACCAGCCACAGACTATTAGAAACAATCTTTTGCCTTCTAAAATTTAACAATAAACCCAGCAATACAAATTATAAAATATTTTCATGCCCTCTAAATTAATCCTACATACAAATTACATAATAGCTAGACAATGCCTACTGAAACATTTATTTAGTGTCCTAGCAAAGACACCATACTCAAAAGAAAAGCAGTAAAAAAGAAAAAGACTCCATGATCAGGTTAGAAAGAGCTAAGCTGACACTGAAATCAAGGCAGTTCTGACATTTTGCTATGTAAAACCTTGTTCAATGTACTCTTGGAAGTTCAAAGACAGAAAGAGTGACAAATTGAGAAATGAATATTATAACAAAAGATAGTAAAGAAATGAAGCTAATAACTTCTTTGAGGTAAACATTTGACATAAAATGAGGAAGCTCAACTAATTCTCATAGCTGTGTCGATTCTCCCAGCATGGATTATTAGCTTAAGCACAGTAATAGCTGACATAGTTATGACTTCTAGACCAAGTTAAGTAACATCTTGTCAGCTCAGCATGGAAGCAGCAGGAACTTGGATCCATTTCCACTTACCTTTGAAAATATTCAATTCATGGTCACTTGCTGCCTCCTCAAGCATATAATAGGGTATATGAGCACTAGGCTCTGCAGTGGGCATCTCGCTACTATTAGCGTACTTCCAGTAAGACAGCCTAAGAAGGAACATTACAGCACTTATATTTCTTATCCTAAATTCTTTCTTTAGCTACCCGGGGATTTCAAGCTATGCAGATTTCTGATCTCACTAAGTGACTTGGCTGAGATACTGCTGAGAAGGCAGTTCGATAACAAAATACAGATTTGCTTATACAGCAGGACTCAGGCATGCAGAGATGCAGCTGTAACTTGTGAACTTGCTGTTAGTTTCCTTCCAGCACAAAGTTAGCTCACTCCAGGAGTACAAGCTTCTCCTGACAGCTCAGGGTGTGCAATAATAGTCTCTCAGAGAATAGGTTCAGAAAACATGTAATTGAGCTATTATGACCTAGACATTGTTTGGCACATGCCACTGAACATGACAGCAATCCTACTGAGAAAGGCAGACTTCCAGAGGTTATCCAGAATAGTATACCAGCTGTATTTATTATACATTGCCCATATCTTTTCCCGTGTCATTGCATCAGCTCTATGAAAAAAATGTATTAGTAATGCAATATTACTAATAGTCTTGCTCAAAGGTAGAGAGAAGTGTCAATAGAAACATTTGTACAATATTACATTCCTTATTCCAGGTAAATCTCTATTGCTGGCTCAATTAATCTAGGCTTTTACATAGACAAGCTACACATAACTCCAGGATACTGGCCATTTATCAGATTTGTATTGCTTTGGATACCGCAATTTCTTTCCTCCCATAGTACCATCCCCTTCTCTGGAGTTCTGCGCTTAAGCAATTCATAGGAATGACTCTCACAAAAGCCACATATTAGCAGAGAGCTGTGTAACTTAGCTAATGGGGAGTGCCAAGAAAGAAATTTGAAATCTCTGTGAACTTGGTAACCTCATCTGGGTTACAGGAAAATACCCTCTCCAAATGGGATTCAGACCTATCCATTATCTTGAATCCACTGCCTACATATACCCTTTCTCATAAGAAATAGTCATAAGGCTGACTGACAGGCAGCAACTTCAGTACTCAAAGATTAAATATTCAACTCTACTAGCATCCAGATGAAAATTTAACCAACATTCCCCTTTTAAAATGAGATCTTTCCAGGTTATTCTAAGGTAGGATTCTTTCTGAAGCTGTTCTGTTATTAGCAAATAATGAGGGGAGTGAAAGAGAGAACAAAGACCGCTGTGAAGCTGGGCTGCTGGTTAAAGCACTAACCTAGAAAGTCCTGCATCTGCTTCAGATATTGGCTGCTCATCAAGAGTAGAACCAAGTTTTAGTATCCCAAAGAAATGGTCATTATGGGGATTAAAACTAATCTGATTGCATCTAGTCTAGAACACACAGGGTACAGACCAAAGGTGGATTTCTGCCTGAGTTCCTCATGGACTTCAATTTCAATCAACACTCCCAGCTTCAGGCCTATTTTTTCCTTGTTTTAGAAGCAGAAATCATTGCCAAGGCTCTGACAGCCAGGCCAGAAAACAGTGACAAATACCGTAAGCTGATCTGGCAGGCTTCATTACAGCAGATTAAACACCAACAATCTCCAAGGTTTTCGTGATATGATCGCATGATACGGCCAATGAACCACTCACTCCCTGGGTGAGATGCAGAGATGACTTTCAACTGCCCAGAGAGTGGAACATAGACTGCTGTATGAAATTACACGTTGTGACAACGTAACACTCAAAGTGCCATCTCTAAACAAGGCTCTTCACCACAAAAACCCTGCGATTACCTAAATGCAAGTCTGTCTATTCCTAAGAGAGCTGAATGGTGCAGATAAACTTAATGCAGGTGGCTTGATTTAAGTGAGAACTCAACATCCGAGCCCTGAACTCAGGATGTTTTGCTTTTTCCCCAGTGCTAGTTCCATAATTCTCATCATTTGAGATAGTTTTTTTTCCCCAAGACATATTTGAAAATGGTCTCCCCTTCACTGGGTCAAGTAGTATTACATCAGAATGTCAGTAATTAGGGTTCTCTGATACCTTTGTTCTTGGTTTAAGGTTGTCTTGCCTTGGACCTAAAACAGCCTCCTAGTTCTACTGTCTACTTGCAACCTGCTGGTTTTCCTTGCTCTACAGGGTGACAGATCGAGTTTCTAATCGAAGACTGCAGGATAATATTTCCCTTTTCAATCCAAACTACTTATATCACTAGACCAGATAAAAGGTTCCAATCCCAAATACTGTCACTTCACACTTTGTTTTACTTGATTCTTTCTGTACCCATTCTATCCAAATCTAATGCATACAGAACCAAACGATTTACAATGAAAACTGTTAAAGTCACACAACATCAAAAGAAATATTTTAGCTAGTGATCTTGACCTGATTTGTAGACACACGATGGATATAGTAGATAGAAGCTGCACTGAGTACATACAGCTAAAGCAGAGGAGGCTACATTAAGTTAACAGCAAACAGAAGAGTAAAATTTACCATTTACTGTCTGAAACTGTAGAGTTCTAGCGTTCATCCATGCCTCACCACTTTACCTAGAGAGGCAGGAAAAACAGATACATAGCCATTAACATTATACTTGAGAAGTGAGAGCGCTCTGGCTTGGTGAGAAGGAATCAAAGGCATGAGCCTATTCCTGCTATCATTTTCCGTATATAACATAGAGATTGGTTTAGATCTCAGATAATCCCAGTGCCTGGGATTAATCTTTTAACTCTAGGAGTTGCAAACTCCCTCCTGTTCCTAGGCTGACACTGAAACCAGGAAGTAGAAAACAACACCTTGGTTTTACAGCATAATGATCTTGCACCTAGACAAGCTTCTTCAGCAAACTATTTCACAATATCCTTCAGTACAGAAGCCTGAGAACTGAAAAATATCACTATTTGTTTTGCCCTCCCTGAGTGCACTCCTGTTGTAATAAATGACACTCATATGGGAATCCTGGGTAGAAAAATCCATGGCTTTCAACACCACCTTTGCTCTTGAAAGCAAGATGGATGAAGTCCTGTGCTCACTGTTTTCTATTGGCTGTTTCTATGTTGAGCATGAAGGTTTCTCATCAACCCCTCAAGGGTAGGTAGTTCTGGTTCCCAAGCTTAAACTGTTGGGTCTGAATGCAACCTTCACAGGTATTGCAGTGAAGAACTAGAATTCAAGTAGATATTCCACAACTAAAAGATCTGCATCCGTATTAAAACATTGAGTTGTTAGTCTTATTTCTAAGCAAATTCACAGTAGCATCTCAGGATGTACAGAGATACTCCATATGATTCAAGCATATAAAAGTTTCTCCCTAATTCCTGCACTCACTGAGTATAATCAAATTCCTGCTTTCACAGCTCAGATACAGTACCACATGCATCTAAGCATTTCTGTGTTAGGGATACCAGATCCTAAATGATTCAAACATTATCTATCTCTTGTGTCAAGCAAGTTTTCTAGGTACTGCTACAACCAGCAGTATACCCAAGCAAGCAATTAATTTAATAGAACTTATCATAGACAAAAGGGGATTAAAATCTCATTTCTGACTTATGAGTAAAGCAGGTAAATAGTTTAGCATCAGCATCTCACTTGATTTATATTCTCCCCCAACCCCCCCAAAAAAAGACTCAAAATTAGTTGGGAAGAGCCCACAGCTCTCAGCTAAGCGTCTGTCTTCAATTTGTTTGGGCAGTTAGCACACTGTGACTTTACTCCTCTTTTAATTAAGGAAGCTCTAGTACAGATTTCCACAAAAGCATAATTTTCTTACTATTAACAACTTGCATCTCATAAAATAATTTCAAATTAATATCATCTAGTTAATATTTAAGCTTAATTAAATCTTGTTTCTTTAAGAATATCAGTTGCTTCTTTCAGACCTTATTGAAAGCAACATGAAGAGTGATAAGGACACTATCATTTCATATTCTCCCAGTCCCCTAAACCTTAATTAAAGCCTTCACTACACACATCCATTCTGGGACCATCTGACTCCATAATTGCGCTGAGCCAATTAAACCTGGCCATCAGGACCACATTCAAAGTTATAACAGAATATCGAGGTCATAACTGCTGCCACATGAACAGCTGGTTGTTGTGATCCCAAGTATATATTTTCACCCTTCTTTTGTGAAGGGTGAAAAAGCCATGGTTTTATGGATTCCTTTTATCCCTTGCATAAACGCAAACAACTGATATATGGTGATCTCTGTGTTGCTTGGAATAGAAGTTGTACTGCCATCTTTTGACTGTAAGGAGAACTACACCTTTAGAGCATCTCCCTCCTCTATTAAGTCACTGTATTAAGTAACCTTTAATCCAGTGAATGAAACAAATATATTTCAATATGGAAACAAGAGATGTCCAGCACAGTCAATGAGCTGAGTCCTTTACCAAAAGCTATCTGGTTTGAATGTGCTCACAAGAAGGTCTGTAATTTTGGACAATCACATTATACTCAAGAGAAAAACCATCAGACTTAAATGGGACTTCGCATATCTTACTAAACTGCTTGGAATCAGCTCCACTACTACAGCTCCATGTCTTCTCTGGCATTTCCAGTCTGCATAATTACAATGGTGTTCAGTTCTCGGGCAGATCAGAACAGATCAGAGCTGGTGCTGATTACAGACTCTTTGATTTTCAATGAACAGTTTTTACCTAGAGCTATTTAGAAGTGAAGGACAGTATGACTTCCTGAGATGCGTAGTAATCTATTAAAATTATTTCAGTTCCTAGGGAGAAGTAGTCACATACAATTAATTGCCCTTGTTTGAAGTCTTAGCACCCTGAAAAGAAAGCATTAGCACTTAGGGTGTGCATTATAGCACATGTGGTTTTGTAGTGCTTCACCACTGTATGAATTCAAGGCAAAATCTTGGCTTCATTGAATTTAATAGGCTATTTGCTACAGGCTGCAAGTGGAGCTGGGCTTTCATCCACAGTATCTAAGAAATGGATCTACGGTCTGAAGAAGAGCAAAGGAGAAAACAGTTTTTAAAAACAGCATGCAGTTTTAAAGAGCTCTCAAATGCTTTTGTGTACGTAGAGATACAAAGAAATTTGACACAGTGCATACATACAACCAGACTAAAGTCAAGGCAGGTGTTATCTTTCATTTACTTCCCTTATTAGCGTAGTTCCACTAACTTACAGATCCTCTGGTATAACTGAAATTATATATGATGATAAAGAATGGAGCTACTAATTCAAATAATTTCTTTTTGTTGTTCTCAGCTGTAATGTTAAGTAAAAAGAGCAATTTTATTACAAAGGAGCGATCAAGGATCTTCACAGTCATGTTTCGTTTTAACCTCTAATCCACATCCTTTCCGTAAGAGACTTTTACATACCACAGTACAGCAGTGGCTAACCTCTTCACACTGGGCAACCAACGCACATGTTTAACTTCTACACCAGCCGGATTGAGGTAAAATTGGACTGCTGAATAATTCAACAAATTCACATGGTATCAAGAAAAAAAAAAAAAAAGACTTTCTACAGCCCCTGCCCTTCAGCAGCATTGAAAGCAATGCTCCAACTCTCTTAACTACACAGAGCCTACTTTTGTCCTGGGTATATTTAAACAGAACAAAACTGTTTTTCTGGCATTAGTAACAATATTTTCTTGCTTAGGTGCAGCACCTGAAAAGTCAGTCCTCTCCACTTGTATCTTTGGGTTCAGAAAATGACATATCATAGTTGATCTCAAATCTACTTCCTCACCAAAGACACTGGTTCTTGGCGGGCTGAGCTTCAAGAAGCAGTGATGCACTGAACTTCTAGTCTGCGCTCAGTATTAGAAGCGTTTGTTTATAAGGATATGTAGGCAGCTAAGCACCACAGTTCCACTCTATCCTCCAGAGTGGAATGGGAGAGAGAACTGGGAAAAAAAAAAAAAAAAGCTAAACTTGTGGGCTAAGATACAGACATTTTGGAAGGACAGAAAAGGGAAAAAAAAATAATAGATTATATATACACAAAACAAGTGATGCAAAATGTGATTGCTCACTGCCTGCTGACTGATGCCTAGCCAGTCCCCAAGCGGTGGCAGCCCTCCAGCCAACTACCCCCACTATTACTGTACCATACAATACATACGATGCATTCCATATGGCATGGAATGCATCATATGGTGCTAGTCCTGTAGGACAAATATTATAACTGACCTCCAAGAAAGTGTTGCATTAAAAGAAAACATGAAGAGAGAGCATCTTAATCCAAACAGAATTCTAAGAAAAGCCTGGGCATCTATCAGACAGAGGTAACCTCTGAATGGTTTTCATCAGTGATATTTAAATCCAGAGCAGTGTTTTTCATCTGAGAACTGGACGCCAGCCATAAAGCACCAAAGTATTCTGACTCTGCTAGACAGATATAAAGACTTGTTTCTATTTCTTCTGGCACGTCTCTGTACTTACTAACTTTGTTGTTTATGTTTGGTTTATGTAAGTAAATTATTCTTCCACTTTTATCTTCTGGGAGATTTTAGGTTAGCTAATTAAAACATTCCGCTCTCTGGTGGGCGTGGATGATCATTAAGACATGGGGATCAGATCACTACTCAGAGTGACAATGTCTTATTGCAATACTGTCATAGAGAATCAAGAAAAGGTAAGGATAGCCTCCTTCTAAGCTGCTTTGCCCAGCTGGGAAACTGGCAGTGTAGGGCTTACTGTGGATGAAAAGACATCCCCACTGATTTACATCAGCTGGAAACATTCCAGCATGCACAGTAACAATGGGGAGAATCCAAGGAGCTTGATCATCACTCAGACTTTGTCAGTGATTCATATAATATTACTCCACCATGGCTAAGCAGCACCAAGTGGGACTCAGGTACACAGACATGCATTCCTATATCAGAAAGATGGTACTGAAAGCTCCTGCTGCTTTCCCAGCAGTAAGGCACAGACAAGAGATACTTCTAACTCTGAAAGTGCAGTCATCAAACAAATCCACTACATGACAAAATTAGGTAAGGAGTGTAAGGAGTAGGTGTCCTCATTAAGGGGAATTGTTAGCTTCCTTACTATATTCTTGCCTAAAATTATAAATACAACACAAACATCCAGACAAACAAAAAAGCAAAGATCTGAAAGATTATGTATTTTGGGATTCATGAGTTGTAGTTATTTATGCATTCTGTATCACATTTGAACAGAGGAGACTTCTTTAGCAGTTTTGGACTTTCAAGTTACATTATTCAGATGAAATATTCGTGGTGACATTCCCAATGTTCAGAACAGGGATTCTTTCTATTCCATGTGGAAATTGGAATTAGGCACCAATTGAAAAGACCAGTCCAATCAAAATAAAAACTACTTGCACAGAAAATTGATCCATGAAATAGCATTGTCCACTACATAGGCAATATGATATTTCATGATTTTTCATTTTCACAGAAATTATTTCCATGTATTCAGTTACAGGCTAGAGTGAATTCTGAGATCCCTCTGCATGCTACAGCATGAAACTAATAATCTACATTTGATCCCAGATGCCCGGCAGGTCTGTGTTTTGATATGCCTTCATCTCTAACCCCTTTTTCTTCAAAAACATAGGCTTCTTTTTGAAATGTATTAAAACCCACTTGCTTTATGCATATGTTTTCAAGCTTTTATTCTACACCAGTACATTCTGGAAAATGCCAAAGGGTTTGTGGAATAAACTCCATTTGGAAAGTTTAGAGATAAAAGAATCCAGCTGCTTTTGAATACCAAATGCACCACTAAGAAGTCTCTAAAATTGCAGAAATGTCTTAAAATCGACAAAACATACCATCCTCCCACACAAAACAAGAACAGCAAAAAAAAAAAACCCACAAAACATTCCTATTTAGATAGGCTTCAGTGCTGGCTGAAATATGCCTGTTGTCAAAAGTATATACAAAGCACCAAGGGATGAGGGATTTTATGTTGCTTCAAGCTATTCCAAAGCTAAGCAGAAGATAAAAGTAAAATAAGGAACCAGGCTGAGCCACACAATGGCTGGAACCCTCTGCAAAAGGTTTCTATCCATTTGATTAGGGCATTTAGAAGACTGCATCAATGACCATGAGTTCCTGGTTTAGAGCTTGATTCAACATTCACTGAAATCAACTGTGACTTTCTACAGCTCTTAAAAGGTCTTTGAATCAGATGGTAAAAGAGTAAGGTCCATCCATTTCTGTACCCTTATTTCCACTGTGAAGAACTTAAAATTAGAAGTTTAGGTATAACTTGTCATGAATGATTTGATCATGTAGTGCATGGAAGCATACGTGCGCAAAACACACTCCTAGCTAACACTGAAATTTAGAAGTACCTAGGACAGAGACCAGCTCCTTCGCTGTAATGGTAGAAAATACTCACAGAGGAGCCTGCAGAAATGACAATACTGCTCTTTCAATTTTAAAGAGATTCTGTATTTTCAGACTGTCATCCCTTGTCATCTCCAAAACGATTTCTACTATAGTAGGTTCCTAGCTCTGCTCCTCACAGACACAGCCCTTTGGCAGAAATTAAGATCCTGCATAGTTCGCCTGCTTGCATGACTGCACTCTAAAACAGCACTGCAAAATGGATTGGTCCTGCTGAAATGTAAACATATTTTGTTTCACTGTTTAAATGGACCATTTCCCAGATTTAGTTTTGAAGCCAATCACACCAGCACATGTGAGAGTAAGGTAAACTCCACTAAATGAAGACAAATGAGCCACTGAGAGAACACTACACTGGAACAACGGCCTGGGTGTTCAAAAATCCAGCCAAGATTCTTAACAGAGAGAATCCTCTCTACAGATAACTAACCCTCACAGGTAACAATTTCATGAACTCTGACACAACACAAAGAATTTGTCAACTGAAGGCCCCTAACACCTCTCCTTATCTTCTGCTATCAGTAGTGTGAAGTTTTGAAACTCACATTTCAAGATGTGAATTTCCAGGTGTCTTTAAAAAGGTAAAAATAAAACCTAAGCAAAAGCAGGTTAGTAACTCTGCAGTGTGAAAAATAAACATAAATGAACGTTAGTTTCTAAACACACAGTCATACAAAGAATGTAAAATCTGGCCTACCTTAAATATCCATTTTTTTTTCCTCCCCCACCACATTCCTCTGCCATAAAAGCAGGCTTTGCAGTTACTGAAACTGTCAGGAGCTTATCAAGGAACACTACCTGGTGATCAGGGATAAATGTTTTTAGCTGATATACCTGCATTATAGAACATAACATTAGGAGGGATTCACATTAGTTAAATACACGCAGGAAGATGCTTATGACTCAAATCTATTCATACTGCAAAGCATTTCCATAATGACAAGTGTAGCCTACAGAACAAACCTCACAAAAGGTCAATGGGAACTCCAGATGCAGACCAGAACAAGCAACAAGGGCCAAGCATGGTGATGGCTAACATGCTCTCAAAAGGAGGTGGCAAGGACAGGACTGTAATCTAGAGAGCATCAAGTATCCGGCACAGATGAGCAAACATTTAGCTCTAACTGCTAAGGATCTGTAGGCCTCCACAGCAACGAGGGCAAACATGATTTATCAGAACTAAAGACAAATGACAGGATGGACAGGGGTACAAATCCTAACTTACATCAACATAAAAGAGTTTGCTACTGTTACTCCAGCACAAGAGCTTGAGGACTGTGCTCCTTGTCCTGCCAGGTGAGGTGCAGGCAAATTAACAAGGCATATGAGTAGTCTTCTCACTTACAATGCCTATGCCACTCACAACAGGATGAGTGCAGAGCTTTGGGTAAGGTTACAGATTCCAAGCCCCTATGCATCCAAGACCACAGTTCCGCAGAAAGTTGTCAGTAGAGTCAAACGCCGTATCAGCCAAAGATGTTTCTCCTTCAAAGCTAGTCTAAATACAGGCCAATGAGTCAAGCTGCCCCATGTGGCCTCTTTGTTCAACAAAAGTAGCAAGAATAATTTGTATGTGGAAAACTTGTAAATAAAAAGGCATATGTTGATGACTATACACTGAAGAGCTACAGTCCAGAAATACAAGAATAATACTGGGGGATGATTATCAGGGCAGTACTCCAAATTCTCAAATATGGTTTCTCAGAAATAAGAACAAATAAGTCTTTCTCTTAGCTGAACTTGCAGCACTGACCCTCAAAGCTAGTAATAAAATTACCCAAAGAACTGGAACAAATAAAAGTTGCTTTTGTTGCACTCCCCCTTTCCTAGCTTTTCAGGGATATTTCAGGCCTAGAAAATTTACCACTTTCATGGATTTTATTTCATCTGCATTGTTCTTTTTTTGTTTGTTTGTTCTTACTCTATTTTTCAGCCATCTTGAGTCTTCAGTTTTGCTTTCTGATCCTTTCTCCTTTTCTTCCTAAGTGCTTCAAAATAAACATTTAAAAACAAGCTAACAGGACAGTGGGTTATAGCTTTCAAGAACAGGGACAAACACTGTGAGAGGGGATGCAAAAATTAACACACTAAGCCCTATGTTAGGTCAGCCACAGTGCAACATGAACCATCTTTGGCCTAGCTCAAGCCACCTGGAGCATCTTCCCCCTCTGACATACTGCAGGCATACCTATATTGAGGGAGCTAGACTTGCTAAAAATTCAAAGCCCTCGAGTGTTAGGCTCTCTGGGTGCCTCCCCATACCACCCATCTGATACCTTTGGCAGAAAACGCCACTAAAAATATGTAGTATTCTAAACTTCTCACTGATTTTTCTGCCCAGGAAAATAAAATGCAAGAATTTTTAGTATAATCCCTGATCAACAGATGTTCAAAAGGATGAGAGCCAAAATTAACTCCAAACATAGGTATTTTGCATTCTATTTGAAAACCTACTTCTTTCTTCTTCCAAAGAACTTCCTTTCCCTGGCTGCCAGGGTTTGTGTTTTGCCTCAGGCTTTTCATAATCCTCAATTCTTTGCAGTTTTGCATTTTTCTTTTCCTTCTTCTCTCAGCTCAGCGAGACCTTTTTCATTATATACACTTCATATATGTATTTTTCTCTTCCCTCCCCCCCGCCTCTTCTCTGCTCTTATTTACACACAGCAATGTTTTATACTTTCTTGCTATTACTTTCTTAAGTACCTGTCCTATTTTGTAAGGAATGTGCCCATGTTGCTTACATCTCTCCCTCAGGCACTCCAGTCTTACATCACCCTTCTGTACTCTGACCACTATCAAACTGCTAAATTGTTTCTGTCTATAACCTATATACAGTTTTCTAATCTATATACAGTTGTCTTTCAATCTATTTCTGCTCACAAGAGTTAGGTCATTGCAAAAGTAAGCCACTGAAGCTTCCTCCACTTCTTTCCCTTCATCATCAAACCCTAATTCCATGCATGGCACTCCTGCAAAACCAGTCAAATGACACTCTGTAGGATACTCTTCCATAGGACTACGATGCTTTGAAGAACTGTGCAATCTCCTACAAAATAAAACATTCTTTGCCTCAGAAAACTTATAGTCCAACCATTCACCATACTGAAACATCTGCACTAGCAGGCTCAGGCAAAAATCATTTTCTAAATTTCAGACCCAGCCTAACAGATTAAGAGGTCCTCAGCTGCAAAGCTTTGATTGTATCCCTATGGCCATACCCTAGGCTTGGCAACCTGAGGTGAAGCTGGCAATTTTATTTACATTCCCTTTGTACAGTCATTGGAAATCTCTTGATTTTGAAGTGGAAATAGTGCTCCCATACATTCTGGAGTCCCCAGCAGCTTAGCATCCTCCAAACTGTACCTACCAGAATAATGATAAACAGCCAAAGGGGCATTAAAGGAAGGCTCTGATACTCTTCAGTATTTGCTCTGGAATTCCCAACCTGAAACACATCTCCTTGTTTAGGTCAGCTCTGTTCTTGTCCTGCTGTAGAAGCTGAACATTAACCAGCACCGTGCCCTCACAGCAAAGGAGGCCAATGTTATCCTGGGCTACACTAGGAGGAGTGTTGCCAGCAGGTCAAGGGAGGGATCCTTCCTCCCTCCTCAGCACTGGTGAGGCCACACCTGGAGTCTGCTGATCTGGACTTCCCAGTGAAAAAGAGGTATGGACATACTGGAGAGAGTCCAGCAAAAAGGCTTCAAAGATGATTAAGGGACTGGAGTGTCTCAGAAAGGCTGACAGAATTGGCACCATTCTGCCTGGAGAAGAGAACACTCATGGGGAATCTTATCAAAGTGTACAAATACCTGAAGGGAGGTTGCAATGGAAACGGAGCCAGGCTCTTTTCCTTAGTATCCAGTAACATAAACTGAACTCTGTTCAGAGGCATAAATCAAAACACAGGAAATCCCCTCTGAATGTTAAGAATCATTTCATTATTTTCCCTCCCCGCTGTGAGGATGACAGGCAAAACTTATGCAAAGACGCTGAAGAGTCTCCCTACTTGCAGATATTCAAAAGCAATCTGGATGTGGTCCTTAGCAACCTGCCCTTGGTAGCCATGCTTGGACACAAGGGTTGGGCAAGATGACCTCTCAGAGGTCCCTTACAACCTCAACAGTTCTGTGACTCTAGTCTCTACCCTGAATGGTCAGGCGTGCGATTATTAATTCTCAAGTACTCAAGTCCTTTCTCAGGCATAATATTGAGCCTTTTAAGTAGAAACAGTAAGTTTCAGAAAGTCTCACTTTCAGAACTCTTCCCAAGCCTCAGTACTAGTACTACCCCCAAACAAGATCTACTCACTACTAGGGCCTAAGACAACACAGCTTTTCAAATAACAGCTATTAAAATTTGCACATCATATCTTCACAGCAGTATGATTTGTGTATTTGACATGTCAGTTTGTTAATTACTTCACATGTCAGATACCTCAAAAACAAGTCACGACACACTCTTGTTAAAACATGCAAATTGCTTGAAACAAGTGAGAATTGTTAGCAGGTGATAAAATAAATATAGGAGACTGAAACAGAAGGGATAAGAAGGGTAACACTGCCTATAAAAAGGTCAAAAGTAATGTAGGCATGCAGCCTGATCCATGCAGACAGCAGTCTGCCTGCATGAATTCTACAACAGCTAATCCTCACTGCTGAACCTCCTGCCACATTTTCGCTTGCTAAACCTCACCTTCAAATTTAACTGACCACGTTATGAACATCTAAAAGCAACTCTCCGCTGTTCAAACAGCAAACTGTTCCTTTCAGTGGACCATTTCCTAGGCAATCTGAGCAGTTAGATTTGGTCTAAAACAAAGAGTTAGCCAGACTTCACCAGCTGTGCAACATAATGGTGTGCACAGAAACATCACTTATGAATAACCATAAAAAAGCTTAAGATCTCCCCCCAAGCTAGTTCAACCTTCTTGTTTCTAAGACACTCATTCCTGCCTCCCCTCACTCCCAGATCAGGAAGATCTGAGTTAAAAGATGCAGCAAAAAAAAGCAATATGCAAATGCTTTTTTCCTTACTCACAGTCTGGAAGCCCTCTCACACGCATCCCAGGTTTCATTGCCGCCAATAAGACTCCTAATTCTCTGTGTCCTCCCTTGTTCTGTATAATATTATATTTTGCTTGATCTTCACAATTGATCTCAGTGACCTTTTCAGATTTGTTATCTGGTAATTTATGAAACCTGTAAGCTGATTGGGGTGTCAAAACATCTACTTAATGTATTAGTCAAGTAATGATCTTCAAAATACAGTAGAGAAAAGACACGTCACATGATGGCCACATGCTATGAGAATTTCTGGGAAAACAACATAGAATTGAAAAGTTTTCCACCTACCTTCAGACAACATCAAGTACTTGCTCTTGCCTAAAGAAGGGAAAGGCTTGGAAATGAAGACCTATAGGATAGTTTAGCAGGGGCACGTACAAGAGCAGTGCACATTTAGGTGAAACAAGACGTGCACCCAGGGAGAAAGTCTAGCCTGCCCCAGTCTCTACTGACAAAAGGCCCATAGGGCAGCAGGTTAAACCAAGCAGAAAAATAACCCAATAGTCTAGTTTCCTACAACACATATAGCCTCCAAACCCCATTACGATCACATGCTATTCTCTTCAGTATGTTTTGTGTCAAAAATTATAGTGATTCAGTAGATAAGATTCCTATCTTATGGGAACAGACTACAGTTATATTTCGTAGTTGCTTAATTTTCTTCTCCAGCATGGATAAAATCTCAAAACTTTTCCTTACTTAACTAGTACATATTCAGCACTAGACTACTGCAAAACAGAGACCGTATCAGCTATATCTCTTGCAGAGATACAGTATTCTCTCTTGTTCCATACTACCTTTTTCCATGTTCACAGGAAGTGGAACAGCCTTTTTACGCTATTACCTCTTATTTTAAGACCCCATAGAATGTGTTACTTCAAAGCCTTTACTGCCTTCAGAAGAGAAAAACAGTAAACACCCTTCAGTTGTAGTGTGCAATACCTGAAAGCCCATGCTGATTTATCACGTTTAGATATTCAAGTCCCTGGCAGTGCTGCCAGGATTCTCAAACACAGGCTCAAAACAACAAATCAGTCAATATGAACATGGTAATCGCTCAGCACCAAAACTTCAGAATGAACACTAAGAAGGTATGTCTCATGACTTACAAGATATTTAACACACAATGATTTTTTGTTCCTCTATCTGTCCATTGATATTTGGCCATGTTATTATTAGCAAATAAAACATGGGGAAAAAAACGAACAAGGAAGACCGATTTTATTTTACTGACTATGGTACTACCCAAGAACAGCAACACAGTAATTTGCAGTTTACTATCAGGTCTGAAAGCAGCTTACACTGATAGGAAAAGAAATTGAGAAGGTTATCTCCCACTGACCTGTCAGCTTCTTCCTCACGAAAGCACTGCAGCTAGAGAGTTGAACAGCCTTCAGTCATAAATGCCAACAGCTCTGTAAACATCCACATGATGGTTCATCAATTACCCTTCCACGCTTTCTGTCACTATTGAAGTTTGAGGAGAAATTCCTGAGCAGATCTGTTTGTTAGCTTTACTACAAAACGACTTTTCTGGAATGAAGTTTTGCTGTTGTTACACATCTAGGAACAGAATGAAGAAACACAGCCTAATCAACTAACTAGAGATATTTTTCTCCATTTTCAGCAGGCTTTTTTTGTTGTTTTGTTTTTCAGACATCTTTATATCCCTAAAGACGACTTTCAGGTTTGTTCTCATTCAACACTTTGAAGCTGTTGTGCAAAGCAAGACAGGGCAGAGTCACCTTGGTACAAACTGCTTTCACAATCAGCCCAGGCCAGTACACAGAAATATCCCATGATAACTTTCCTGAGCCACCAGATATACATCACATCATGGGGACAAATCTTACATGTTTCCAAAGGGCAAAGTTTAGTCTGCTCATTGCCTCAATTCTGACTATGTAAGCAAGACATTATTTTCAGTGGCACTGAAGAACAGTTCAACTAGAGGCTGAGACTCACCCAAGTCACCTGTCAGCCCTTTCAAGCAAGGTTCTTTCTCTCCTCTACAGCAGGTAGCTTCGCACCATCCTGACCTGAGATAAGGGCTTTGATGCATATAACAAAGAAATCAATAGAAGTGTGTGCTGAAAGGCCCATCTGTAAATCAGGGTGGAAAGATAAATTGCAAGAAAAGAATCCGTGGCCTAGAGGTGATTCTCACATTCTCATTTACAAGACCTTACAGCCTTGATCCATAATCCATGCCCTTTTAATCCTCCTTCTCCTTTTGCACCCATGAGGAATTGTTATCCTTTGTCTTACTTAGAGCTAGAGCTGTAAATGTAGGGAGATCAAATCTTTGTAAAGTGCTTCACCTACATGTGGCAGTGTTAGAATGGCAGCTTTCCATGACTACATTTCTCTGTGGGAGCAGGATTATTTTCCCCAAGCAGCAGGCATTTGCTCACTAACTCTTATCATTATAGAGCACTTGGAGATCTTCGACTGAAAACAAGAGCAAAGTGCCATTGTACTCATTTTAAAATACAAAAGAGCCTCTGCTCTCATTTCAATGAGACTGATCCACACTTATAGTTTTTCAGGATCTTCAAGGGTAACTCAAAACCTCTGATTACAATACTTTTTGTTTTAGAGTCACCACAGAGTCCCAGTGTAACACGATGCAAAGCACAACAATGACAGCAGAGGAGCAAGATCCCAGGCTCAGCAAGGACAGATTTGCTCGAATCACAGAATCATAAAGTTGGAAAGGACCTATAAGATCATTTAGTCCAATCATCCTCCTATCACCATTACTACCCACTAAGCTACTAAACCACATCTTGTAGCTCCTCATCCAGGCGCCCCTTGAACACCACCAGGGATGGTGACTACACCACCTCTCTGTGCAGGCCACTTCAGTGCCTGACCACTCTTTGAGTGAAAAAGCTTTTCCTCATATCTAATCTGAATCTCCACTGGCACAACTTGTGGCCATTTCCTCAGGTCCTATTTGTTACCCGCTAGAAGAGACCAACCCCCTTTCATCACAACCTCCCTTCAGGAAGTTGTAGAGCATGACGAGGTCTCCCCTGAGCCTCCTCTTCTCCAGAGGAAACAATCCCAGCTCCCTCAGCCGCACCTCATAAGACTTGTGCTCCAGACCCCTCACTAGCTGTGGGTGTACAAATAAAGGAAAGAAGCTGCTTACCTTCAGAAGGCCTCAGGTACACAGGGATCTGCAGTGAGATTCCCTTTCCTCCACTGCCAGAACTTAAATGAGGTCTGGGAAGGGGTGGATCCTGGCTCCACCCCTTCTGCTCACTCAGGTACACTGCATGCACCTGAGTTCCCCTGGGTTGGCCCTGCCTTCCACCAGGTATTCAATCACTGCTTCAGGCCATGACTTAGTACTTCTGCTACACCCGAAAAGTAAAAACACAAACACAAATAAAAACATCTGCCAAAGAACCTCCTATAAAATGTCATTACAAAAATTAACCATTTATTTAGGACCTGCGGACCCAAATGATGCTTAATGAGACAACCCAGACAAACACTACATATCAATGAGTTAGTCCCACAGCATTCTTTCTTCTGCAACAAGCCAGCTAAATGTTGTGCTCACAAAGATGCGTCTGTTTAACCTGCAATATGGGTGCACAAATAAGACAGACATGAGAGTGAATGGAAGAAAGCAGACAAGAGAAAATGATTTTGTGAGAATCTAGGCAGAACCCAGCTAAGATAATTAACAGTAGGATGAGTTCTTCTCTTGAGAAGGGCTAGTTCTCATTTCAAATTAGAAATAGTAAAGCTGATTTGTAATATTGTGAGATCAAAATGCAAACAGAAAGATACGCAATGGAAATGGACAATCCTATCTCACTACACATGCATTATTCAAGGAAGGAAAGAAACTGAGCTCAAATCTATGCTTAGCTGCTCAGAGCATTTGCTGGCTGGCAAATACATATTAACTGATTGAAAATGTTTAGGGATTTGACATTCATTGGCAAGGAGAAGGCTCATCATCTGCATTCCTTACAGCTGCTGATACTCAGCCAACACACCCCTACTCTGATGTCAGTGGTCTAAACAAGGGCCATACCCTAAATGACAGTTTAAGCCCAAGAAATCTCTGTTGAATTATGAGCTGAGGCTCCAACTTCCACAACTACAGACTGCTCCTCAAGCAAACTGAAGATTTCCTAGTTTCCAATTCAGGCGGGGAGGATTCTGCAACCACTAAACCCTGCCCAAAAGTCCAAACTTACTTTCAGTACAAGATTTTTGTTTTACAAATTTTCACTGCCAGTATAAGCCCTCAGCCAAAGGAACAAAACTGCCCAGTCCTTTGGGTGATAAGAACTGGGTTGTGTCCATAACAATTATTAGCTGTCGCAAAATGCCACCTTGGCAGTGAAGAATGGTATTCAAAGTACGAGAAAATATTGCAACAGTACTCAATCTTCCCCCTCTTCTGGCTGCAAAGCTGGTCTGTTCCGCTTCCAGTCTCTTGTGGATATGATCATTATATATAAATGGAAAACTTGTTCATGACTCATCTGCCTGTATTACCAAGTGCATTTTTCAGTTCAGTAGCCAGGCGTCCATTTTGTGGGCAGCTAAGTGATTTACAGTGATTGAGTGTGCACTGTGTGCAGCTCTTGCAAATTTTACATGCTGGCTGTACAGGGAATGAACGCATGCTGATTATGCTCCACATAGCAATGAACCCAATTACCTAAGCCACTAACTCCCATTAGAGAAGCCAGAAATACAGCTGTTGCTTCACTATCTTGAAGAAACATTTGCTGTTTTGATCTCAAACTACTGTTCATTGAAATAAATGACAGATTTATATTAAGGAAGAACTGGCCTCCGAGTTGAAATAGTTTCTTCTAATAACTATTACCTTCTTGTGCTCCAGAGCTGGTATTCCAGAGCAGGGACTAACCCCAGATTCAGGAAAGCAGACAACAATCCAGCTACTTCATGAATGTGAGTGACTTACGAGATGGAGCCACGAGGATGAAAAGTCTGAGGAAAAATAGATACATTTCAGATATGAAACCTAAAGACATTTCTGAATCATCTTGGAGTAAAAAACTGAGTCCTGTCACATGCAACAGAATGAATTTGATGTAAGGAACAGGTGAGAATGACTGCAGAACAATTACTTGATGAGAAGATTTTGGTTGAAAGCAATGCGTGGAGGTCCCTAGCCCAAACACCTTTTCCACAGAGTGCTAACTTCACTTCAGATTTTGAGATCCTCAGCCTTGTCTCACTGAGTTCCAGTTTACAAGGCCTGCTCTGAAAGTAATGCCTCCTGTTTTACAGCAGTGGGTCTGTACGTGTACAAGAACAAACAGACATTACCACCACAGGAAACAGCTGTGGTTCCGCAGATGAAGGGCAGCTAGAAACTTAGCCAAGAGCCTCGCTTAATAAGCTCGCACTGCACTTCAGGGCTCTCATGCACATGTAATTGTCTGACAGCATCGCAGAACTCTGCATCCACAATGTTGCTGAGTCTGTGCTTAAGGGAAGGTCTTAAAGCTAAGACTGGAAAAACCTGAAAATCAGAAGAGAATGAAGAACAAGCTTACTCTTCAGTTCACTGAGCATGTACCATACAGAAATACTTCTTCCTGGCACAAGTGGCAGATAAAGTCCCACACTGCATCACAGGATTAAGTAGAATCATAGAACCATTAAGGTTGGAAAAGATCTCTAAGATCATCTAGTCTGACCATCCACCTACTACCAATGTTGCCCACTAAATCATGCTCCTTATTATCACACATACCCACTCCCTGTACATCTCCAGTGATGGTGACTCAACCACCTCCTTGGTCATCCCCTGGCACAACAAGGCCATTCCCTCTAATTCTATCACCAATTACTTGGGAGAATAGGCCAACTCCCACCTTGCCACAACCTCCTCTCAGGGAGGAGTAGAGGGCAGTAAGGTCTTCTCTGAGCCTCCTCTTCTCCAGACTAAAGAATCCTAGTTTCCTCAGCTGCTCCTCATAAGACTTGAGCTCCAGACCCCTCACCAGCTTTGCTGCCCTTCTATGAACTCATTCCAGGGCCTCAAAGTCTTTCTTATAGTAAAGGGCCCAAAACTGAACACAGTACTCAAGATGTGGCCTCACCACAGTTTGGTACAGGGAGCCAATCATCTCCCTGGTCCTGCTGGCACCACTATTTCTGATACAAGCCAGGATGCCATTGTCCTTCTTCGCCACCTGAGCACAATGCTAGTTCACATTCAGCTGAGTGTCAACCAGCATCTTCAGATCCTTTTTCTCTACACAGTCTTCCAGCCACTCTGCCCCAGGCCTGTATTGTTCCTTGGAGTTGTTGTGGCTAAAGTGCAGGACCCAGCACTTGGTCTTGTTGAACTTCATCCCAGTAGCTTCAGCCCAGGTATCCAGCCTGTCCAGATCCCTCTGTAGGGCGTTCCTACCATCAGGCAGATTGACACTTCCTCCCAACTTGATGTCATCTGCAGCTTACTGAGGGTGCACTCAGTGCCCTCATTCAGGTCATCAATGCAGATATTGAAGAGGACAGGCCCCAGTATTGAACCCTGAGGGGCACCACTCATGACTGGATGCCAGCTGGATATAACTCCGTTCACCATCACTCTCAGGCCCAGCCTTCCAGCCAACTCTTAACCCAACAAAGAGCGTACCTATCCAAGCCACAGGCTGCCAGCTTCCCCAGAATGAGGCTGATGGAAACAGTGTCAAAAGCTTTGCTGAAGTCTAGGTAGACTACATCAACAGCCTTTCTCTCATCCACCAGGATGGTCACTTGGACACAGGAGATGAGGTTGGTCAAGAAGGACCTGCATTTCATGAACCAACGCTGGCTGGCCCTGATTCCCCAGCTGTCTTGTACATGCCTTGTGGTATCACTCAAGATGATCTGCTCCACAACCTTTCCAGGCACCAAGGTCAGGCTGACAGGTCTGTAGTTCCTCAGGTCCTCCTTATGACCCTTCTTGTAGGTGGGAGCCACAATGGCAAGCTTCCAATCCTCCATGACCTCTCTGGTTGACCAGGAGCACTGATCGATAGCGGAAAGCAGCTTGGCAATCACCTTTGACAGCTCTCTCAGCACCCTCAGGTGTATCCCCCATCTGACCCCATGGACTTGTGACAGTCTAGATGGAGTAGAAGGTATCCAATTGTCTCCACCTTAATTGTGGAGGGTTTATTCTGCTCTGCATCCCAGTCTTCCAGATCTGGGGGTAGAGTACCCCAAGGGTAACCAGTCTGACTATTAAAGACAGGCATAAAGAAGGTATTGAACATCTCAGCCTTTTCCTTATCCTCAGTGGTCACAATCTCCACCTTATCCAGTAAAGGATGGAGATTCTCCTTAACCCTATTCTTACTGTTAACATACTTGTTAAAAAAAAAAAAATGTTGCCAACAGTAGCCAAGTTAAGTTCAAGCTGGGCTTTTGCCTTTCAGTTTTCTCCCTGCCCATCCTAGCAACTTCTTTCTACTCTCCCCGAGTTGCCCGCCCCTTCTTCCACAGAAGGTAGACTCTTTTTCTCCCAGAATGTCAGCAAAAGTTCCCTGTTCATTCATGCTTAAAAAGAGATAAAAAAAAAAAGATCAATGTGATTGCAATTTTACTTCTCTACTCCTGTTCACTGAGCACATTACAAAGGCCAATGGTTAAATGGCTTCCTAGTCCAGTCAATAATGAAATTGCTGACCATGGGCAGCAAGACTTTAACTACTATTCTAGGCTCTGACGTATATCCACAGGATCATTTTCCACTAAAAACCACAAAGGGTGAGGCACCCCTCGTACACAACACCAAAGACGACTTGAGATAGTTCTATGCTTAGCAACACAACTGATCCAATAAACAAAGCCATAACATCTCTTAAAAAAAAAAAAACACTTTTGCACATAAAAATTATCTTCAAAAAATGTCAAAGGTTTTTTGTTTTGTTTTGTTTTAAACAAATGTTCATGAATGAGGCTTAAGCACATTTTGGAATCTAAGATGGCTGTCTGCACCAATTCGTTAGGTTTGGGAACTGGAAACAGAACATACCACGAAATTACAGATTCCCCAGTTAGCAAAATGAACTGTATCTCAGCTTCAACTGAACAGAATAAGGCAAAGCAGAAAGAAATTAATTACAAATCTCCTCTCTACAAATGTGATTTGTGAATTCAGACCGTATTCTTTTTCTCTGGAAAGGCAGATAAGGTACTTCAGAGGATCATTTCAGAGGTCAGTGTATTCACCTATTCCTTCTTGTGTTCTGCATCTTTCAGACTACACTGTACAGTGGCAAATAGGAGGATATGAACAGATGGCTGTTTGCACTGATAACTGTCCGCTCCTAGTCAGATTAATTGGTTAAATCCCAGTTAAAGATTACAGCTTGGTAAAATGATACAGACAGTGTTCAGTCACTCTTCACAGTCCCGTAAAGAGATTAAAACACATTCCTAGAAATAAAAACTGTTTCAGTACATGTTAAGGGCTGTGCAAAACACATTGCTGGAGCATAACAGTATACGCCCCTCAAGAACACAGTCTTAAAGGGCATAAAATTTACATAAATATGAAGGTCAAGTGGAAGTTTAGAGGCATGAGTCAGTCATGAGGATGACTAGGATATATGACAGAACAGTATCAGTATCATGACTACTATTTGTTTAACCAGACCTTTGGCATCAAGCGGCTCATGAGACTTGGGAACTGCAGTATTATCTAATATCATACCTCTTCTAAAGACACTGAGAAGATATTTGCCTTCAGAAAAACTGGGAACGTGCCAGAAGACTGGAGCCTTGTGCCAGTTCTCACTGAAAAGGAAAATCTGTTGACCTCAGTAATTACCTTCAGTACAAGACAAGAAAGCGACAAAACCATGCAATGCAATCAGTAAAGAATGAAAGGAAGTGACCATAAGCAGGGGTAGTCTATCCAATTAGATGGAAAACAGACCTGACTCATAAACCTGAATGCATTCCCTGAGACTGCAGTATGGATTACTAATGGTAATTGTGAAAATGTAACACCTTTAGCACAGTACTTGACAAAATGTTGCGTGATACTTTATTTCAAATACACAAAGTACAACAAATGGAGTAAAAACTCACTAACTGGCAGAGCTTACAAAAATAGTGGAGAAACATGATCAGGTATGAAAGTTTCTAGTGGAGTTCTGCAGGGTTTCATTCTGGGTATATAGCTCATAAAGGCTATGTAAAGATTTTGGGGTTAGGCAAAACTAACAGATTTACAGACATTTCTGTTGAAAGCAACATGAGTGACATAATTCTACTGTGCTGCAGAACAGAGAAAGGGAGCAGCTCTGGAAGAGGAGCTCATTTCTCAAATATTTGATTAAGAACTGGGGAAGAAGCAGGAAGAGTCATGAAGAAGAGTTCAAGAAAATGCTAAGTAGAAGAGGCCTGTGCAACTTCAGCTGTTCAGGCTACCAGAAGGAAGACAAAGAGATGGTGTGGTAACATTACATAAGCCCTTTGCAAGGAGAAAACGGTGATTTATTTTTTTGAGAGCTCTGTAATAAAGCAGAGAAACACACAAAACCCCAGCTGTTCAAGTCAAGCAAATTCAAACAAAATTTTATTCTGCAAAGTGATTAACCTGAGTAGGAATGTACTTGGGGGAAGATTTTTCGTCTGTACTTGGTGTTTCCAAACCAAGACTGGAAGCCTTCATGAAGAACAGAAGTGTTAGTCTGACTCCAGATTAAGAAGAAAAACAAAACTAAAACTGCCAAAATCAACAGCTGCAGCTGTGGTGACAAGCCAGCTGCTGACTTCAGGGACCCCGTGATCTTTTTCACTATGGAATCATAGAATCATTAAGGTTGGAAAAGACCACTAAGATCACCTAGTCCAACCCTCAACCCATCACCACCATGACCACTAACCATGTCCCTCAGTACTGATTCCCAAGTCTCCTATCAGACAACCAGCTAAAACTCATCTCCCACTACCAATTCACAGATTTCTTTACACTTACTCCACGCACCTTTAAGAGGTGTAATGAACAGGCATGACTGTTTTTGATCTAATGAATGATAAAAGCAACATTTTCGAGCTGCTACCTAAAAACGTGTGAAGCACACATTGCTCACATCCACTTACCAGGTACGAATAGCTGCAGTGCATTCCAAGCGCTTGTATCTGCTCTCAGTCCTGACCTCATCTCTTCTGCTTGCTCCAGGCCAATACATGTGTTGCACACTCCCTGCCTCTCGCAATCAGCGGAACAGATGATTTTACTTCTTTCTACTTTGAAACCTAAGCAGAAATCCCAGGATCACACTAAAATGAGACACTTTATTAGATCATTCTCCCCTGTAACTTGGACGCTACCTCTGCCTGAGTGGCTGAGAAAACCTACAGGCACACACCCTGCACATTCTTTATCCACAAACTGCTTTGTTTTTTTCTCCCTGCAAAACAACTAGTGCATCTTTACATAGACCAAACTACAGGCTTTCTCAGCTCTTTGTAGAAATACACTCCCCCTCCTTCACTCCCTTCGATTTTCTCCGCGCGTGAAACAGGTGCCGGGTTAGATTGCCGCCTCAGGTGCAGCCGTTAACCCGTTGTTCATCACGCAGCGGCACGGCGGGGAGACAACCGCGTCCCACAGAAAGGCGCCAGGCCGCAGCCGCGCAGCGGGAAAACGGCGGCCGCCCCCGCGGGGATCGATGGAGGCCTCTGGCTCCACCCAGCGGGCGCCTCAGGACACTGCAGCCGAGGGATCCAGTCAGCCCCGGGGGATTGCAGCCTAGCAGCAGCGCCGCACAGGCGGCCACACACAGGCTCTCGGTGAAGCCTGTCCCTCCCTTAAACAAGCAGCAGCACACAGGTGCTTTTTGATGAGCTCAGCTAATGCCATCTGCCACCCGTTTGCCCGCTGCTAAACCGAATTCCCGCAGGTGCTCCCCTTCTGTCAAACAGAGAGAAAATTCACCTAGTGCCAATGTTTTTAGATCTAGATCTCAACCCAGCTTTGACCAAAAAAGAAAAGACAAAGGCAGCCCCGCCTGTGCCCCCAGCTGTGAGATGATCCAGGCCGAAGCTTTGTGGTAGGACCACACCAGGGTGGGCACAACAAAGGGACACAATGGTCTCCTCAGCTGCCTTTGGACCTATTGCCTCCTCCAACCACTTAACTGACACAAAGAACTAATTGAAAGCTTTTTTTTTTTTGCTTTTTTTTTTTTAATATCACAGAGGTGCTGCTTGTAATAGTTTAACATTTTTTTTTTTTTAATGTAATGTTCAAATAACTTATCTTGAATCTCAACGTATGTAGGAACTAGGCCATAAAATCTAATTGTGCCTAAAGTGCATACTTCAAACTGAGTCGGGGCTGACTCCAGTTTTCTGCCCTCCCACCCAAGAAGCACACACCTCATGCCATCTCTTCCTCAGTCCTTGGGCTGCTTTCCCACCTGCAGCACCAGCAATCCAAACCCTTCCTTCATCTCCATGGTTCTTCGCACTTCTGTACGCTCCTGTCCTCCTAAGTTACAGGCTCTCTCTGGCACAGCTTTGTTTAGGTCTTGTTTTGATAACGACGAACAGATTATTATCCACAGTGAAGACAGCAATGCAGCGTTTCCCAGTTGTTTTTGTTTCTACAGCTTGTAATTTTTATGATGACAGGGATGGTCTTTTTGGTTACCTGCAAAGTGATCTGGTAGCCTAATTGTATTCTTGGTTTCCTCTGACCTTCTCTAAGACTTTTTATAATCCTCTTTCCAAATGCTGAAAGTAGCGTTTTTCTTAGCGTTGCTGTTAAGTAGTTGTCTTTTGAACTCTGTAAGCCTCTTCCTTCTGTGGAGAGGAACATAAATACATGTTCCAGAACACTCTGCCCTTCTCCACCACCTGTGGTACACTGTTTAATAAGCTATTTTCCTACTACTTAACTGCATCAGCAATCATTGCCAGAGACTGCTAGCAAAGGAGCTGTTTATCCACTCTCTCCCTTGGAAATGGCTGTCAATGGGCAAATATAGTTTGTACCCACACAAAACCTTTCTAGGTGGGCTGTGTGGGTGGACCTAAGCCCACATTCCTGCAAATACTTGTGGGCACAACCAAGTCACATCTTTACATTTAAGTATTGTCTTAAGATAACTCTTCAGATAAGTGCATGTGTAAGATGAATATTTTCTCAATTTTACACTCTTAAAAGTGTATGGACCATCTTGTCATCTATTCTTGTTCAGTGCCTGCCATTTTGGTGTCACAGGATACTGGAAGTGCCAGATACTCTGCCAACACAAACAGGTACTAACAAGTAGTAAATTGTTGTATGGAAACCTCACTGTAAGGTTTTCTCAGGAGAAAGGACACAAAATAGCATATATACTACATACATAGGAGAAGTGCCCCACTTTAAGGAAAACACAAGTGGGTTTGAGTCTGATTTTCAGAATTTTCAAGCCTGCATAATCCCCACAACAGCCAGAGAGAAGTGAGACTCCTACATTTCTGCAAGCCCATCTACAAAGAAAAGAGTAGCACTGTATTCCAGTGCCGAGCATTCTTCTAGACTCTGTATTAGAGGTGGAGATCAGGACATTGATTTTGCTTAATACATGGCTGACAGTGCCATTTTAACACCAAAATCCGCCATCCCCACGCTTTTAAGGAATGAGGAGCCAGAGCCTGTCAAGTAGATTAGCCATATGTCAGCTCCTCAGAGCGCACAACAGCAGAGCCATAGTTAATCTCAAACCTTGATCACAAGCCAAAGGGAACAATTATATAACTCAGAAATCTGAAAGGTGAATAGAACAAAAACAAACAAGAAAGAACAATCATCCTTACTCGCATGTGCACATTTTACTACAACTATTAGGCAATCAAGATTGTCATATAATTGGCTTTTTTTAAATTAAAAAAAAATGATGGAAGGGTTGCAGTAATTAAAAAGCACAGACAAGACGTTGAAAGATGATAAATTACACACAGTGCAGATGAAGCAGTACCTTTACAAGGATTTATTCACTTCTCCAGAATTTAGAGAATTTGGGCATTTGCTGTTTGTCTGTTCCTGACTGCTATGGACAAACCAGTGCCAATATGGTCAGAGGGACATGTGGCCCACAGAGGGAACGAAGCATCAGACTAGAATATGACTTTTGAGAAATGGTATCAACCATTTCCGTGGGAGTGGGTATTTTCATTGGGACAGATTGCATGGGCATGTTCTGTGGCACATGTCTGAATTTGTCATGAACATCCAAAGCAAACTTCTAAAAACCAGTGGAAGGAGAAATAGGTCTGCTAGCATTATTTCTCCCACACTGTTAAAGGAGACGATGATACAATTTATTCAGCTTGTTCAGTAGGACAGTGCCTAGGGCCCCTGGACATGGGTGAACTTTTATATTAGGCACGTAAAAACAGAACAAATTTCTGCCCCAAAAAGGTTTATACTCTTCCTGCACGAGGCTGAAGAGAGGAGGATAGAATAGAAACCAAATCAACTAGCTGTGGAATTGAAATTAAGACGTTACTCTGTAAAACACACTGGGAATTATTCTAAGGGGAAGTTGTCTACTTCAGAACAGGAAATGCCAACCTTTCTACACTGTCTCAGAGCCATTCTCCAGAGGTCTCCTAGAGAAACAGAAGCTGGCATCGCATCGCCCAGGAATGTCACCACTCTGTACTGAACTTACAGGACCCTACCTGATCCCAGCAGATGATTTTCCATAGAATAAAAACACAGGAAGCTAATGGTCACCCTACTTCTCCCAGGGTCCTGGTAGCAAGGCTCCAAACCTGGCATGCAGTTGATTAGTAGATATTCAGATATATGTTCTAGTACCCAATATCTATTGAGAAATTATTTGCAACGCGTTGTCTGCAACTAGCTCATTTGTATTTGCAGCTTCCGTTGGTCTTCTTTTCCTTTTCTTTTTTGTTTTCCAAAGATGACTTAGGTTGCACAGCCATCCAGCACTTTACTTACACATTTCTGAACCCACTGTGGATACGTGGCACTGCTTCTCACCATCATGGGCTGCTATTATTATTTATATTATTTATAATAAGTACTACTAGTAAAAATAACACTTGTTACTCTTCTCTTCTTTTGCATCGTCCCACCGCTGAACGAAATAACCATCAAAGCTTCTTGGAAAGTTTTTTCTAGCAGCATTCCACATTTAACAAAACTACCCATTTGCTCTGTGCCCAGGTTCTCAAGTTACTGCAGTGTAAGTGCTATGGTAAACTATAGCAGGCAAATGTCAGACTTGACATAATCTCCACTTCAACGTACGTGTACGTATACACAAGCCTATAAATTAGGTATGTGAGTTGTGCAGATGAAGTCACAGATTATGGTCACTATAACTGCGGTTGTTTTTTTTCCATGCAAGATGTGATTTCAATGAGAATAACCCTTAGTTTGGATTAAGGGACCAGGAGAAAACAACCCAAGCAAAATATTAGTGAAAAGAATAATACGGACAATGTTGTCTGTTTAGCCTGTTCTGAACTGGAGACAAAATGGCTGGCAGGCTTTCTTACCAACTTAGACATTAACAGGAGGCAGTGAAGCCAAAGGACTGTGTGCCTGCCTCAGACTCAGAAAACCCGTGCTCCACAAGCTGCAGCTGAGTGACATAAGGAATGCTTCCCTGTGCCTCTCTTTCCTTTCCCACCCATTGCTTCTTTTGTAGATTGTGAACTCATCTGGATAGAAGCTGGCTTTTTAATTCCGTCTGTGCGCAACAGAGCCCTGATCTCAGCTGGGCCTCTAGGCACTGGGTTAATATGTATAATAACAGCATGGTACAAAAAAACAAAAGCATAACAGTTTCATGACAGAACGCATCTCAGATGAGTTAATGTGTGCAAAGCACTTTGAAGTTGAAAGGTACTGCTGCATGTGAAAGCTGAGCAGTACTTTCCTATGGATTTGTTGATCTTGAGGACTCAAGAAGCCACTCAAGTTATGCCTCTCCTCAGCAAGGCGCAGAATGCAAATCGCTGCTATACGTGCTGATCTCCAGATTGAGAAGTATGTCCAAGAAATTCTTACTTGAGGAGGTCATTAATAAAGCCCACTTCACTATAAGCAAACATCCTCATTTTTCGCACCTCTCTATATTAAAAACGAGCATCCCTGGGGAAAGAATGCAAATAGGCTTTTCACAATCCTGCTGATTTTGGCATTATCTCTCCTCCAGTGCTTTGAGTCACTTGCTTTCTGGTTCTCCTACATAAATTGCCATGAGAAATACAAAAATTCAAAGAAGAAGAGTTACGGTCTGCCAACAGATTGACACGAATCTTATCCATTCTGGATCCTGGAGATAAACTGACTCCAAGGCTCACTGAAGGCAAGCAAATCCCCAGCCAGGAATAAAGAGCACTTCGTGACTACTTCCAGGCTTCTTGGCTGGGTCCTTTCACAGGTCTGAGGCTGAAAGCTAACCCAAGCACTCCCCAGAGTGACTGCAGACCTAAACTGCTACTTAGGGTAATGGTTGCTCAAGTTCACCATGTCTCACTACCATTTACAGGGTTTTAGGAGCACAGAGCAGCCTATGTTAGGCTTACGGATCTGCCTCATGAAGGACACCTAACAGTGGCCCGGGACTGAGATGCAGCACCTGAGCAAAACAGCCCCTGAAAGAAGGCATAGCGGTTACAAGAGAAAAGGGGGGCTGCGCGGAGGAGCTTTGTCCCTAAATTCTGCCTTTCTGCATCACTCCAACACTTCAGCACCATTCTGTGTACTCGTAATACATAGCAATCCGCACCGGTATGCCTACTTACACATCCATACATCCCAAAGGAGAAAACTGTAATTAAACAAGCCTGATGGACGCCCACCAGCACCCGCCCACGACCACGGCTGTCTTTCCAAAGACGATGCCACTAGGTGGCATTACAATTACTCTCTGGCCACGTGCACAGACGCAGCATCAGCTGCATTGCCTAAACCACAGGTTTAAACACGTTTCTTGCTTACCGGGCACTAATGTTGTTTCCCCGGCCAGTTGATACAGGGAGAAGCTGTGGCGAATTGTCATTAAGAGGTTGCAAAACCCTACTCCCCAACCGCACTGATTCAGCCTTAGCAGAGGATGATGTCAGCCCGGGCAGATTTGGCAGCCAGAAATGTGTTTGGGAAATGAAAGGAGGGGCTTCTGCATGCCATGCTTGTTTTAGGCTGGAAGGGCCTCCTCTGCAATAGCTGCTTTTGGTTATGTAGGGAACAGGGAACCTGGCAGCTTTTGAGCCTTCAGTGAAACCCTGTGCTCGTTTACAGCCTCCCAGGAGCTGGCAGGTAAGCAAGGAAGGAGCTACTTGGTTCCCTTGGCTGCCCCTCCAGCCTTTGTGGCTGCCCAGAGAGGACAGTCCTGGCTTCCAGATGGTCCAGTGACAGCACACTGGACACACAGTGTCTTGTCTTCCTTGGTGAGGAGAGAAATACAGGGAGTAAAACAAGAACCCAGTCCTGCAGGCCACACAGCAGAACATTGAGGGAAATTATTTAATTGTGGGCACCTGTGGTAGCAAAATGGCTGTCGCTGTACTCTTACGTGGGTGTGGTGACAAGAGGCTGAAAACCAAAGCTATGGAAAAGCACAGCCCTGGGACTCCCCGCCTGCAAGAGGAAACAGTGCCAGCTCTTGTTCGCCCAGACCTCTTGCAGTGATTTGTCTCCATCTTTTCGGAGCCAGCAGAGCTTGGTGTACTCAGCTGCCCACAACAAAAAGGATTATCCCACCACAGAGGTTGTTCAAACCATTCAGTTTATTTTGTAAACTAGTTTACGTAGTATAACCATGTCCATATGTAAACAAATATGGTGGGAGAGAATCTGTTTATAACTTCTTAAAGGCACTGTGAGCAGAGGAGACAAAGGAATGTGGAAATGAAGGGGGGAAAGGCAAAAGAAAGACATTAGCAAATCAATTAATTGCAACACCAAAAAATCGTTAGGATGCAGATTGTCAGGCTAAAATTGAATGACATCAACTAGTAAATATTATGGACTGTGGTGAGCAGGGAGGAGAACGTGAATTCAGCCACAGCTCGTAACTTTTAGCACTATTTAGGTTATTTGTTGAAATGGGAATAGGGATTAACTAAATCTGCATTACAGTGAGAGCTGTACACACAGATTGAATATAAACTTCAGAGAAACCAGTGTGAAAACAGTCAGATCTTAAACTTCGCAGTGCACTTACACAAATTACGTGTTCACGTGAGAAAAGAAAGATGTTTATTAAGTCACTGGATAAATCTGCAGATACACTTTTTTCTGTCCAAGCCTAAAAGTACTACCCAAAAAGCAGCCTGGTTTTGTATTGACCTTGTCAAATAGATGTACCTCCAGAGATAGCGTACAATTCCACGTGTGCCTCATATTGTTACAACCTCAGTTTCCAGTTATTACAAAATGAACGATTTCTGCATCCCAGTTCTCTAAGGGCAAATGCCTTCAGGCAGAGCACCATCAGCACGCGTTAATGGTACATCAGGCAAAGCCAGCGGTACAGTCACAGGTTTGTCCCTCATCTGTAAACTGTCGGAGGGCCACTCTCTATCAAAGGAAAAACTCCAAGATGCTTTTCAGACCAAGCGAGTCAAAGCCTGCAGGAAAGGGTGCGGTAGGCTCACAAAAGAGTTGATGGTCAAGGTGTGTCTGCAGTGAGTCATTATTGTCACACTGCTTAGCTCCGTGGGACAGATGACATTTGGTAGCCGCGTTAGCAAGCAGTATTGGTAGGCCTTGCTACCTGCAGGCACTGAGGGGTGAGGTGACCCTCTTGGGACTTTCAAGGAGCATCAAGGAGCACAGCTGGGCTCACTTGAAGGGCCAGAGCTCTATGGTCATCACTTATGAAGATCTCGGCCCTCTGTGCCCTTCTCTGGCAAACAATTATGAGGAGACACACAGTGGTCAGTTTCCAGTCTTGCCACTGTCATGAACAGAAATAGCTTTTTAAAATGCAACTTGATAATTTAACTTCAGAAAGCAAACTGCTTACCGTGGTTTAAATTTGGGGGAAAGCAAACAAACAAAATGAAAACACACACACAAAACCTTTCATTTTCTTCTACTGCTCAGCTTTAGGCAAATTGAGACAACACCCTTAGCCGAGGGCAGTTCGCCCTTTGCCTCAAGCTGTGTTACCCCACGGAGGCAGGTGGAAGCCCTTTGGTGGCATGGCAATATGAAAGCCCTCAGGGCTGTCCTTCCAAGCACAGGGAGGCTCTCAGCCCTGGGCTCACCTTGTGCTGCTGCCCACACCCCAGGCAGTGCCCCAGGCCTGCTGGGACTTGTCTGCCTCCCACAGCCCTTGCACAGCAGCCTCTTGATACAATTCACCATCATTTCAGCATTGAATACAACCTTCCTCTCTGCCTTGTCACTACTAGGACTGGCTCCTACACTTACAAAGCAGCCTTGTGTCCTCCCAGGACATCAGAGAGGCCGTTTAAAAGCCTGGCCTCTATCATTCATTGTTTACAGCCAAAACTTCAGCTTTGAGCTGAGATCAATACAGTTGCTCAAAGTGTTGGAAAATGTGCTCAGTTACCACCAGCCTTCCTCTCATTTGTTTGTATTCCTCTGCCACGTGCTTCAGCTCCAGGCCACAGGCTGGAGCCTCCCAGTGCAGATGTGCCCAGGAGGTGCTAATTCTCTTTTCTGCCTGGGAATGTCCTTGGGTGCCTGTCCTTACCATGTCCAAAGACCCCAAAACAAGGTGAGAGGCAAAGGGTGGTAGGTGCTGCAGCGTGACATACTGCTGCCAGAAGCCACATGCCCTGCCACAGGCCATTCCCACCAGCATTCATAAAGAGCTAGGGAGCAAACAGCGAGCCGCAGGTACGCTTGTGGCTAAAGGGATAAGGTCAGCTTAGGCAGCATGTTCTGGGAACGGCTCACTCGTTCAACGTCACTCGTAAGAAAACCAAACAAACCCTTGCACAAACAGAGCTGGTTCTCTGGCAGCTCCTTGAAGCAGCTACCAGTGTCGCTCCCAGGCTGGCACGGGGACCCCTGAGGCCGCTGCAGAGCGTGTGCCATGATGCTGGTAGTCCTGGTGCCCCCACTGAGCCTGTCCCTGACGGGCAGGGGAACACAGCTCCACACTGCTGCGAGACAGCTGGGGTGGGAGCACAGATGAAAGCCGCCCATTTATGTAAACTGCCTCCAAATGCAAAAGCAGATGCTGAGAGGCAGAACTGTAATACCAGTTTCAGTCAGGACTGGTGTGTAAAATGGATTATATACATGCCAAATTTCAAACAGGGTTAATTAGGACAGGCTGAAATCTGCTCACATCTTAATGACCCGAATAGATTATCTTCTTCCTCCTTGCTACCTTGAGCGAGCTTACTGGAGACTGTAACTACAGAGGTTTTCACTTCATTTTGAACCATAAAACACAATGTCAGCTCCATGCACAGGGCTGGGGGCCGATGATGCACTGCTGCATCTGGGGAGCTCTGGGGATTTGCAGAGACAAACAAGGAAACAACAGGGGGGGGGGACAAACTGCTCAAAATGAGTGCTTCTACAGTGTTCCTCAAGCATCATTACAGGGACAGGAAAGAAAAAAAAAGAGACAGAATAAATGGAGGAAGGATGCAGTGTAGGAATGCTAATTGGATGGAGAGTTTCAACAAAAGCTACACTGCCCACCTCACACAGATTGGCTTTGCCAGGCACTCACTGCCCTTACCAACCGTGGGTAAATAATCCCACGCCTGCACGCCTTGGGGCGAGTGCATTTTTCATGGGTGAATACAGATTTTCCAAGTGATCAAGATAGGCTAACCGGGAGTAGGAGACTTGATTATACGGCACGGCTGTTGAATTTCCACGGAGGCCCAGGAATGCTGTGTCGCAGGTATGCACTGCTGTCACCTGTGTTATTTTCCACAACTGGTTTCCAAAGGTGATTTTTTGCTTTACAATAAACAGCCTTGGAGTAGCTCTGAAGATACACTCAGCCAGGAAAACAAAACAAAACAAAACATCTGCTTGGGAAGAAAATATGAGGTTTGGTGAACCTCAACAAGCAAAGCTGAATGTCATTTATATCCTTGTTTGTTTTTTTCTCTGTAGATCTCATCCATTGACTGTTTCCTTATGCGGCAGCCAGTGTCCTTACAAGCCCAAGTCAACGTGAGCATCCCTTCAAGCCCAGGGCGGTGCAGAGAAGGCAACCTGGCACAGTCCACGTCCCACCACTCTCTGCCAGGCACAAAGTGCTGCCGTTTGGCTTCCCACGTCATTTTATTTTACACTCTTTTATCCTAAAGCTCTGCCTGTGTTCTTTAATGTAATAAACAAATCACAGTTCTTGCTTTACATATCACCTCACATGAAATCTCTTTCCGGCACTTTGTCTAAAAAGCACCTAGCAGACTGCTGCATTAAACAAAAATGAAGTCAAACTTGGAGCGCCTCTACCCAGAGCCCTGGGGTTTTACAGGACCTTCTTTGTGCCGTTTCTATTTCTGTCTGATTAAGCTATCTAATTCTCAAAGATTAAGCTATCTAAACTGACTGAGCACTGGAGCATTTAAAATGTAAACGCACTGAGCTTTAATCACAGCCTGCAGACTACCCCCTCACTCTTTCCTCCTGCATATACACGAGGGCTATTTCCTTGCAATTTCTGGGCACTGCACCTGTACCTCATGGCATCAGTACATCCCACAGTTAGCTGGAGCTGTGCAAATCACAGGGAAAGCGCCTTGGGGATCGCCCATCCAGCAGAATAGAGAGTGGAGTGGAAGCACGTGTGCTGAGGCCCCTGCCCCAACTCCTTGCAAAGCACGTGGCAGTGCTGGGGACCTGGGGATTTCTTTCTACACTGGGGAAAACTCCCTATGCCTGGGGTATTGCAAATCCTGCATGGAGAACCCTGGGAGGAGAAGACACAGTGTGTCTGGGCTGCAGCTCTGGTCATGGGGGGAGAGCAGTTTCCTAAGCCACAGGCAGCATCTGCAGTATCAGCCGCACTAGGCCTCTGCTGGTTACTGTCCCATTAATTTGCCTAATTGCTTTTGAACCAATGTATAGTTTCGGCACCTGAAGCATCCTGTGGCAATGAGTTCTGCCAATTAATTACGTCCATGTGAAAAAGACTTCCTCCTCAATGCGTTAAAAATATCTGGTCTATGACTTCATTTAACATCCCTTACATCTTGTGAGCAACAGCTCCCATTCTTCCTGCTATTCATCATGCCCTAGGCTCCTGCCATAGCCCCCAGCCCTCTCTTTTCCAGGCTGACATTGATGGATGGGTTCTCCTATCGTAGAGGCAGCGTCGTGCACCTACAGACATTCCTGCCCCCCTGCCTTTCCCCCAGCAAACAGTGGGATCACCGGGAATTCAATGCAGCCACCATCCCATGGCTGCTCAGTGGCAAGCCCGGCCATTGGGCACCCTGTAAAAATAACGTAAAAATGTTGTTGAGCAATGAAGCTGGCTGTGGCTACCCCAGCAGGCATGCTGGCCTGCTTCCCACACGGGCAGCCCCGCGCTGGCTCCGGATGGGATCACCTCCCAGTGACACCCACAGAACGCTGTTGTTTACCGGCATCTCCATCTGTAAGCCAGCAAATGATAGGTTCCTGCCCCGACGTTTGTGGCTGGGATCACAGGGACAATGGAGGCAATATGTTCATTGGGCAATTAGAGGTGTTACATCAATTAAATGCTTGAGGGCATTCGCAATAGAAATATTGCAGATAGGAGAAGAAATGACCTCAGACAGGATCAAACATCCAAAGCTAACTGCAGCCTGGGACTTCTCCCACAAGGCAAACAGGCGGCTCAGTCCCCGTGCCTGGCTTCACCGCGAGCCTCGTCTGAGGGATGGCCCTACCAAACAGGGGGTTCTGCATCTGCAGCCCCTGGTTGAGCTGTGCTACTTCTGGCCTTTTGCTAGCTCAGCGTGTTATCCACCCTTGGTTCAGCGCTGTTGGTTTCCCTTAGGCAGCACTACTGCTCCCTGCATGACGCTGCTCCATGTATGGAAAATAAGCGGCGTAAGCGCGGGGCTGGCACTGCACCACGCCAACGTGCCCGTGCTGCATCTGGGTGGCTCCCGACAGCGCCGAACTGTCGCTGACAGCTCCTTTCTCCAGCAGGTGAACCAGGTTAGTGCCAGCAAGGACCTGCCCGTGGTAAACCCCAACTTCTCTGCTGGGGCAGGGACTTTTCCTGAGGCTGCCAGCACAAACTGCAGCCCGAACCTCCTGTTTCGTTAGCAGAAAGCAGTCACAAATCTCTGCTGCTCCTTCTCTCACATTGTTCTACAGAAGCTGAGGGAAACAAAGGAATTGTTGGCTCTGCAAGAGCTGCAACAGCTCTTCTGTTGAGCAGAGGATTTTGATCATGTCTTGTTATTTCATGTCTTTAGAATATTCACCAGACAAAGCAATTTTCCTGTCTCTGAGCAGTGCTAAGCTGTCAGGCTCCTTTTATCTGAGCAAAAGGTAGTACAGCACCTTTCCCCTATACAGTGCTTTTTTGGGAAGAGAAAAATGAAAAGGAAAAAGAAGGAAAAACACAACAACCCAACACCTCCCTCTCCACGTTGGTCACTTAGAGGCACACAGTCTTCCAGAGAGAGCAAGAAGAAAACTGTGGCTGTTCATTGAAAACCCTCACACCTAGGAGCTGCCTGTGGCACCCAGCACAGCCAGCCCACTGGGTAACACTATATCAGGAGGTTCATTTAGCTGCTGGACCAAAATGCTATCCTGCAAAACTCACCCTCATTTGGAATGAAGCAGCAGTGGGGCTGAAATTGGGCCTCAGACAGGATGGGGGGTGGGATGAAGGCTGGGAGCAGAGCAAGGAGGGATTACCCAGAGCCCTCTCCCACAAGCAGCAAAGACACTGCCTGTGTTGTTTCGTTAATTGCAGAAACAATGTGCTCTTTCACAGGCTGCAGGTGGCTTGGGGCATGGCAGAAAAGGGACATTATGGCTTTTCACCATAGCCTGCTTGAAAGGTTTGGAGCCTGATGCACAAAAAAGCCTTTGCTGAGGGTATAGATGCTGCATTGGGTATCAATGAAAGCTGCGTAGCTGCTGCCATGAATCTGATCGCCATAGAAAATGAATGGAAAGCATTAAGAGCAGCAAAGAGTATTTTGAGCTGCAGTGAACAGCATCCAATTCATCAGCAAACAGCAGGCCTGGGTCAGCGGAATAATAGCTTTGTTTGAAAGAAGTGTGGAAGAGTCTGCAGAGGCAGATGGGCAAAGAAGGAGCCAGCGATGAGAGCACTTCTGGATCCTAGCAAAGGGCCAGAGTGACTGTGAGCACCCAAGGGTGCTGCTCTGCATGTGAAGAGATTGTGAGGGCCTTCTGCAGCCCTAGGCAAGGGAGACACAGAGGCTGGGATCCCAAAAGAAGCGTGGATGCACGGGATCAAAGCCTGCTCCCTGGCTGCCACCACAGAGGCACCACTCCCAGCACAACAGGAGGTTATCGCAGCAACAGTGACACATCCTAGGCTGCAAGAGGCTCTCAGAATGGGAAGGTGAGCAGGACCTGGCTGCTAGCGTACTGGAGGTTCCCAGGCGTGCTGCTGGATCAGAGGGACGCTCAGGGACACGTCCCATCTGCAAGGACTTGGAGCAGGCAGCACACATGACTCAGCTTTACCCATCTCTTGCATATAATCTACTGAAGTCCAGGGACAGGTCTGGGGATGCACCCATCCACTCTCTCTGCTGCAGTCACGCAGACTCAAAATCCAGAGCACCGTGAGGCTCGGTGCAAGCTTCTCAGTGCAGAAGATGCCCAAGAGCTGAGCTGCCTCATTTTTTGTTGCTTTGATAATTTGTATCCTGTTTTATAGTTGTTGATGTTACAACTCCTTCAACATGAAAGATGGCAAGGCCCCTGCCTTGCAGAGCTTGCAGCCTAGTACAGACAGGTAAACATAACAAGTAGAAACATTAAACCCGAGCTAGGGAGGGGGGACAGGTTGAGGGAGTATGTTAGAAATTATCTTTGGCACATCAAAGAGCTGGAAAAAGTCCATCAGAGGAACCTTTAGGCTATTTATGTATTTCAGGTAGTAAGATAAAATCATGAATAATGAGTTCCTTCAGCCTCTCTGCAGAACCAGCGCTGAAGCAACGCTTACAGAGCAGTGCTCGACTCACCTATGTCCTTCATATGGGGAACAAGGAACCCTCCCCACGTTTACATTGCTGACTTTGAACCAGTAAAGAACACAAGAAGCACACCCAGCATTCTTCTGTATGAGGATCTGGTCCTTATCTGTAACAACCACATGTGCAACTGCCCAGAACCATCAGCATATCTCTTTTCTTCTTACTTTTCACAACGTATCTGTTTTCTTAGACAGCTTATTCAGAACTCAGTCAAAGCTCTTAACCCTTAGTCCCGCTTCCTCTCGCCATACCCAATCCATGCTATCTCCAGTGAAACGCTGCAGAGCCAGGCGAGCTACGCACCAAGGGAAGGAACAACCAGACCCAGCTTCAACACATCTCTTGTTGTTGAAGAAACTGTGCACAGACCATTTCCATTAGTGCATTCGCACACCGCTCCTCTGGCCAGGAAACAAAGCCCTGGGACCCATCCCTGGCAGGCTTTGGAAACCCTCTGTTGCAAAACCCAGGAATTTGGTAGGGAAAAAGCAACTCAGATAACTTGCTCATGCTATACTGCTGGGCTGCAGGAAGCTCAGGCTCATGGGGCCTTGAGACAGCTCTGGTGCAGACCCAGGGTGGTTTCCAAGTTTATTTTTCTCATTTGTGGGGGCACCATCCTAAACAAGAGTGGAGCGGACTGACACAAGGCACAAACTCTTTCTGACACAATAAAAAACATATCACCTAAGAAAGACAAACATATGTGGCAGCACGGTTCACTGTCTCATTGCCAAACAGACTGAGGTAACAATGCCAGTTGATCAAATCATGAAGACACCCTGTGTTTACAGAGGCTGGGCATGCTTTCCACCAGGCTAGTGTAGCTACTGTCAGTGCAAACCTCAGTAGCTATGATTTGGAATTCAGCAGAACTGATACAGAAAAACAGGAGCTCATCTGTTCCCACTGCACCAGTCCTGACATTAGCGTAAAGAAATAGGTGAAAAAAGGAAAAGATCCATCTGAGAAACAGCCTGATGAAAAGCACTGTTTCTTAGCCAGGCAGATCCTGCAGTCCAGTTTATCCTACAGCAGTGCAGCAGCTGTGGGCTGTACAAAGCCAAAGGCTGCTCAGACTCCATCCTTAATCAACCCCTGGGTTACTGGGTTACAACTTGGAGGCAAACCATTGCAAGAGATTGCAACTGTGGGGTTGATTTTGTTTCTCACACCATTTCAACCTACCTATCAGTTGCAGCATCTCCTGTGGTTTGTGGCAGGTAGAGGAGCTTGGCGCCATTTGACTGGAGCATCATAGAATCATGGAACATTCTGAGGTGGAAGGGACCCACGAAGATCTGTGAGTCCATCCAAAATCGAAACCCTGTGTCTGAGAGCATCATGCAAATGCTCCTTGAGCTCTGGCAGCTTGGGACCATGCCCACCACCCTCTGTTGAAGAATCTTTTCCTAACACCCAACCTGCCCCTCCCCTGACACAGCTCCATGCCATTCCCTTGGGCCCTGTCTCTGTCACAGAGAGCAGAGCTCAGCGCTGCCCCTCCACTCCCTGTGAAGAGCTGCAGCCGCCATGAGGCCTCCCCTCACCTCCTCTGCTGTGGGCTGAGCAAACCAAGGCCTCAGCCTCTTCTCATACTTCTTGCCCTCCAGACCCTTCACCACCTTCAAAGCCCTCCTGGACACTCTGCAATATTTTATTATAGTTCCCTTCAGACAACTTGCTCTGTTTCTTTGCCCCCAGCCTACAGGACAGGTGAACAAACCTAGAGGAAAACACACAGCCCAACAGCAAACACCACCACCACACAGCTTGGGTGGTGAAGGGGCTGGCTGGCTGCTCCCCTCCGTACAACTGGGGGCACACATGGCTAATAAGAGTCTGCCTTTAGCTTCCTGACAAACCCTGCGACAACTTTCCAAGGCCTTTTTCTCTCCCTGTGTCGTTCCGCCAGTGCCAGTGCTGATGGAGCCCTTCTCTCCCCGATCCACTGCAGTGCCACCGACAGATTAGGCAAGTCACCATCCACCTCCTCACCCACAGCCAACACCCCCTGGCTGCCCTGCTGTTCTGATAACCTGTGGGACAGCTGTGAGAAGGCAAAAAGCAGATCTCCAGAACCTCCTCCTTAGCTGGGAGAGCAGCAGGGAGAAAGTGCAGTCTCATTAACACAGTCACATAGATCTGTGGGCATAGTGCACTGCAGGCTGCAGCTCTCTGAGCTGCAAAGCCCAGCATTTTGCTTAGGGCTATGCTGATGCCTTCTGGACACCTCTGATATAGAATCCAAATCAGTTACCTGGTTCTGATAGCAGTAGCACTACTTGAGTGAGCCAAGTGACCAATCGCTTTAAAGCAGAGTAAACAGTCAGGGACAAAAAGCTTACAAGCGGGTTGGCTTAACCCATGCCAAGAGAAAAGGATGTTTGTTGCACAAATAAAGTGAGTGGGAGCAAGACTTTCCTGCCTGACTGGTGGAAAGGTCCATAAATCAAGACTGGAACTCCCTGCCGCATATATGAATCAATTAAAGCACTCGATGAATCATTTATTTTCAACACAGACAATCAGCAGCCATGGTTTGATGTTCAATTGATTTCTCATTTGTCTTGCTTCTCTGAGTAATGACACATGGCTCAACCCTTACACACCGCATGTCCCAGCTCGGCTGCTCCTGGAGAAACTCCTCCTGCAAGGCAGCAGTGAGCACCTGCTCCTGACACATGGTCACTGTGCTGCAATGCCTGTGGCTCTGCTCATCTCATCAACCTCTTTGCCCCACTGTGTTCTAATTTGGACCCATTTACAAACTAAATGAATAAAATTAATTCTCTGTGTAAGATAGGAGAGCCAAAATCCTCATTATAAAGCATCAGAGTTCTATTTCTAAGCAGCCCTACATCCCAAAACAGAAGAAATGATACATGCTGCCCGGAAAGGCTATTGAGTCTCCTCCTTGGAGATCTCCCAAAGCCACCTGGATGTGGGCCTGGGGAGCTGCTCTGGGTGGCCCTGCTGGAGCTGGGGCTGGACCTGGTTGACTCAAAGGGTCCTTCCAACCTCAGTCGTTTCACTGAAGTCATGGTCATTAGGACACCAAATCAACAGCGTGGCTTCCTGTAACCAAACAGTTAACTTTAGGGTGTGCGACTTATACAGCCCCAAATATCTGTCCTGAAACAGGAAGGCCTGGCTGCTGCTGCTGGGTGCTCCCAGCTGATATGAGGCACCACTGGGATGAGGCCAAGACATGCATTAGCATAATCCTTTTATGAAGAGTAAACTGATAAAAGACAGGTGGAAAGAATGGGGCACACCGAGCTCTTCCATTCATGAAAACAAGATGCACACAGGGCCAAATGCCTATCTGGGGGTACATGAGCCAAGTACCCTTTGGGCCGTCGAGACACCCAGCACATTCCTGGCCTCCAGAAAATGAGGACCTGAGCTGCCCTACCTATTCTGGAGCAAAACCCAGCAGACCCAGCAGGTTTCCTCCACACTCTGAGCATTTCGAAATGCCCTTGCTTTTCAGCCACTTCTCTGGAGAACTACTTCAAAGACTTTGGTCACATAAAGCCAGGATTCACAGATTGGAGCCCACGGCTCTCCCACATCCACATTCAGGCAGTATAGCAGAAAAACACCTGCACCTCTGGGATGGCCCGATGTGCACAGGAGGCTTTTAGGGCATCTCTCAGAGCGAACTGTGCCACATTCTGCAAACAGCTCCAGATGCACCTGTGGAGAGCATCCAGAGCTCACCCCACCTGCACTACCATTGGCTGCCTCATGACATTGCAGCTACAGTGCACATCTTTATAATCTGAGACACAGCAGGGACACAGTGGTCATGCACAATGTGCCCAGAACTCGCCACATCCACCTGGTGACTCGTTCTCATGCATTCATGCACCAACCAGCCAAGTGACTCCTCTGGAAAAGGCGAGGGACTGCTCCTGTGAGGTTGTCTGCCTGACCTGAAGATTGCTCCAGAGCTTCCAGGTAGAGCACCCTGCATGCGCACAGTGATACTTTGCCCCTTCGTACCAGTCTATTACACTTCTCACTTGAAACATGGGGCTGCCCCAGTGTTTCTGGGGGACTGGCTCCTCCACAAACCCTCTGCTGCATCCCCCCTCCTCGTCTTGCAGGTTTTGCTGTGACAGAGTGATGCGTACACACCTTGCCACCCCTCCTTGCTCCCCTGTGGGAAGTGTCTTTGCCCTGTAGGTCCCATAACACCAAAACACACACCCAGCTGGGACACCTGAGAGCCCTTCCTGGGGTGCTGTTTCCTCCCGCTCCCAAAGCGGATCTCCACATGACTCCATCCCCATGACAGGTGATGTTGTCACCCGATGCCCTCCTCCCCGTGGCCCAGGAAGTGCTGCAAGTCTTCTCAGGCTGCGGTGACTCACAGCAGAGCTGCCGGAGGTGGCTGAGGTGAAGCACGGCCCTGTGACTCACCCACACTGGATCAACACCCCCAGCCCAGGCAGCCATCTTGGGGCCCTCATCTCTCCTGCTCCAGTTGCCATAGCGCAGGGCTGTGTAACAACATCAATAAAGGAGACCTGGGATGAGGCCATCTGTGTGACAGCTCCCCGCAGGCACCACAGCAAAGGCGTTGCGCTAGATTGGGTTGTCTCTCTCCTTTCTGGGGCACCCAATGCAGTGAGTGGGGACACGTGCTCAAAAAATGGGAGAAGGCTGGGCAGGAAAGTGTCCTCTTTCTAAAAGGCCTTAACGTGTAGGAAATGGTCAGTATGGACAAACAAGTTGAACTAAGAAGAGGCATCTAATCAGCACACACATCAGCGTAGCTCCAGGTTCCACACTAAGCTCTGTTTATGGCAAGGAAGGGAGAAGAGGGGACAGGCTCAGAGCTCCCTTTTTAAAGGACATCAGTAAATAATCACTAGATGTTATCACTGCCTCCTTAATTACAGAATGCCCCCACTGGGAAAAGAAAGAGGTTTACTGAAAATAGCTTAAGGGTCAGCAGGAGAAAGGAGGAGAGCTGCAGGATGGCTGCAGGAGGAAACAAAGGGGTGAGCAGACGGGGCCTCCCGCCAGAGAGTGAGGAGCAGCAAGTATGGCGGCTTTGACAAGGGATGGCTCTACTGATGCCCAGTGGTTTCAGGCTTCATAATTGGCCACAGAGCAGAAGCCTAATTAAAAACAAATGTTTAAACACAGACGTTGTTTAGCTCTGAAACAACTCCCTCTGTCAGGCACGCTTTCACTCTGACAGAGAAAACGTTGGTCCCCAAGAGCGGCCTGGGAAACCACAGCAATAAAATCCAGTCCAACCCCATGGAGCTTCCCCGTGCCTCAACAAGCTCCTGTCCAACAGGTTGTAGGAGCAGATTTGGGTCATCCCAGGCCAGAAGGACGGCAGCAGCCCTTGAGCTAGTATCCAGACCTCCTCCACAGCCCAGAGCCGCCATGTCACACTGAGAGCAAGGCCGGCACAGGCAGAGGCCTGGGGCAGCCTCCCCAGTTCCAGCACCGGTCCCACTGCAGAATCACAGCTCTCTCCCTGCAAGGGCTGCCTCTGAGAAGCAGGAATCTGGTAACAGGAGCTGCCAGCTTGGCACATGGAGCCATAACAGATCCAGTTACCAGCAATTAGACACTCCACCCCGATTAATTTGTGCTAGAAACACTAAGACGGTTCTAAACAGAAAGGCTGATAATCTGTTTGAACTATTTGCCAAAGGTTGGGATAAATTCTCTGTCATTTAAAATGTTGTATATTAAGGCTGGACATTTTATTCAGAGGTATTTACTGTAGGTTAAGTGAGACTTATTCAGAGAAGTAATTTCATCAAACAGCAGTTTGGACTCAGTCGCACAATGGCCCTCTATGATTACTTACATGCCTGCTTTGCCAATTCATGCTGAATGTTGGAGCTACACATTCTCACCAGTCTCTGCTTTGCAGCCTTTACAATGCTGTTGGTTGCTTTTATGATTACAAAACATCTCTTGCTACACTCCCACGTGCCTGTCTCTGATGGGTGACTTCTGTCACATCCCATGCTCTTTTGGATATCACTGCATGTGGGCTGGGGACACCAGAGCCCTGGTCTCTGGGTGCTGGCATGAACCCGGTGGCCTTGCTTGAGCATTGATCTTCTCACTGTAGCCATCTCCATGCTGCCTTTCTCCACCTGAGGACCATCCTGAGCTCTGATCCCTCTCCCTCCCCTTGCTGCACGAGTGGTCTCACACCTTGGAGCAATGACAAAGGCACCAGCAGGAGCTGCTATGTTCCATCCCGCACTCCATCCACCGAGTGACAAATCTCTGGCAACAGTTCGCATCAAGTCCTTCTGAGGAGCACAGACAGTATTTTCCTGCAATGAAAAGATATTAGATAGATTTCTAGGGTTACCAGTTAGCTGCTGCTTTATGCACTTATGCTTAAGCATTTGCATTATTTGGGATAAACATGGTAGTTCTAAGGGAGGGTACGCTGAGTTCATTATGAAAGCCATGTTGTAAGGAAAGATATGCAACTGAAATGTCACATTTGTCAGATGAGCTGCTTTGCCTTATCCTCATAAACAGACATCCCATCCTGGAGTACACAAGAAAATCGTTGGGAACGTTTACCGTAACTTATTATTATTGGTAAGCAGTTTAAGAGCAGGGTAAGCAAACACCTGCCACAAACATTCAGCTGTAGCGAATGCTGCCCTGGGGCAGGGGCACAGCTGCTTCCCTCCCCAGTTCTCTCTGGGTCACTGGGGGCACTGCCCTCAAAGCCTGCCCTGGGGTGAGAATATTGGGCGGGCACACAGCGCATATGAGTAAAAAGAGCTCAGAACAAACAGCAGCGCCTGTGCTCTCCAACTACACTGTGCACGCACTCAGTGCTCTCCGTGTGCTGCAGCAATTAGTCACTTGCACCAAAAGGAAAACTGAGCACATATTCTCCAAGAGCCATCTCTGGGCTTCTGAGAGCAATCTGCTCTTACAAAGAGGTCTCACCACATAAGAGAAAAACAAAGCTGCTGCAGCCTCAGCCTGTACCATGAACACCTACACGCTAGGCTGAGATATGATGCAATTATTTTGCTTGGATGCGCAGGGAAACAGCACCCAACTGGCTGCACAAACCTTTTATTTGTGGCACCAAGATCACAGGTGGGTGAGGCATCCCTGAGCTGAGCAGCTTTTTGAGCTGAGCTGCTGATGTCCTTTCAATTAGGGCTTTACAGACTGGAACCATGGAGCTAAATCACCCACACCTTTAGTTGGGCAGAATTTCCTCAGCCACCTCTGCAAAATTTCCCCATGCCCACATGGGCTGCGCAGTATGGCAGGGTGCAGCATTAGTGCTGAAAAGATGAGGTGGGTGTTAGGAATTAAGTTGGATATTAGAAAAAACTTCTTTACAAACAGAGTGGCAGGCACTGGTACGGGCTGCCTGGGGAGGTAGTAGAGTCACCATCATTGAAAGTGTTCCAGAACTGTGTGGATGTGGCACTGAGGGATGTGGTTAGTGGGCATGGGGGGGGTGAGTTGGTGGTTGGACTGGGTGATCCTGGTGGTCTTTTCCAACCTTTATGCTTCTATAAGATGATTTGAGGTGATCCCTCTGCTTGGGGACAGCAACCTCCAGCAATTTGCTCACAAGGACAAAGCAGAGCTACAAAATACAGACTTGTAAATGTGAAAAAGAGTCCGTTTCTGTTGCCCTATTCCCACCTCTTACTGGAAGCAGCAGGGAAAAGTGTCAGCTTGCAGGCTTTCCAGACAGTTGTTTGGAGAAAGGCAACCCATAGCAGAAAGGGAAGAAAAAAAAAAATCGAAGGAGCAGAACAGTCACCAAAGACTGCAGAAACAGAGAGAGTGGAATGGAGTGAGAGGAAGAATACAGAAACACCAGAGTGTGAAAGGGAGATAAAGAGGGGAGATGAGTTAGTAGTAGAAGCTGGAAAATTTAATAGAGCAGGATGGAAAACTGTAACAGAGGAAATAGGAGTGGGAGGAAACAGTCATGGGATGTAAAGGGGCAAATACAGCTGTAAAAGAGTGGGGGGGGGAAAATAATAATAAAAAAAATCAAAACCACATTTACAATCATCCTTCATCCTGAAACGGGAAATCGAAGATTCGCACAGGGAATAGGTTTGAATCAGTTTAAATGCTGCATGAGGACTGGGAACAAAAACGTGGAGCTCGCAGCGTGTCCTTGCTCAGCACAAGAGCTGAAGTAGCTCCAGCAGTGCTTACTGGAGTGTTCTCTGCAGTGATGGAGCAAGGCCAGGTGCTGGGGACCCCTGGCTTTTCCAGGAGGCCGTGCTTGTAGCTGGGTCAGCTGGGAATAGCCAACGCCCATGGAAGCGTAAGGACGGTCATGATACAGAGAAAAGCTCCACATTCTTCAGGAAAACTTGTCTCAGCTCTGCCTCATTTGTAATCATCACATTTTCCCTCTTACACGTTTCCCTCATTTCTACAGGCAGCACGCCAGTCACCAGACAGTAATTCAGAACGACTACTCATGCACGTGGCCGTTTTAGAAATATATTCAATTCCTTCCTGAACTTGTTCTAGACCACCACAAAGATGGAAAAATTTACTTTTTTTTGGAAGAGACTGTTCAAAGTGCACACAGGCAGTCCATTCATTTCTTCCCTGAAGCTCTAGAGCCCCTGTGCAGCTGAGAGTTATTTGAAGCTACCAGCTCTGCTCGATGGTCAAAGTCCCATTGTTAAAAATAAACATAATAAAAAAAAAAGGAGGTAGAGTTCATCTCTCTCCTCTGCTTGGCCCAAGAGGTGGCATCAAAGCCTGTAACCCTTCATCCTCCCGAAGAAATAAGAATGGAACAGGGAAAAGAAGGGGCTATTGTTCAGACATGATCAAAAGCAGGAGACGCATCACTGTTCAAAGGCAGCCTGTCCAGCATCCCTACTTCAGATGGGGCAAATGTTCTCTGCAATGCCCCAATCTCTCCCCTCCCTGCAGACTAGGCCACCAACCAAGCACTTGTTCAACAGCTACAAACCTGATCACCATCTCTGGAATCAGTGTAATAGCACGGCCTCCACGCTCCCTGTGATTCAGTGCAGAAAGGAAGGGCATCAGCAGCTGGCTGGATTTTTTGATTTGTTTTTAAAATCAGAGTTAAGTTTCTAGCTGAGACGGCGCGTGTTCTGCAGTCTCAGCTTACAGTCTGAAAAGAGACAGAAGCAAACTATGCGGCAAGGAACCACATGGTGTTGGCTGGAAGCAATGCTGTCCAAGTGCAAGCAGCGGATGCTGGTGGTGATGACACGTGGAGGAGAAATGCTTGGTTGCCACGAGAGCCCTTCATGCATTCTTCGCCTCAGCATCACGCTCT